>NW_020664413.1:49029410-49117184 GCF_002925995.2 Terrapene triunguis | reverse complement strand
CTGCACCCTGACCCCTTGCTGTACCCCTCACCCCTCCTGCACCCCACACCCCAACTCCCTGCCCTGAGCCCCCACCACACCCCACACCCCTCCTGCACCCCCTGGGGGCAGGGAGGGGGCAGAGTTGGGGTGGGGATTTCGGGGAAGGGGTTGGAATGGGGGCGGGGAAGGGGTGGGAAGAGGCGGGGCAGGGGCGGGGCCAAATGGAAGGGGTGGAGTGGGGGCAGGGCCGAGGGCGGCGGGGGGCGGAGAGGTGTCAGTAATGCGGCCCTCGGGCCCATGTACTAGTCCTCATGTGGCCCTCATGGTCATTTGAGTTTGAGACCCCTGGTCTAGATAATACTTAGTCCTGCCTTGAGTGCAGAGGACTGGACTAGATGACCTCTCTAGGTCCCTTCCAGTTCTATGATTCATAGATGCAATGGAAGCTGTGCTTTGAACACATAATGTACTATGTAATGCTAAATATTCTGGAAAATCAGATCCTGAGTATTTCAAATTGGGCACCCAAAATTAGTGGATACTTTTGACCTTAATGTCTCTATGCCTCAGTTCCCCATCTGCAAAATGGGAATAGTAATATCCCCACACCTCATGGGGTGTTGCAAAAATAAATATTCCTGAAGCACTCAAATAGTATAGCAATGAGCATCATAGAAAGCCAATGAGGAAATTAACAAATCAGCCTTTAGACCAGGGTTTGAATAGCGTAAAATATAAAAGGCATAGGGCCACCCACTGAACAATAAGGAGAAAACAAAATATTGAATAGCTGTTCCTTAAATGAGCATCATCCATTCTGTGCACTGAATGAGGCAGCAGTCTTGTGGAAAAGTCAGCATGTGATCATGTAATTAAAGCCTATATTAAAATGCACACGCACAAGGGAACTGAATTAAGGTTGCACAGGCAACCTTAATTCTGGCATTTCCCAACTTCTAGGAAGCCTGAGCTTGGGCTCTCTTGCTCCTCCAACTTCTAACCAAGGCATATGCAATACGTCACTAATCTACCAGCTAGTGGTTTGAGGATTTGTCTGCTTAGGTGAACTCACATAACTTCCACTTTCCCCTTCATTCCATTCCATTCCCTACTTATTGCTTCAGATTCCTCCCACATAAATGCTGAATGCCCACCACATACAACATATATTGCGTTTGCCAGTCAGAGTGGTTTCTTTGTAGTCCTGTTCCTATGCCAGCTGTTAGAGGAGAGCTCAAAATCTAAAGCAGTTTCATTTTCCTACTTCAGTGTATATGAGGGTTCGCATAAGCTCAGTTTAAGCATGACATCTGAATGAACAAACTAATAAAACAATATACTTATGGACATGCTAAACAACCATTTTACTAGATAGATTATGCTTCAATACTCTTTATGCTAGTCTAGTCAGCCTTTATAGCTGCAAGATAAAGAACAAAATTAACAATTACTAGACAACAGAGGAGCGAGTCACTCCTTTAAGTGATATCTAAAACTAAATAGAGGATTTCTGAGTTAAAATATACCTCTGAAAATATTAGTAAGGTATCTCCTGCAAAGGAAGCAGCAATTGCAAAGCTCCCATTAACGTCAATATGAGCACAGTAAGATCAATGCAGAGCTCTTCTGAAAATCGTACCCGTTAACTCCTTTAAATTTAGATTTAGGGGAAATTTTGCACATCTTCCTTTAAAAATAATTGTTGTTGTTTTTGTACAGCTACCTCTAACTGCCCTTTTACAAATGTAGAGGATGTTTTGTATTGTAAGATCATGAGATGCCATGGTGATGATGATGATATGAAAGTATAGATAACTAAACAGGCCACCCACCTGCAAATAGGCTATGTATCCTACACTAGAGAGTACACAGTAATCAGTAATTCTGCATTTGTCACAACTATTTTTGCTGCCATTTGATCACTGCCACATGAGTCTTGATTTGATGATTCTTGGAGAGCACTTTCAATCATCAAACCAATTAATTTTAGGGACTGAGCAGTAAAGGAATTAAATCAATTTTAGAAGCCTTTTCTTTTTAAATGCTGGGTTTGTTCTTTGTTGGTGGGTTTTTCATGGGGGCTGGGAGAAGAACATTTAAAAATTTACCTCAGGATCTTCACAGCGATGTTGAAAAGGTACCATGCTGCCCATAACGGCAGTTCCCAGAACTGACATAAAGGACATTTTGTGATCTGACACCCTGGTCTTTTGCCAAATAACTGCCTGAAACAAAATGGCACAGAGTCAAATTTTTGACATTATATTTAAGTTTGTTGAACTCAAGTCATCTGCAACATTTCATGACTGAAAACATATATACACAACTGCACACTTATACAGGACATGTAACGTTCTATACTTTGATCCTCTTGCATTCATAGCTTTAGTATGAACATACACGTGACAGTACTTTATGATATATCATCTCATAAAATCTTACTCCTAGTTTAAATAACGAACAAGAAAATGAAGGATTCTGTTCCCACATATATATTGATCCTGGATGTAACTTTAACTTACAAGGATTTCTGCAAGAATTGAAATTTGTGCAATTGTTGAAAAGTAATCAGCAAAAGAATATATTATGGATCCACTCCGCCCTCACATACATTCATGTAGTCAGTGGGTTTGTATGACTGTAACTGTATCAGATTGGGGGGTCCTAAAAATGCATCTTGCATATTCTTCATACTGGCTGGCATCATAATATAGGAGTTGTGATGCTCATAGTACCATGGCCAAAGTATAAATCACTGGCCTGGGAATCATTAGGTTAGATTTCTGTTCCTAGACTCAGTGTCTAACTATCACTCTTTCTGCCTTAGCTTCTTTATTTGTGTAAAGAAGGAAACTATGCTTGCTTACTCACACCTTTGTAAAGTGCTATACAATTGAGAACAATAAAAAAAGGCTATACTATTAATTATACACCTTGCTATGTTGGTGCAAGCCCCTAGATAGACAAGTTACACTGGATTTCAGATCCCAGAGAAGACAAGGTCCAAGACAGAAGTACAGACTTAGCTTTGAACCTCTTAGCTTTTGTCATTTTGTGCCAATGTTAACATACAACCTTGCATTTTAGTTAATCCCCTCTTTTAGGGCAAGTTAGAAGAAAAAATGGGTGGTATGTATTAAGTGCTTTTATTTATTTATTTTTTTTAACTGCTCCTAGATACCTATGAGATTTAACATGAAAAATGCTGAGGACTGCTGCTCCTGTTACCATCTATATTGTTCAGACACATATTCAGGTATACAGGAGTTTAAGATACAGGTATGTCTACATGAATTTAGTTTTAGGCAACCTGGGGTGTAAATCTACCCCACATTAGCCCACCATACACTAGCCATGTGGACCATGCTATGGCACAGTTCCCTAGTGTGTTTTAATCTACTCCTGTTTCGAAGTGGGAGAGATCAAAGCACACTAGAGAACTTTTAGTGCACAGCAGCAGGATCTATACAGACACTTAGCATGCAGCAAGCTAGTCTTTTTGGCAGGGCCCTTACCCTTCTTTTTGCCCTGGCCTTTTCCGCCGGCTGGATGGGCTCCCCCAGAATCAGAGGGGGCGAGGGACATGGCAGCAGCGGAGGTCACCCCGTTGCCCACCGCTGCCAGCACCCCAGCGGGGGAGGTAGCAGGTGGTTCGACAGCGGCGGTAGAGGCGGGGGGGGGGGGGGGGGGGGATTGGGGGGGGGGGGGGGGGGGGGGGGGGCCGCCGGGGGGCTCCCCCCCACCTTGTCCCCTGCCATAATGAGGGGGGGGGGCGAAAAACCGGTGGGGTAGATTTACATCCCAGCTTGCCACAAACTAAGTGTTTGTGTAAACAAATCCACAGATGAATGACTTGACAAACTACAATAGCTTGAGTTCCCTCAACCATTACAGTCTCTCAGCAAATATCTGTTACAGATATTATTGAAATACCTTAGTTGAGGTTTTCAAAGTAAACTAGAGGATTTAGCCACACAACTCACGTTGAAATTAATGGGAATGGTCTGACTAAATCCCCTCTCCTAGTGAGCACTAAAAATCTTTATAAGTATACATAGACTTTAACCAGTGCTTCATGTTGACTATAGGAATCAAATAGCTGCATCTAAGTGTATTTTAGTGTGCAACATTCCCCAAGGGCTTCAGCACCTAAGCACAACAGGATAAATTAAGATAAAAAATGTTAGATTTAACCTGAAATTCGTTTGCATTACAATGCTGAATTTAAAGTGTCCTAATATGTGCAAGGAATCCAAGAAATACAAAGTGAGTTCATAGTATTCAAGTACCGGATGTGATTTACAAATATGATAACTGAGCAAAAAATATACCTACAACCTCAAGAAATACAATACAAAGCCTTAAAATCCCACCTGTCCTCCAAGTTATTTCCTTGCGTTGCAGGGTGCATTCCATTGAAGAACATTGAGTTCCTATAAAAATGATACTCGCTTTCTGCACAACAGGTGGAATGTTCAGGCTGCAGGACTGCAGATATAGGAGACTACAATTGCTCCCCAATCTTTATTTCTTCTAATTACACATCAAACACATTGAGCACTGTTTGTACTGCTGGACTTGCTACTTGAGTCTAACTCACTTAGAGTATAAGAATATAGTTATAGGGCCACTGTGACCATCACCTTCTCCTTCCACTGCAAGCTTGAAAAGCCCGGAATTTAGTGGTTCTGGTTCACTGGTGGTGGACAGCAGGATGAGAAGAGCCACATTTCTAGGAGTTCCATAGGAGCTCCACTGAGGTTCCCACTGTGCTGCTGAATGGTGAGCACAGTAGACAGAGGGGCAACTGCTGCCTTGAGGATTTAGCAGCAGCTCTGAAGTGGTATTGCTGATGCTTCATAGAGTGAGTAGTGGGGGAAGGAAATTCTTCCTCCCTGTACCTCTTTCTACTCCCTGCCCCATAAACATCCTCAAAGCAGTGAGGAAAGAATTTTCCCTTTAGAGTTCCTCTTTAAAAAAACATTTGTTACTGCTTCTATTTTGAGTTATAGCTACATTTTAAGTGATCAAAAGTGCCAAACGATTTATCTTTACTAGATATTATATTTCAAATGCGTGTGACGAAACTGAGAAAGATGCTTGTGACACAACTAATATAAACATCACACTGTTTATTTTAGCTTGTATTAACGTGATGCCACAGGTACAGATATAAATCCTAGCTGTTGATTAATGCAAGGATGTCATTACACTGCCTAACCTGCTGAATGGCTGAAAAAAGTTCATTTTAATAAACTGCCTTAAGAAAGCTATGGAACATAAGAACGTACTAAATGCAAACTCTGTAAAAGAGGAAATTGCTAATAATTTGGGGGCACATTTTTACTGATCAATTATTTCTTAAATATCAGGATTAAAAGCTGTAGGCAAAACTCCTGAATCTAGTTACTAGAACACGTTAGCTCAAAGTTCTTACATTGCAGAGGTCAGACAACTAGTTAAACGTGCATATCGGGTAACCACACAACAGATTGGTTTAGATTCATTTTCAGAACTGGCTGCACACTATGAAACAACACGGCATGATACTTTAAAAATAACTGGTAATCTAAAGAATACATTATAAATTCATTGACTTCACCAACAGGTTTTGAAAAAGAAGAAGAATCAAAACTGTTAAGAAGAAATGCTACTTATATTTATTTATTTTTGAAAGTGTCAGTACTTCCCAGTGAGTTTCTTGCAACAGTTGATTTTTATAACCTTGGTTTACAACCTGAAATTGTGCTAAAAATATATATACACACACCCCCTTATATTTTCTAGGTCACATAAGCCTGGTGTCTGTGATGAGCCAAGTAAGAATCTGACTCTAGTCAGTATGATGACACTGCAAAAACACCCTAATTAAAGATATATTATTACATACAGACCATCTTAGGTTTTGTTGGAGCTGACCAAATATATCCTGGCTCCCGCCCCATTTCATTGAGGGGCACTGCATGAATTAGAAGGCATAAAAAACCATAACACATATAAATATCTATTTCACAGGCATAGATTAGTGTATTGACACAATCAGAGTTTGTGTATACTGTATATACACTTTCTATAAATATACACACACACACACACACACACGTCATTCAGACCATACATCTCTGTTGCTAAATTTTAGAGCACATATATATAGGCCAAGATTATTCTTGGTCTTTTGAGCAGGTGCATAATAAGTGGGGGAAGAGTCCCTCATTTGCATCCCACAGCAGGAGCTGGGAACAATGCTTTTATGCTCCTGAAGAACAAGAGCTCTTCAGAGTCATCCTTTCCAAAGACAATAAGGAAGGTCATAGGGCCAGACCCCGCTCCTCAACCAGCCTTGTTTTTTAATACTCTGACCAGCAGCCATGTTAATACTTTTACCAGCATAATTGTGCTTGTTTACCAACACAAGAGAAATCTAAATCTAATAGTCAAAACAGAGAACTGGAGGTCAAGGGAACTGGATTCTATTTCTGACTCTGTCACTGATGCACACTGTAACTTTCAGTGAGTCATTTAACCTGCCTGAACCACAGTTTACCTAGCTGACAAATTGGAGTAATTAATCTTCCCTGACATTGTAAAGCACATTGAGATCCTTAGCTGAAAGGCACTACATCCATAAAGGTTTTGTCTTCATTGCCAAAAAAAAGGTGCGCATTTACCAGGTGATAACTAACACATGCTAGCTATCATGCTCTAAAATCATAGTGGAGACAAGTCTGTAATCTTTACCATAAAGTAGCTAGGTGAGGGAAACATAATGCGGTAAAAACTAGAGTGCCTTGTCTCAACTGGCATTTTATAACACGATAGCTAATGCATATTACATGTGGTCCTGAATAAGAATGGATTTAAGTGCATGCTTAAGTGTTTCTTGAATCAGGCCATAAATCTTTTTTTGAAAAGTGGAAAGAGGCTGCCGGCTTTTGTGGGGGTTTTACAGGATGTGTGTATAGACAAACTGCAAATTTCCCAAATTTTCCTATAAAACTCCAGATTAGCTGGTTTATTAAAACAGAAAAGTGACAAGCTGGCGACAGCCTACAGCAAGCATTACTGAAAGTCACTACTAACCACTTAAAGATAACTATTATAGCCTGTCTACTAGGAGGTATGGAAAATGAAAATAAACTGGCAGGAGAAGTGGCTGGAGCTGTAGGGAAGGTAAAGGAACAATTACACCACCTTCTCCTTATGGTGAATCAATAATCATTAATACATTTTTATGGGGAAGAAACTATAGTTGAGAGTCTTGTCAAAGTAAACCTAAGGGAATCTAAATTAAACTTACATTACCAAACTTTCTTCTGCTTAGCAGGCATACACATGCATGTTGGACTGTCTCCCTGTTCTTGTCAGCATTAGTGTATTTATATGTTTAATAATCTGCCTTGAAATTAGTATTGGGGAAATTAAGTTTAGGTTTTGTAATGACCCAACCACTTTGTCATTACAAAACCTAAACTTAATTTCCCCAATACTAATTTCTCCCTACTGTTACTCACACCCTCTTGTCAACTGTCTGTAATGGGCCACTCTCTTACCGCTTCAAAAGTTATTTCTCCTCCCTTGGTATCCTGCTGTTAATTGATTTATCTCGTTAGACTGACTTAACACTTGTTAAAGCAACCCACATCCTTTCATGTATTTATACCTGCTCCTGTATCTTTTACTTCAGACATCTGATGAAGTGGGTTCTAGTCCACGAAAGCTTATGCCCAAATAAATTTGTTAGTCTCTAAGGTGCCAAAAGAACTCCTCGGTTTTTTTGCTGATACAGACTAACATGGCTACCACTGAAACTGGTCACAAGTTTTTAATAGTAACTTAAAGGGTGGGGGAACCTCCCCCCCAACCCTCAAATATTTTAAGGATTCCCTAAGGATTAAGGGTCAATTGTCCTATCCATTCTATAGGTGGAAGGGACCCAAAAAGATGTGGAATGGAAGTGTGCCACCTTCATGGCATTAGCTGCTCCTTCTCCACATACATCTCCCCCTGGCCCCCAACACAAACATATGCCTCAGTAGATATCAGACACTGCAGAAAGGAAGGGGTGGGCTACAGGCAAGTTTGGGGGATAGTAATTTTCCACAGCATTATCTCCCCCACACCCCAGAAACCCAACGGATTTCCTGAGTAAATTAATGTTGACTCTGTCAGCACTAACTTACTCACTCAGGTTTTCCCTCAGCGATGTGAGCAAACCCTCCCAAGGAGGGAGACATTTCAGAGAAGCAGGTGGTGGAGAAGCTCTTGGCAGCATGATGTCTAAGAGTCATGCTTGCTAAAGAACTGGAAGGCATCAAGAGGAACTGGAAGGCACTGCAGGGTCACAGGGCCTCCCTGTGGATAGCCCTAGCCTCCAACAAAGCCCCCAAAATCCACACAGACTTTAGAGGGAGCTGCAAGTTCTCTGACCAACTCACTCTGCCAGATCCATAGGGAAGGGATAGAGAAACTCTGCTCCCATGCATGACAGAATAAGGAGGCAATTCTGCAAGTAAAACTCGCAGTGTCCAGATGTCAAATCTCACCGGGGGTGGTGGTGGTAATGTTTTAGCATTAAAACAGTAATGTATATGGATTCTTAAACTGTAGGGAAAAGTTCATAGGTCCACGTTGTTTCTGCAGAGGGGTTGATCAAATAAAAACTCCTCTGGGGCTTTGTCAACACAAGATTTTTATTTATATTTTTGGGGCAGGAGAAGTAGATAGTTTGAATCAGTGAGATTACACAAATTGCAGTGGGAGACTGAGAACTGAATCCCATTTTTAAAAGCATTTAAAAGCCTTTTCTTTTTAGTATTTATTATTAGTCAACAAAAGCAACACAGGATATCACTGTAACAAAACACAGTGGCAAGATTATAAAAAGGCACACCTCCAAGAAATTATTATAAATAATTTCCTCATGGCTTCCTCTCCTAATCCCTCCCCTGTGTATACAAAGTAAAGCAGTCTGAATGCCTGCAAGAGCTGAAGACATGTATTAGGTATTGCAGTACATACTGTACACTTGAACCAGTCATTGTTACGAGATTTCTCATATATACTGTGCTGTCACTTGAAAAGTGTGATGGATGGGAAACTGGATGGCTCAAGGAATTAGTAATAGGATACAGAGCATTTCACCTCTAGGTCACCAGTTCGAATTCAGTCCAGGTTGGTAGTGACCAAAGGTTGTTACCATCTGACAGCTGTTCGGCGGCTGATGTAAAATGAGTTGATGGTCTCTGCACAGTTCCTAGTAGACAGGTGCTCACATCACAAAAAAAAAACATACCATAATTAGCACCCTGTTTGGCTTCCGCAGCAAAGAGGCTGTAGAGTGAATGGACATAAAGACTAAATCACCCTCCAGGTTAGGGCTCAGGCACATTGGCAGGGCAGTTGGGAAGCCTACACCACCAGCATATAGGCTCTGCGGGTATGCAGTTTGCAATGTTGTCAATCCAGCACCTTTCATAAAACTCAAAGTCCTTTTCAATTAAAAAATAAATAGGTTGTCCAAAACAAAGTCTGCAGTGTCCTAACTGCACCCACCATGAGGTAGCCACCATTTTAGATTCCTGCACATTCATATACTTTAAGATTTAAGATTGTTATAGATTTCATGTGCTTCTTTGAGGATTGCAGGTATGAAGATTACAAACCTTCAAACACAACTGCAGAAGACTTGCTCCTCGGAGGAAAAATTCCAAATCAAAGGGCCTGATTCTCCATTTGTTGCACCTCATTTGGGTCTAATCCAAAGCCCACTGAAATCAATGGAAAGACTCCTATTGATTTCAATGGGCTTTGGATCAAATCAATAGTCATATAAAATACACTTTAACTACAAAGTGCAAGGCACTGGAGAAGCAGCCCCCACCCTGTGATGTAAGCTGTTTTGGGGCTCCTGAGTCCTGCACAGTGTTAAAACGACACCGTTAAACAAAAACAGTTAATAATGAAATAGTAAACTGGAAAATTTTGAAGACTAAAAGCACAGTCAGCTGTAACTACACACATAGGAATTCAAAGTGCCTCACCTGATTCACTACAGCATTACTCTAGATCAGCAGTTCTCAAACTGTGGGTCGGGAACCCAAAGTGGGTCATGACCCTGTTTCAATGGGGTCGCCAGGGCTGGCTTAGGGTATGTCTACACTACGAGAGTAGTTCGATTTCACTTAAATCGAATATGTGGAATCGATATTGCAAAGTTGAACGTGTGTGTCCACACTAAGGACAGTAATTCAACTTTGTGAGTCCACACTAACGGGGAAAGCGTCGACATTGGAAGCGGTGCACTGTGGGCAGCTATCCCACAGTTCCTGCAGTCCCCGCTGCCCATTGGAATTCTGGGTCGAGCCGCCAATGCCTTCTGGGTAAAAAAATGTGTCGAGGGTGCTTTTGGGTAACTGTCGTCATCCGTCCGTCACTACCGCCCTTCCTCCCTCCCTGAAAGCGCCGGCGGGAAATCAGTTCGCGCACTTTTCTGGTCAGTGACAGCGCGGACGCCACAGCACTGCGAGCATGGAGCCCGCTGCGACCATCGCTGCAGTTGTGGCCGTTCTCAACGCCTCGCAGCTTATCATCCACCTTTCCCAGAGGCAGATGCAGATAAATCGGGCGAGGAGGCTACGGCACCGCGGTGAGGGCCTGAAGTCTGAGAGTAGCACAGGCCTGTCAGAAAGCACGGGACCCCGCGCCGAAGACATCACGGTGACAATGGGTCATGTGGATGTTGTGGAACGGCGATTCTGGGCCCGGGAAACAAGCACGGACTGGTGGGACCGCATAGTGCTGCAGGTCTGGGATGAATCCCAGTGGCTGCGAAACTTTCGCATGCGGAAGGGGACTTTCCTGGAACTTTGTGAGTTGCTGTCCCCTGCCCTGAAGCGCAATGACACCCGGATGCGAGCAGCCCTGACTGTCCAGAAGCGAGTAGCCATAGCTCTCTGGAAGCTTGCAACGCCAGACAGCTACCGGTCAGTCGCGAACCACTTTGGCATGGGCAAATCTACCGTGGGGGTTGTTGTGATGCAAGTAGCCAACGCAATCGTTGAGGTACTGCTCTCAAAGGTTGTGACCCTGGGAAACCCGCAGGCCATCATAGATGGCTTCGCCGCGATGGGATTCCCAAACTGCGGTGGGGCTATAGATGGAACTCACATCCCTATCCTGGGACCGGACCACCAGGCCAGCCAGTACATTAACAGAAAGGGCTACTTTTCAATGGTGCTGCAAGCACTGGTGGACCATCGGGGACGTTTTACAAACATCAACGTCGGATGGCCGGGCAAGGTTCATGACGCTCACGTTTTCAGGAACTCTGGTCTGTTTAGACGGCTGCAGGAAGGTATTTACTTCCCGGACCACAAAATAACTCTTGGGGATGTGGAGATGCCTACAGTGATCCTCGGGGACCCAGCCTACCCGCTAATGCCCTGGCTCATGAAGCCCTATACTGGCGCCCTGGACACTGAAAAAGAACTCTTCAACTACTGGCTGAGCAAGTGCAGAATGGTGGTGGAGTGTGCTTTTGGCCGTCTCAAGGGGAGATGGAGAAGCTTACTGACTCGCTGTGATCTCAGCGAAACCAATATCCCCATTGTTATAGCAGCTTGCTGTGTGCTCCACAATCTCTGAGAGAGCAAGGGGGAGACCTTTATGGCGGGGTGGGAGGTTGAGGCAAATAGCCTGGCTTCTGACTACGCCCAGCCAGACAGCCGGGCGATTAGAAGAGCCCAGCGGGACGCGCTGTGCATCTGGGAGGCTCTGAAAGCTAGGTTCCTGAGTGAGCAGGGTAACCTGTGACTTTTAAGTTTGTGTACAGAGAAGCTGAACCTGCCCCCGTTTCTTTACCCAGTCAATGTTGACTATCCTCTCCAGTTACATACCCCCTTCACCCCCTTCCAACACACCTTTAAAAATAAAATGACTTCTATTTTGTTAATGGACACCGTTTTCTTTATTACTGTTTTCGCGGGAATGTTTTAAACCTGGGACGCAGACTGTGGTGGGGAGCGGGTGTAGTGTACTGATGCAAATGACGCTTCTAAACTGCAGGAATGACAGGCTCCGCAGTGGTGGACTGGTTGTTTCAACGGAGCCTGCCAGCCCTCCTGATGGGGACTGCGTGTATGTGGTGGCTCTGTGACTTTGTGGCAGGGGGAGGAGGGTTACAGATCCCCTGCAGCGTGGCTCTGTGATCCAGGATAAGGGCCGCTGCATAAGATCTGTAACTGCCCTCCCCCGCCACAAAGTCACAGAGCAACCCCCCACCCTCCCACAGAACATGAAAACCACCTCCCAGACTGACCAGGGTAACTAGTGACTGCACTGTGTGTGTGCCCTGCTGCTGTCCTGTCCAATTACCAACTCCCCTACCCCCCTTCAGACAGACTCTCCTCTAAAGAAGATGATGGAAACAGTAATGAACAGAAACGTATTTTTTATTAACAACCACACATGAAACTGGGGGGTGAAACTTGGACGGGGGCTTGGGTGAGGCGGGAAGGAAAGGACTTTTCAAATTTTGGGGAATGAGAGCCTTCTGGTGCTTGAGCAGTCTGCAGGGGTGGAGTGAGAGTTTTCACAGACTCTGCCGCCCCTCCTTCTTTGTACTTTGGGTGAGGGGGGTATGGGACTTGGTGGCGGGAGAGGGCGGTTACTGATAGACTGCAGCGGGGCTCTGTCCTCCTGCCTCCGTTCCTGCAGTACATCAACAAGGCGCCGGAGCGTGTCCGTTTGCTCCCTCATAAGTCCAAGCAGCGTTTGAGTCGCCTGCTGGTCTTCCTGACGCCACCTCTCCTCCCGTTCCATGTGTGTCTGGTGCATTTGGGACAAGTTCTCCCTCCACTGGGTCTGCTGTGCTGCCTGGGCTCGGGAGCAGCCCATTAGTTCTGAGAACATGTCCTCCCGCGTCCTCTTCTTCCTCCGCCTAATCTGCGCTAGCCTCTGGGTGTGTGATGCCAGGCTGGGTTGGGAGACAGTCGCAGATGTGGCTGTGGGAATGGGAAAAAGGGAGTGAATTCCTCAGAAAGATAAATGTAGTTGTGAACAAAGAACATAGTCTTTCTCTGTGAACAAGACCATGCACTGTACCTATCACATGCGCACTCAGGACAAGGTCGAATTTTCGGCCCTCGCATTCAGTGCCTGGGGTCTTGCACTGCCGATTTGAGAAGCGGGGCAGGACACCGGAATTTCTGTAGCAGGCAGACATGGTAAGCCGTAGACTTGTGGCTGCTTAAAACTTTGATAGTAGCGCTGGCCTCCTTTCACATTGAAAGCAATGCTAGTCTCTGCTGCCAGCAATCCGGCCAGCATCAACTCTGCCCCTGTCCCACCCCTTCGCGGCTGTCCCAGGGTAAAAACCCTGTATGCCGCCCCTCTCCGGCCTCCACCGCGTGGCTGTAAACCGGCGGTTACAGTTCTGTAAAGAAACGGGCAAGCAGTCCCAATACTAACATTCCCCTACCTAATTAAAAGCAGGTCACCATGAGCGACATCACCCTGATGAGGATCTCAGACAGAGATAAAGAAAGAATGCTCCGGGAAAGCCTGCAAAGACCAGGGCCGTATGCCGCCATGCTCTGCAGGGCAATGATCCCGGAGTACCTGATGGTCTCCTGGCACGGAAACGTTTCATACCACGGAGGACCCAATAAGGCCGCTCTCCCCAGGAACCTGATGCAAAGGCTTTCCAATTACCTCCAGGAGAGCTTCGTGGAGATGTCCCAGGAGGATTTCTGCTCTATCCCCGGACATGTAGACCACATTTTACTGTAGCTGCAGTGGCAGGGACTAAACAGTAGAGCGGCTTGGGCAGAACAATCATGCAAAACCGGACATTGTTAGATTTGTTTTTAATAGTTGCACTGCCAGGGACTGAAACGTTAAGCGCCTAGGGCAAACTAATCATGAGAAACCCATTGTTGGTATTGTTAAAATTCCTGTTCTGTTAAAAATAAATGCTTAGAGGTTTAAAACACTTACTGGCTGATCCTTCCCCTGATTCTGTGTCCTGGTTAACGGCTGGGGACAGGTGGTAGAGGATCTCTGTGAGGGTGATGAAGAGATCCTGGCTGTCGGGGAAATCAGCGTTGCAAGCGCTGTCGACTGCCTCGTCCTCCTCATCTCCTTCCTCATCTTCCCCGTCCGCTAAGATGTCCGAGGAACCGGCCGTGGACAATATCCCATCCTCAGAGTCGACGGTCACTGGTGGGGTAGTGGTGGCGGCCGCACCAAGGATGGAATGCAGTGCCTCGTAGAAACGCGATGTCTGGGGCTGGGCTCCGGAGCGTCCGTTTGCCTCTTTGGTCTTCTGGTAGCCTTGTCTCAGCTCCTTGATTTTCACGCAGCACTGCGTTGCATCCCGGCTGTATCCTCTCTCTGCCATGGCTTTAGAGATCTTCTCATAGATCTTTGCATTCCGTCTTTTGGAGCGCAGCTCGGAAAGCACAGACTCATCTCCCCACACAGCGATGAGATCCAAGACTTCCCGATCAGTCCATGCTGGGGCCCTCTTTCTAGTCTGCAATTGCACGGCCATCTCTGCTGGAGAGCTCTGCATCGTTGCCAGTGCTGCTGAGCTCGCCACGATGTCCAAACAGGAAATGAGATTCAAACTGCCCAGACAGGAAAGGGAATTCAAATTTTCCCGGGGCTTTTCCTGTGTGGCTGGTCAGAGCATCCGAGCTCGGACTGCTGTCCAGAGCGTCAACAGAGTGGTGCACTGTGGGATAGCTCCCGGAGCTATTAGTGTCGATTTCCATCCACACCTAGCCTAATTCGATATGGCCATGTCGAATTTAGTGCTACTCCCCTCGTTGGGGAGGAGTACAGAAGTCGAATTTAAGAGACCTCTATATCGAACTAAATAGCATCGTGGTGTGGACGGGTGCAGGGTTTATTCGATGTAACGGCGCTAAATTCGACATAAACGCCTAGTGTAGACCAGGCCTTAGACTTGCTAGGGCCTGGGGTGGAAACCAAAGCCTGAGCCCCACCGCCTGGGGCCAAAGCCGAAGCCCGAGGGCTTCAGGCCTGGACTATGGAGCTCAGGTTACAGACCCTCTGCCTGGGACTGAAGCCCTTGGGCTTTGGCTTTGTCCCCCCTCCCCTCCCCAGGCAACGGGGCTTAGGTGGGCTCAGGCTTCGGTCCCCCCTCCTGGTGTCGTGTAGTAATTTTTGTTGTCAGAAGGGGGGTCGCGGTGCAATGAAGTTTGAGAACCGCTGCTCTAGATTTATGACAGAACTTCATTGATAACAATTCTAATTTTCCCTTCTGAGAAAATATTACATTTTAAATATCCAAAACACCCAAACCTACTAAGTTATGAGCCAATTCTCAACCACAATTCCCCTGTATTCTTTAAAACTTCTAGTTTAGAGGCCTAATTTACCACTCTTATGCTCCAATTTCACATCATCACCACAAACTAGCATCTAAATTAATCCTATCAACTGAGGAAAAGGACCTGAGCATTACTGTGGATTGCTCAATGAAGATCTCTGCTCAGTGTGCAGCTGCAATTAAAAAGCAAACAAAATTAGAGGATGCACAAGGAATGGTATGGAGAATAATACAGAATATATAATACAATAGAACCCCATTTATCCAACCCTCCCTTAACCAGCTCTCCGCATTTACCGAACAACCAGGACTCCAGGGGCTAGAAGCAGGTGATCTCTCTTGCCTCTGTTAGATGGTGCTACAGCATCACATTGTCCCATTCTCTGGTTTATCCGGAGTTTTGATTATCTGGTCTGGCCCTGTTAATTAGACCAGATAAATGGGGTTCTACTGTATCATTATATAAATAATGGTTCATCCCCATCTCAAAAAAGATATTGCAGAATTAGAGTGTGCTAATGAGACAAACAACAAAATAATCAGAAGTACTGAAAAATTCTTATATTAAGAGAGACTTGAAAGGTTGGAATTGTTCACTTTAGAAAGGAGACAAGAAGGGACATGATGAAAATATACAAAATAATGAATGGTACAGAGAAGGTACATGCATAACTTTTATTCATGAATTTTTATGATACGAGAAATAAGGGACATTCCATGAAATTGAAAATAGCAAATTCAAAACTCATAAAAAGAAATACTTTTTCTACACAGAGCATAATTTGACTGTGGAACTCATTGCCACATGATGTCACTGAGGCCAAGAACTCACCAAGATTCAAAAAGGAATTGGACACTGATATGGATAACAAGAATACCCAGAGTTATAATAGTTAATATTCTTTAATAAATGTTTTGGAAAGGAGACAAAAATACTTCAAGGCTTAAGACAATCTCTAACTACTACAGTTTAGGACTACACTTGCATGAGGGGCAGATTATTCCACATCTGCCTACTGAGAGGTTTCTTGCACCATCCCTTGAAGTATCTGATACTGACCATGGTCAGTAACAAGACACTGGAGAAATAGGAACTGCCATACTCGATTAGACCTATGACAGATCTTTTTATAGCTGAATGTGGAAATACAAATTGTAGTGGGGTGCATGTCCCCGAGACAAGTGCAAATTTTAACCTTTGGAGAGAAAAAAAGCCAACAGATCCTTAATTTGTGAAACCTGAATTTCCTCATACCATAAATGATATTGATCCCTGGGCAAAGGGGCCAGCACAAGACCTGTCCAACACTTAAGCCCTATTTTGTGCACTGATGTGGGAGTTTCAAGTGGTCCATGGGCCTTGTGCTGGTCATCTGCCCAGGGGTGAATTTCACCCCAGTAGAATGTCTGACAAACATATTGAGCTGTTTCAGTTTGTACGAAGATAAAATTACTTACTGGATTCCACTATCATTTTTTCCTTCTCCAAGCAAGTTTTTTTCCTTCAGCAGAAAATAACACTAGATTTATATAGTGTGTTTGGGGGTTAAATCTTAGAGAATTTGACCTGAGCAATGGATTTTGCTTCAATATCAATTTGAATTCCATTTTATTAAAAGGTTCAAGTTTGTGCTTTACAGTTCTCAGTTACCACATTGCTCAACTTTTTTGGGGGCAAAGACTCTGGATGTGCTAACCAAGTTAACTTCACACAATTCAACTCATTTAACATACAAGGGAAAGTATTCTTATTTAGGATTATTTTATCTAGCCCTCTGCCAAGAGTTGAACACGTACTACATAAGATTCTGTGTAACTTAAGCAAGACTCATGTACAGGAATAGCCAATACACAGCTTTAAGATATGACAAGATATTTGTTTCCTATTGATTGGGTTATTTGATATTTATTTTTTTACCCTACAAAAATACAAAGTTTGAAACAATTAAAATAAAGCTTGAAACAATTTAAGATGGCTGAAATACTTGTATCATCCTAGCTCTCTGACTCAGACTAGGAAATCAAGCTTTAGTTAAGGTTTTCTTTTGAACAGAAGTACACACTTGGTAATAATGGAGAAATACAATCAGCCTTAAATAACTTATATAGAAAAGAGCAAAGAAATAAGAATGACAGAAATAGTGGACATATTTGCTTTGCAAAAATGTAACTGTGCCACTCAATTCATTTAAATTTACTTATCAACTCACAATTTTTGTCCATATACTTATTCTCACGTACAGTACTGCACTAACCTCCTACGTGCAGAAAAAATGAAAGAAGGGACTATGAGGATGGACAGTAAAAAATTAAGACAACATTTGGTCATCAATATTTGTGTCAAAGTATCACAGAGCCCACAGCCAAACGAAGATGTATCGCCATACATGTTCCAGAAAAGACACACTCCAAAATAGGCTGGGCTTGGAACTTTTAGGGAAAAAGCTTTTGAATACTGCATATTAAAGACACAGAGCTCAACTGTCCCCCATACTGGTTTTCCTCACACAGGGCCTGGTAAGTTCTGGCCATACCCGAGACTGGGGCAACAATCTGTGCTTGATGTAGGACTTTGCGAGGGACAGGTCTAGAATGACACAGGTGGTAATATCCTAGCTTCGAGCTCCCCCAACCCTAGGGGTTGCCAAGTGATAATTCAGCCCTGCCTCAAATTAAAGCAACCATAAATCTTCTCTACTGTACAACGGCAGTAAATAGGATTTTACATCAGCAGAAAACCACAGTGCAGTGCACTCAAACCACACCTTTTCCCTTCCCTGACATGCCCCTGATGCTAGTCGAGGGGCCCCGGAGGGAGTGAAGCAGAGCTGTCAATGTCAGAAATGGGGTACAGCTAACTATGCCAATGCAGTTTTGTGATCTTTAAGGATCATATTGGGAATCTCATCCCACCTATCTTAGAACTACCTGTCACGCTGGTATGACTTGTGGAGTTTCCATCTGATTATCCTGAAACCCATTGATCTACCAAGATCTGCCAGGGTCTAAAACCATAAATCCCTTTATCCCTGAATTATCTTCTAGTCCCATGGCAGCAGCTGCAACTGCGGTGCTGGGTGCTGCCTCCAACCCCTCTTTGGAGGACAGTGGTTCATTGCAGGACCTGTGAGAAATGATAGCTCATAATCATTCCAAGATGCTGTATCTGAAATTGTCAGTACTTCTACAGTAACTTTAGCAACCTAAAACACATCTCTACCATTTGTGGACCGATCTAGATGGCTGGAATGGAACTATTCATTGTGACCCACATGGAAATTTTATGTATCGTCTTCCTTTCCACATGTTAAGGAATTTCACAAACAGTAGATCAAAGTGCATGCAAATGCTCATATTTACTAGTGATGTAGCTAGTGGCTACAGATTTTAAACAGCAAAGGATTTGGAGTTGTTGTAGCTGCTGCGGCAATGAGAAAGTTCCAATTCCAGGGGACAACCATCTTTATAGTGCAAAATATACCAGGAGTTTACAGGTGGCTGTAATATGGCAAATCGGACTGAAAAGTCTGACAGTTTAAACAAGAGTAGCTAACTCTGGAATGTGCCTGGTTCTCCATCAGGTAATGTCAACTTTAAATAAACTCTCAGAATACTCTTGTCAATTATTTCTATTTGGCTGTCTCATTATTCAATATGCTCTCAAGGAACACGGTGATGAAAGAAGAAAAAATACCTCTTTCTAACATACCCATACTGGCAAGAGGATCAACATTATCAGTATTCAAAGAATGTCTTGGCAGGATAAACCTTCATAAAAAGAAGGAGCACTAGTTGATCCAAGCTGTCAAAACAGCAATCGTACTTCAAGGGTTGATTTGCAAAGTGATTCAATATTTACTGTTAATGCAAACAAAACATTTTTAGCAGACACAAAAGCAACCAAGCATTTCCTATTTCAGAAATTCATTGATAAAATATACTCAGTGAGAGTGAGAAAACAAAGTGTAGTTTTCTAGAAATTAATCCAAAAAGCATGAAGAGCTGTTCTTGATTCTTCATACAGAATTTTAAATTTTCTTTTTTTTATATAATAAATGGGTATGTCAAACAAGTGGACTGCATAACAGCAAGACAAATTTCTAGAAACTTCAGTGAGAAGGAGCATGACACCCACTGTTTAGTAAATCAAGTGGTAGAAATGGAGCAGAATACAGTATGTTCTAAAGACAATGGCCAAATGTTTTAAACCTAAGGATCAAAAGATATAAAATATTTAGATAGGCAACTGAATAAGAGTCCTGATTTTCAGAGATGCTGAGCACTTGGTAGACCCTATTAACTTCACGGGGCTCAATGGATTTAAATGCATAACCTCAGACTTGCACATGTGAAAGACTTGGCCTATGAATGAGCTCTTTGCACAGGTACAGTACATCCTTTCCCAGGTAAAAGTTGTGTTTTTTCACTCTCCTTTCATTCTTTAGCCAGTCCTAGCCTTTGGCCAAAGACTCCCCTTCATCTGTACAGCTTTTGCCACTTAGGGCTTGTCTACACAGTGTGTTAATCCACACCACAAGGATGTAAATTCTACAGAGCACCAGTGTGTCGCGCACTGACTAGCCTATGTGGACCCTGCTGCAGGGCCACCCAGAGGATTCCGGGGGCCTGGGGTCTTCGGCGGCGGGGGCCCCCGCCGCCGAAGACCCAGCACTTCGGCTGCGGGTCCCGGGGCGGAAGGACCCCCCGCCGCGGGTCTTCGGGTCACTTCGGCACGGGTCCCGGAGCGGAGGGACCCCCCGCAGCCGAATTGCTGCCGAAGACCCGGAGCAGAAGGAGCTCTGGGCGCCCGGTCCCCGCGAGAGTTTTCCAGGGCCCCCGGAGCGAGTGAAGGACCCTGCTCCAGGGGCCCCGAAAAACTCTCGTGGGGCCCGGGCCAAATTGCCCCACTTGCCCCCCCCCCCCGCGCGGCCCTGCCCTGCTGGCACACACTAGAAGTTCCTTAGTGCATGGTTAACGTGATACTGTTTGAAGGGTCCACACTTTTACCTGGGAAAGGATGGGAAACCAGAATTTACCCCTCTTTGATGCGAACTAATGCACCATGTAGACTAGCCCTCATTGTCAAGGTCCCTATTATGCAGTATATTAAACTATCCTGACTGCATTCCCAACTGTCAACCTTCTCTACTTCTCTTTCTCCCGCATTCCCTCAAATTCTCAACCATTGCTTTCTGTTCAGTCTCTTCTTTTAAAAAAGCAACAAAAATAACCCCCTGAAAGAGCCCAGTCCTCAGAGCTGATTTGGCTGCTCTTTGTGCCCAACAGACAGCCACAGGTGTCTCAAGCTACCTATCCACACATGCGAATGAACATGCAAACCACCAAAAAGACTATAGCACTTTCTGCTTTGGAACCTGAGCTCCTTCCTGATGTCTGTTTTCTTCCACAGCAGCACAAGGTATTGGCACAGCCCCACAATGCAGGATTCTAGCAACTCCTTTGAATGATTATATATAACCACCTATTTATTTAACAGGTGGTCTTAGTCATAAATCCATGTACTCCATGAGAAATCTTGTTATCCCAAGCTTACCACAAAATACTTTGGAAAATACTATGTTAGAGTACACTTCTAGCACACAGTAGGACAGTAGGATCAGAATGAGGTAGACAGATCTATTGGTGTGGATTACTACAGCTTTGTGATAATGGTGTTCTTCAGCTTCTGAAGAAAGAAGACAAATAAGGTACTATTTAACAGTGCTATTGCTGTAAAAGGATAAGTATGTAGAATTGATGAAAGAAATTACAAGTTAGAATTTAAGTAAAGAATGTTGAAGTACTTATAAAAACTAGAGTGAAACTAGAAAGAAGTTAAATCTATTTATCAAAGTATTTGCAGTTTGTATCTTCAAACAGATCTTAACAGTAGTAAAAATGGAGCAAAGGAAATGAATCCATACCCAAACCATTTTAACACATTAATAGTTTTAAAAACAATGAGAGATACCCCTTGGTTTGTGCCAAACCTTAGTTGGCTTATGGTTTTCCCAGCTCAGTAATAGCTAATGAGTGACCTCTTGTGTTGGAAAATCTCTGGGTTTCTTGGTTTTTTCTTTATTTTTATGTATTTTTTACAAAAATCAAGTGCTTGTGAAGATGAACAGCCCTAAAAAATAATGTCCTATCTTTATCCTCAAAGCAAATACAGCATGTAAGTAAGAGCAATACTGGTTTATTGTCCCATATTGCCCCAAATAGTGTGCTTGAATCCTGTTATGGAGTAATTTACCTCTGAAGATGAGACGATAATTCATTCTTCATGAGAGGCCAAGATAATTCAGTGTTGGTATCTTTCCCAAAACTGCCAGAATGGTTGATAGTTCGACAGAGAAATTTGCTCACATGGAAACAGACTGAGATTTCCATTTGAAATAAGCACCAAGCACCCACTATACCAGAAGGCATCTTGGTCCCTACCACTTTTGGCCATAGTTCCACTATCCTGAACCATTACCAATCTACTGAACAATCTTATCCTCTAAGTTTCTTTGTTTCATAATGACAGGGAATCATTTTAATCCATATTAACAATGCAGGTATTCTAAAAAGACTGGGTTTGAAGGAAAATCACACACATTATTATTCAAATTATATAGTATGTAAGGTAGAGATGTAGGAACCCATGAAAACGCCAATGTTGAGTATTCCCGATTCTTTACTGACAGGATCCTAGCGTTTCTCAGCAAACTGCACTATCTGCCTCTCACTTTGCTACTATCCTCTGCCTGTTGTGATAAACTCAGGACAGACAGCTGCAAGGGTGGGGTAGAAAACAGTCCCAGAAGGGTAAAAGGCCCTCCTCCCTATGAACTGAGGAGGGGTGACTACAGGTCAATCAGGTTTAGCTGAGAAGGGGTTACCAGAGATCAATTAGGATCAGCTGAGAGAGTGTTCCCTGAGGTCAATTAGGATCAGCTGATTCCAACTAAGGGCATCCTGAGACCTTTTTAAACCCTTCCCGGGGGGGGGGGGGGGGGGGGGGGGGAGTCAAGCTGCCAGTAGGTGAGGAGCAGCAGGACAACAAGCCTCACCAGGAGGGAAGGCTGCATTCCCTGCCATAAGGGAGAAAAACAAGCAAAAAAGACTGGCTGAGAGAAGGAGCGGACTGCCCCTGTGCAGCCAAGTGGGACTGTTTTACCCCAGGCCCACCTCGCCAAGGCTAAAAACAGCTGAGGCTGGTGAGACCGAGAAGGTGCCTTGCCACACATGGGGGAGAGGTGGGATGCTCTGAGTGAGACTTTGTGGCGAACCATCTCAGGGCAGGGTAAATCACCCCCAACGAGAAGAAAAAGAAATGGAGGATGTAGTGAAGGCACTGGTGCAGGCCACCGCGGCCCAAAAAGAGGCTGCCAGGGTTCAGATGGCTACCCAGCAGGAGTCAGTGTGAATACAGCAGGAGACAAATCAATTACTGATGAGCCAGGTGGCCCAGGATCGAGCCACCCTGCATGAGGTTGTGAACCAGCTAAAGGCCCTGATCACCCTGATGCACCACCCCCATGGAACCCGGCCCCTGCGGGCCAGCAGCTACTTACAGAAGATGACGATGGATGACGATGTAGAGGCGTATCTCCTCGCGTTCAAGAGAATGGTCCTGCGGGAGGCTTGACCCCAAGACCAGTGGGACAGCATCCTGGCTCCTTTTCTGTGTGCGGAGGCCCATGACATGAACACAGAAGCAGCTAGATTACCCCCAGCTGAAGGCAGAGATCCTGGTGAGGTCTGGCATGATGACAGCTATAAGGGCCCAGCGATTCCACGAGTGGAAATACCGGGACAGCAAAGCACCGAGGTCCCTGATCCACCTAACTCGAAAGTGGCTGCGCCCCGAGACCCATGGCCTGGAGAAAACTGTGGCAATCATAGTTTTGGACAGGTACATGAGAGGGCTACCACCGGACATACGAGGATGGGTCTGTCAAAATGATCCCTCCTCCTATGATGAGCTAGTTGCCCTCATAGAGAGACACCTGGCAGCCCAAGAACTTTCTCGGACCACCGGAGAAGGAATGCGCCAGAATAGGAGGCACCTACTGACATTACTGCATTTTAATCCCATGAGCTTTACAGAGTCATCAAAGCTAAGACTGGATTCTGTTCTTTCTTGTCCATCAGCAAAAACTGGTTAGAAAGTTCAAATCATTTACATCTATCAAAACCCACTGCAGGCTAGTGCGAATGCAGAAGTGCTCTTGAAGACATAATATAAAGAGTTGCAGAGGTTTAAATGAGGCCTGCAGAACCTCCATTACTGGTATGATGCACCAAATGGAAAGAACTGAACTGGACTCTTAGAACACAGGGTGCTTTTGCAGGGTTGGCAGCAAGAAAAAGACTTGTTACTTGTCAACTGAGCACATCTGATGTAGAAAACAATAAGCAACAACATGGAACCCACCATTCCATTTTTACAGTCAGTTTTCAGAGCAGAACAACATTTCAAGTATTGTTAAAGAAACCAAACAATTTTGGAATTATTCACAAGAACCACGCATCTCACATAAGTCACCAGATCGGAAAAGCATTCAGCACTGCTGGTATTTAAAATAATTTTTTTTGTTTTTTAAAGTGAGAGATGCCAAGACATAGTAGGAATAGTCAGCTCCCCACTCAAAAAGACAACTTTGTGCTGGAGATATCACAACAGCCAAAGAGCCAGCCCAGGGACAGAAGTCTTCTTTTGGTTAAACAATATTGCAGTTTGTTTGAAAAGATGTTTATTTGATATCTCTTTAAAATAAGGTTTAAAATGAAGGTATTTTAGTGATGTGAGAAGTGAGAGAGAAAAATAAGAACGTTTTATAAAGGCACAATATTGTTTAAAAAGAATAAAATTAAATGAAAAAAAAATTATTGTGCCCTCATGACATGCTTCTGTGTTGGGCAGTTTTCTATGATGGCTGCAATTTCACTAGCAGAGGGAAGCAGAGAGGAAAAACAGAAGAGACAACAGTACAATTAACGTGTTGGGGGGTAGAGGGGAAGGAGGAGGACTAAAGTCCAGAGACATTTTCTGCTTCAGTATCCAGAATTACAGAGGAGTACAAGAAAGAGATTCTTGATCAAGGTATCTGTGAGGATAACAGACTTTGTATTAAAACACAATGGAGAAAAACATGGCATAATTTGAGGAGAAAAGAAAGAGAAGGCAGAAAAAGAATCAAGACACGTAATAATCAGCAACTAAATCAGAATGGGATTAAAATAGACACAGAGGATAAAAGCACCCCTGTGAAGCCCTATCCTAGAAAGATACTCCATGTGTTCTATCACTCTCAATGTTCTGTCTTTAGAACTTCAGCAACACTTTTATTGTTTGTCATACCAAAGTAGTTTTTAATCTGAAGCAGAGAGCATGTGGGGAGTAGGTCCCACTAAGAAGCTGATTGTGATCCACAGCAAGAATGGAGGGTCAAGAACTTACAGTAAACAAGGTATGTTTTAAAATGACAAATGTGCTACGTCTCTTTACTCTGAATACCTGAGGTCATTCAGCACATAATTCTAAAGCCTTGAGTTCAGTAAGTGTTTGCAGCTTATTTTTCATTCTTTTTCACAACTATTAGAGTGCCAAGAAATTGGACAGTTTAATTGTTTCAACTAGGCATAGTTATTGTTGCTCTAAATCAATGTCATCAAAGTTGTTTTTTAGAGACGGCTGAATACAATTTTCCTTTAAGGTCTGTGGACCCAGGTATAGGGTTGCCAGGTTTTCAACTGGAATGCCCCATTGAAAAGGGACCCTAGTGGCTTCGGTCAACACTGCTGACCGGGCCGTTAAAAATCCGTTTGGCCGCCTGCAGCGGGACAGGCAGGCTGCCTGATCAGCTCCACATGGCTTCTTGAAGCAGATGGCATGTCCCTCTGGCTCCTAGGTGCAGGGGCGGCCATGGGGACTCCACGCACTGCCCCCGCCCCGAGTGCCAGCTCTACAGCGCCCAATGGCCAGGAACCCCAGCCTGGAGCCCGCTCCTGTATCCTGAACCCCTAATTTCTGGCCCCACTCCAGAGCCCGCACTCCCAGCCCAGAGCCCATACTCCCTCCCATACCCCAATCCCTTGCCCCAGCCCGGAGCCGCCTCCCATACTCCAAATGTCTCGGCCCCACTCCCCAACCCCTCCTGTAGCCCAAACGCCTCATCCCCGGTCCCACCCAAGAGCCTGCACCCCCAGCCGGAGTCTTCATCCCTTCCTACACCCCAACCCCTGCTCCAGCCTGGTGAAAATGAGCGAGTGAATGAGGGTGGGGGAGTGCAAGCAATGGAGGGTGGGGGATGGAGTGAGATGGGGCGTGGCCTCATAGAAGGGGCTGGACATAGGGCGTAGCCTCAGGGAAGGGGCGGGGCAAGGCAAGGTTTGGTTTTCTGCAAATAGAAAGTAGGCAACCCTACCTGGGTATAAGTTTGAGATTTTGCAATCCACAGCAGAACTATCATTGATCGCAATGAAAGATTTACACTAAATTGCATTTATGGAGTACCTTAACTTTTAGTTATTATTTATTCAGTATTTTATTGTCAAATACGTAAGATCACTTGTCATTTCCAGTGACAGTGTGAACATGAAAGATTTTTTTAAATATTCTAATTGATAGAAATAAAAAATTGAAATAAATGGTGCAGTGAATTGAAATAATGCTTTAACTCTCAGATTGCAACATAAGAAATTATTCAACCACCATAGAGAGATTTTTTTTTTTTAAATGGAAAAAATCGCTTTGGTGGAATCTTTTTAGCCATTAGGTGTCACTCTTTACTTTCTGTGGTAGCATGGAAGTTTATGGGCCTAATTTTCCTCTCACTTACGCCAGTGTAAATCAGTAGCAGTTCCAATAAAGTTAGTTTAATAGAGTTAAACTAATATAACTGAGAGGAGAATCAGGTCCAAAGTACCATTTCTGCAGATTTGTAGTTAATATTTCTGTTAGACTTCTCAGGATTAATAAAAACTTATTCATATAATATTAAGGTCCAAGTAGCTTTTGAATTTGTGCCATCAAGTCTGGGCATAAAATGAGCACTAGCTCAGTCATAGTTGGGCCTGATTTTGCTTTCCTTAAATTGATGTAAATCAGGCTTAACTGTACTGTAGTCAATGCAATTACACAGGTGGCAGCCTGGCCTGATTTCAAGTCGCTCCTGCAGTGATCTGTTATAATTCAGCCCTCAGAGACAAAACAGTACACACAAGTAGCACTATCTACATGGCCTGTTTCAATCCCAGTAAAACCAGTGGGAGCCTTTCCACTGGCTTCAATTAGCAACAAATCAGACCATTAGAAAGAAAGGTGGAGGTGTGGCTCTTCCTCTTTGTTCATACAATAACAAGCGTGTTATCAGTGCCCAATAAATCATAGCATTGTCCAACCTATAGACACCAAATTAGGTTTTTGCGGGAGCAGAGTCCTCTTTGAAAGATTGGCACTGCCTATCTAAAACTCAAACCATCGTAAGCTAATAAATTCAGATGTAATAATGAAGTGTGTGGGGGGGTCTGAACCAACCTGCAATTATAGCAAATTCCTAAAAATCAAACATCTGATGACAAAATGCAGTCACAGTAATGAAAGTCTTGATGAACTGAACAAAATCATAGTCTTTATTTTCTTTCATTTTAAATTTGAGATAGTTGGCACAAGAGAAGTCACTTTTACCTTGTTATGTGTAAAGATTATCCGTAGTTCTGGCTTTATGATGCCATACGCCATCAAAAGATCTTGGATTTTTTTTAATTCCTCCTTACATTTTTTAACTGTTGAGTAAAACTGTTTTCTTACTGGAAGATTTTTAAACAGCTTCAGTGCAACTACAGTTGTACCTGCAAGTGGGAAATAAAAGACTGTAAAGCTAACATGAATAGTGTAGGACTGGTTGAGTGTAAAGAAAAAAAAACCCCTCACTTGTGCTGAAAGAGGCTATTCTTCCATATAGGTGCATGCACATAATTCTTATTAACATTAGTTAGAATCATACGTGCATGAAGAGAAGGACATACTGCTACATTAGCATTCCCCTCCACAGCAAGCTGACTGCTAGATTTCACAGCTGTGCAAGCTGATCATGTCCTTCAACTGGAGCTATGCTCAAGCTACTTGACACCTAGATTACACATTTTTTCCATTTCTGGCGAGCCACGAGGATTTACTGAATTAATCTTCCTTTACGTTTTGATTTTTCTAGTTTCATCCATATCTCTTTCTCCGGTATTAGTAGACACCAATAAACTGAAGTTAAAATTTCATCTACAGTACATCTGCTCTAGTGCAGACCCACTAAGCTCTCGCCATATGTCTAATCATAGCCTCTTCTAATTCTGTAGCAAACTTTTCTACATCTTTCCCTAGCATCTGCCTATAATATACCTAAAATGAAAAGCAATCCCACAGATTTTTTTCTTGAAGCAAAAACCCACCATCTGAAAGTCAGCAATAAAATATACAAGTTAATAGTCAAATTCACCTATATAAGAAAAAAAAATCTTATTAATTAACTATAAACAAAAGGAAAAATGCAGCACTGCATATCATTAAAGTTCTAATGGAAAGCCTGCTTCAGAAAGTGCTGATTATATTTGCCACTGAATTAACAGTAATACATATGAAATCAACAGTATAAAATCCAGATAATAAAAGTCACAGTTTATAAAGAGGCAAATTTGCTATATTATTTAATTATGAGGATATTTATATATTAACATCAGGTCATGATAATTATCTCTCATATTTAAAAGGATGCCACAAGGAAGGCTTTATATACATGAACCAAATACAGAATTAAAAATGTACTAAAATTAAGAGGTATTAAAAATCCCTATCTTTGAAAAACAGCAAACAATTTAAAATATTAACAGGCAAACTGAAGGAGGCACTATCATATTTTACAAGAAAATTCTTAAGATTTAACTGTGCTGCTCTCTCAATTTAGCACACTCTATTTAAGCCCTGATTAAATTCCAGTCCTGCAATATGCTTCCTGGTATATTTTATACCAACTTAAAGAGTCAGCGATTTAGAGCTGTAATATAAAAATATGTGGTTTTGATTGTGGTGTGATGAAGTTTTCTTTCTTATAAACTGACTGTAGTACAGATCAGGTCTTAAATCAAACTAAAAGCTCTTTCAACATGTGGTCAATCTAACTTGCATTTCTGAGTTACACAACAGACCAGAACATTCCACGTTATGTGTCTAGGAGGGTAGGGGAAAAGGCTGTAACCCCATTATAACACTTTAATGTAAGTATTATTCTCTGTTACCAGGTAAATTTACTCA
Organism: Terrapene triunguis; assembly: GCF_002925995.2. Lineage (NCBI taxonomy): Eukaryota > Metazoa > Chordata > Testudines > Emydidae > Terrapene > Terrapene triunguis. The sequence continues at coordinate 49,088,553 of NW_020664413.1, read as the reverse complement.
AGTACCACTATTTTTTTAACCGCATGCTAATAATTTTTATTATTTGTATTGGGGTAATGCCTAGATGCCAGGACACTGTATTAAGATGGTCCCTGCTTACATAGTTTATGTACAGTGTATATTAACTGACAAGGAGGGCTATTGGCCTACCCAATCCAATCAAGTATAATTAAAAAAATTTGCCTGTAAGAGGTATATAATTTTATCTTACATTAAAAATGTACTTAAATGAAAACTGAAGTACTCATATTTCAGCAGCAGTCAATCATTCAACAGCTCTGGTAAATATAAAGGCCAAGACAATACAGCTCTTATCTAAAGTTTGACTTCAGTGGGCTTTAGATCATAGATTATAAGGCCCGAAGGCACCACTGTGATCATCTAGTCTAGCCTCCTGCATAATACAGGCCACAGAATTTCCCTGATACCTGTTTAAACTAGAACATATTTTTTAGAAAAACATCCAATCTTGATTTAAAAATTGCCAATGATAGAGACTCCACCATAATCTTTGGTGAATTGATTCAATGGTCAACTACCCTCTCTGTTAAAAATTTACATCTTATTTCCAGTCTGATTTTGTCTAGTTTCAGCTTCTAGCCAGATCTTGTTATACCTTTGTCTGCTAGATTTAAGAGCCCATTATCAAATTTTTGTAACAAACTGTTTGCTTGCGCCCAGCTTACCAGGTGATCCAGATCACTATCAATAACCTGTCCCCTTCAGTATTTACAACTCCCCCAGTTTTTAGGTCATCTGCAAACTTTATCATAATGATTTTAGGTTTTCCTGCAGGCCATTGATAAAAATGTTAAATAATGTAGGGCCAAGAACCAAACCCTGCTGGATGCCACTAGAAACATACCTGCTCATTGATGATTCCCTATTTACAAGTACATTTTGAGACCTGTCAGGTAGCCAGTTTTCAATCTATTTAATGTATGCCATGTTAATTTTGTATTGTTCTAGTTTTATAAACAATTTAATTGCGGTATCAAGTCAAATGCCTTACTGAAATCTAAGTATATTACATCAAACATTATCTCATCAAAACCCAATACTGTTACTTTTGCAGGATCTATTTTTCCACAAACCCTTGTTGATTGGCATTAATTATATTCCCCTATTTTAATTCTTTATTACTCAAGTCTCTTATCAGCTGCTTCATTATCTTGTCTGGGATCAATGTCATACTGACAGGTCTTTACTTACCTGGGTTGTCCCATTTACTCTTTTTAATACTGACACAACACATTAGCTTTCTTCCAGTCCTCTGGAAGTTCTGCAATGTTCCAAGACTTATTGAAAATCAACACTAATGGTACAGCAAGCTCCTAGGCCAGCTCTTTTAAAACTCTTGAATGCAAGTTAGCCATACCTGCTAATTTAAAAGTGTCTGACTTTAGAAGCTTTAGTTTAACATCCTCCTGAGTTATTGGAATGGAAAGTGTTTCATCATCACCATCATAGGATATGACTACATCATATTTTTTCCCTCAAACACAGAACAGAAATATTTAGGAAACACTTTTGCCTTTTCTGCACTATCACTGACAATTTTACCATTTCCATCTAGTTATGGACTAACACCATTATGATTTTTGTTATTATCAACTGCCCCTTTCTTCCATGTGTTTATGGTAAAGTGTTCTTAAACAATTCCCATTTGCTATTCACATTTTTCTGTTTAAATTCTTTCTCCCAATTGACATTGGCTCATAACCAAGTGTGTGTGTGTGAGTGCGCATGTGTGTGTATAAATACACATGCACACACAATTTTATTTTTGTATATATAATAATGGTTTGGACTTTATTCTGTTTCCATATAACAAATGTGATCAAGTCGTGATCAAATGTACCTAAGCTACCACAAATTTTTAGTTCTGCGATCAGTTCTTTATCTGACAAAACAAAGTCTAATACAGAATTTCCCTGCGTTGGATGCAACACCTTCTGAGTTAGGAAATTGTCATCTACAGATCTAGACAATGACAATGAAAAAGCACTTAGTGCCACACTACATCTGCCTCAGCAAAAGTGAATTGGGAAGGGAGGTTCTTCCTTCTCTATCGCTCCTGTGCAGGAGGCAGCCAGAATCCTGCAGCTGTGAGAGTGCAAGGATGTGGTGAGGCTATTAGCATTTCTGGCAGTGCAATGGATGTTGGGGGGAGAATGGCTATTGCTCTACTTCACCCTACACCTAAGCTGCACCATGAGGCCATTGCTGAGGGGACAGCAGACTGCTTGCTACACAATTATGTAAAAGTGCAAGGGCTGCTAGTGAACACACTCCCCTCAACATGGCAGGAAGCATCATGCCTGATCTTGGTCCTGCAGGCATACATACTGCTTCCACCCATCACTTCTCACATGGTGTGGCAAATTCTACCTTCCTCACCCAAGAATTTCCCTAAGTCTCTGAACATTAATTTGGCCCTAGAATTTTATTCATTTATACAGCAAATCTGCCTGGGCCTAGAGCACTCCTGCATTTTAAAGAGCAATTAGAATATTTTATATCCTTTATTTCAGCTCTGCCAGCTCAAAGAAATGAGTCAGAGAAGTAGCAACCTATTCATAATTACCACCCAAGATCTATTATTTCTAAAGATAACGACAAGTTCTCAGTTTAATAATGAACGTAAGACTATAAAGTTTATAACTGTTAAGGGTAGCCACTCAGCCTTTAAATGTTGCAGAGACCCTTCTGCATCTGATGGAGAGAAACAAAATAATCCCAGAGAAACAAAATAATCATGTTACATTTGCCTCATTTGTTTGGTCACAATACACCAATTGATTCAACTACATCAGAGGTTCTCAAACTGTGGTCCGTGGACCACGGTGGTCCGCAAGCTCCATTCAGGTGATCCGCGGATAGTTCCCTCTAAGGTGCATGCCTGGGCGGCCGCACACAAGAGAATGAAGGGCCACCCACGTAATTAATGGAGCCGCACAGGCACGGCTCCACTAATTAGGTGCCTGGACCCGGGAGAAGACGCACATGTAAGGTGAGGTGGTGGCCTTGGGGAGAATAGGGGGTAGATGGGAGGGGGCAGCGAGGTGAGAAGAGCGGGTGGGGGGAATTTGGGACGTGCAGGGCTGCGGTGGCCAGAGAAAGAGGCAACTTTCCCCAACTCCAGGGCTGCGGCTGCCGGGGAGAGACAGCCCTCCATCCCAGCCCCAGCTCGGGGGCTGCTGAGAGAGGGAGAGACCCCCCCCCATCCTTCCCAGCTTGGGGGGCTGCCGCAGTGGGGGAGAGAGGGCACATCCATGTGGCTTGAAAGTCATAAACTGAGTATCATAAGACTAGAGAATTTCTTTTCACTCCCTCCTTCAACCATACCTTATTATGATAATTTATATTACAGTGACACCTGGAAGCTCCCACCATATAAAAGACACCCCAAACACCCTGCAATCTCATTTAGAGAAGGTGCAACAAGTGGGTGTAACAAACAAAAACCAGAGGGCATGAGGAATGAGAAAAGTAACAAGAATGTGTGTTTACAGACAGGACTGGCTCCAGGGTTTTTGCCGCCCCAAGCAGTGGGGAAAAAAAGACGCGATCGCAATTGCGATCGGCAGCACTCCAGCGGCAGCTCCACCGCGCCACTTTCTTCTTTGGCGGGAATTCGGCGGCAGGTGCTTCCCTCCGAGAGGGACCCGCCGCCGAATTGCCACTCAACAGCCCGACGTGCCGCCCCTTCCCCTTGGCCGCCCCAAGCACCTGCTTGCTGGGCTGGTGCCTGGAGCCGCCCCTGTTTACAGAGGGCAAATAAATAAGATAAATGTCAGTGTTCTATAATGGCCCCATACCTAATCATTACCTGTTGGTAATTTCCTCTAAAGGCATCACAATAGAAGTAGGTCTTGAGAAGACAAGAGTACAGGGTATCTGATATACAGATTAGTTAGAGAACATTCTTCCCCAGTCATCTTTATGATGAAACAAAGATTGAAAATACTGTTGGAGAAGCAGACAGAAAGAGTGGTGGAGGCTGGTATTGTTGATGGGGGGCAGGAGGCAAAATGATAAGATACAAGAGCAAATAAGTAAGGAGGGTAAGTTGTGGCGGGCTTCCAAGGCAAGAATCACAAGCTCGTATTTTGAACCAATGGAGAAAGGGATGCGAAGGGAGGAACTTCAAATTGCGTGATAAGACTAAGAATGACAGGCAGTAAGATAATCTTAGCAGAAGTGTTCCGAATGGACTTGAGGGGAGAGAGGGAGGAAGATCAGGACAGAAGAGCCTACCATAGTCAAGTCAGGAGACAATACACTGGACAGACATGGGAGTTCATTTTAAAAACTGAAGATGTGAAATGTGGGAGTCAAAGCTAGGGAATCAAAATTCACATGGGAACTAAGAACAGCACGTCTATGTGCCTAAAAATTGAAAAGTGGACCCAAAATATACATTTACAGCTAGAAAAGTTACCCTTTTACCTTGCTCCTCCCAAGTTCTCTATCATCCCCCTGTTTTTTTAAAAAAATGTTCTCAATGACAATGCAAAACATGTTTGTGATCTAAAAGGCCCAAATCCAGCACCACTAGAGTCAATGCAAGTTTTGCCATTGACTTAATTGGGAACAGGGTCAGACTGATGCAGGAAAACAAAGTGATGTGGAATGTTTTTATTTGAAGAGAGGTGCAAAAGAAGTCTCGACTAGCACATTTTTATTAGGTTTCAGTAGTAAGCCCTATCCTGTCTGATTTCTCTGGGATGCCAGTTTAATCATCCAGTTTAGCCTCGCACTGCCTGCTTTTGCTCTTCTTACAAAGGCCTCTAGAGTTTTCTGCACTGACATTCCAACATTAATAAAATTAAAATGCAGTAACTTCTGTAGTGTCTTTGCAATGTGGAATTTGGAGCTCATACCATATAAATGCAGACATCCTGTTGTGCTATATCAAGTGTACCTGTAAAGCAACAATCCTTTATGATATCACACAATCTCTTGTGCCTTCTTAATACAACATAATTGTTTTCTCATTGCAAGGGCAGCAGAATTCTAGGACTTTCCAGGAACTCCAGCTTGACTGCCCAACTTTTCTTTTGATAATTAGCTTTACTGAAAAGTTGGTGTATAGTATGTGAGAGATAAAACATGAATTACAGATAATAAGGACATAAGCACCAGAGAAATATCTTTTAGCACTGAAGAACTTTGTAAATATTTAAAATGTTTTGCTTTAAAACCACATTACACAGTGCAATACAATTATCCTTGTCTGACTATCAATAAGATGATAAGTTATTGAACAATATTACAAGACAACAAAGGGAAGAAGTTGTACGCAGTCTGTGTATCTGTGTAATTCGTTGGTAGAAACTTGTAGGGTTGACCTGTTCGAAGCAAAGGGAAATAAACCCTCCAATTAGCTTTTGTTTTATGAATTGATCCTCCAATCCAAAACCAGATAGGAGTAGTAAACAGCAAACATCTCTCTGCTGGAGCGAAATATAATTTAGGCTGGAATTGATGTGCAAGATAATCTACATATTCTGTACAAAACAAGGACAAAGGTCTACTGTGAAAAAGAAGGGAGAAAGGAGGTGGCTAGTGGAGGGTGCTGTCAATGCATCAGATAATTCATGCTTGTGTGTGTTTTACTACTCCTCAAGAAGAAAGAATGTGAGATAGAAAAACATGGCTGTTGTACTACTGAATGCACCTTTTCTGTATTCAGACAATATATAACTCATTCATTGGCCTCAATCTCAGCCATGTATGAGCACCTGTTTATGGCTCAGAGGAGATCAGAAGTTCTCCAGTATCCTGAGAACTTCCAAAACTTTGGGATTTAGAACATAACTGTGATTATGCCTGTGAGTACATTATCTAGCTTTTCAAATCATAAACAATTTAGCACAGCAAACATAGGAAAAACATGGGCTGACGTTCAGCTGAACTGAACTGCTTAACAATGCAGAGACGTTTCTGTGATAACTTGTTGGCTCTGTAAAAGACCTCTTTTCTCTTCCAGATGCAACTGGATTTTTTCCTGCTGGAGATGGGGGAAAATCCCTTGTTCACTTCTCATCAGAGTCTGGAGAGATTTGTTTCTTTGTTCCTTGTGTGGGGCTGTGGGAGACTTTTCTGTTCTCATTACTGGAGTCCTCAGAGATTTGTCTGCTTGTTTATATGCTGAGGCTGTAGGACATTCCTTGATTTGATTCTTGCAGGACTTCTGTGAGATTTACTAGTTTGCCTGCTCTCCTTTTGAGAATTATATATGTTCTGAGGTTGTGAGAGACTTTCCTCCCTATACAATAATACTTTCCACATATATAGCACTTTTCATTCTTAGATCTCAAGGCTCTTTACAAAAGGTGGATATTATTACATATTTTACAGGTGGGGAAAACTTAAGGTACAACTTTGCAAAAATGTCCATGCTTTTGGGAATTTATCTCAAGTCACCTAGGGCCTGATTTCCAGAGGTTCTGAGAAGCAGCTGCTCCCCACTGACTTCAGTTGTAGTTGTGGATGCTCTGCTATTCTGAAAAGCAGGCCCACGTTGTTTCAAAATAAGACACCCAGAGTTCTAGACACCTAAAATTACTGAACTTTAAAAAAAATTTAGACATAAGTGACTGAAGTCACTCTGTTCTTCTGATTCACAACCCTGTGTTTGTTCCACAGCTTTCCACTGCTGGAGTAGTGGGACAGACTCTGGCTTGCTGCTACACCATCCAGACCATTAAAAGCTTTTTAAAAAAAGAACAATTTAGCCATGGCAGAGAAGAGACTTGTGGGAATTCTGCCTTGTGCCCAGTTGTATCATCTGCCAGAGACCCTTCACAGGATTACCTTAACAGAATTTCCCAAATACAGTGTTGATGGCTATTAATGTTGTAAAAGAGAGATCTGGGGTTCAAAGCTTTCATCCCATATGTTTAAAAAAGTTACAAGGCTAGGAAATAAAGGAAATCTTTGGTTCAAGTATGCACAATACATTGTGAACTAACAACACAGCATGTCTTCACAAGACTGAACTTTTCCCCACACACGAAGAAAAAGCACTTGGAAGACTAGGTATATGCAACAGCACCACTTGGTGACAACTGCCATAACAACAGGAATATAAAAAGGAACCTGGAAAGTTAAAGATGGTAACTGGTGTTTGAGATCTCACTGAGTCACTTCTTAAAACCAAGCACCAGACTCTAATCTCTGTTTTACACCAGCATAACAGAGATCAGAATCTGTTCTTACATCTCAGTCATTATTACACATAGATACAGTTGCTCACATCTCAGCCAAGTACTCTGGCCCCAGGAGGACTAACAATGAAGAACTACAAGAAAGCTGTGTGTAGAGGCAGTGGTGGTTGGAGAGACAACTGTGCAAGCAATCAGAGTTTGCTCTCTGCCTGGGTCTCAGATTAGAATCAGTTCTTGAGGCAGAATTGCTCTCTCTGAGCCTGTCATTTGGTGTTGGGCTAAGGTTCCTGAAATAAGGATTTCCCTGCATACCATTTGACCACTTCTGCTACCAGAGGGGTGTATGTGCATGAATAAAACAAACTACACTTAGCATATAGTCAGTCTCCTTGTCACAGATTTCCCCCCACCACCACTAAGATGCCAACTTGCAAGGCCCTGGACATCTGATATTGCTTGGTAGACTGGCAGTGTTGGTGTCAGAACAGGGCACTGGTATTGGAGGAAGGGACAATACTACTCCTCTATGGCTTATACTTCTTAATGATTATCCTTAGTCTGAAATTCTCACTGCAAAACAGCATTTTTTTAAATGGAGATTTATGAATTGTTGACTCAGTTCTTGTGGACATCTCAGAAATTAGTGCCAAATGTTACCTCTTATTGAATGCTATCTGTTGCTCTCTGCTATATGGCAGAAAAGAGAGCAAACACATGCTACTGGTGTGGAAATGAGACCACAAAGCTGTGCAGAGAGGGAAAGCAGCTATGCAGCATGCTCTCCCCCTTCCTCCATTGCATAGCTGGCAACCACTCTATGCTGAAAACATGCCATTTGAACACCCCATGAAAATCAGAGGCACAGAGTCATATCAGCCACTCTGCACAGTATGGTAACAGGGAAAAACGTGTAATGTTTATAACAAATATATAGGCAAGTTAATATTGAGTATGTCAACATGAGCTCTCACTGTGCAACACAACAGTGAAGAGACCACCTCCCAGTGCTTAATTTGTAATGAATGAGGTGCCGGGGCTCAAGCAATTTTTCTACTTTCATAACTGACATGGCAAGCCCGAGGTGCCAAGGCTATGAACTGCCAAACCTAGAGGTGCCGGGGCTCAGCCCTGGCAAGCCCCAGCACAATTTAAGCACTGCCACCTCCATACCATGGCTGTGTTGAAAGCCACTGGCAACACGGAATGTGAGCCTACCATTTTACCCGTGACTGGGGGTTCTGGGACATCTACAGAAGGATTTTACTGGTCTATGTGGACACTGAAGGCCATGCACCCTCTATCCTATTTAGGTCTTGCACTCTCTATTCACTGTGGTATCTAAGTGCTCCTATCCTCTTTTTATACTACAACCCTCCCAGCCCCACTGATTTGCTTTTCAGCTCACAGAACCCTATAGATCTTCTCAAGTCCCCAGGTTTTCCCTTCTATTGGTTTTTGCAAAGAAAGCGGTGATATGGCCCTTAGAGATTATCATTTAGAAGCGAGGCACCTGTAAGTATTTTACTTTAGTTTCTCTTCAGCACAACTGCTCAATTTGGTTTCTGCAGGGGTCGGTATCTGAGTAGGATATAGGGGCTAAAAACTTCCAAATCTGACCAATTGTTCTTATAAAGAGAAACACAAAGCATCACAATAAGCATACCTTACCTTGCCCAAGATGAGAAGGCTTCTGAGAAGTTACATGCCCACTGCTATCCAAGATGTACTGGGTGCTAAAATCATCAGCAGCTGTCTTTGTTGTGATCAAAACCTGGAAATAAAGAACCTCAAGTCAATCAAGGATTTCAAAAGTTCAAAGTGGTCTGAAGACATGAGATATGTTCTGAGATGATTCTCAGCATCAAGTTACTTAACAAAAAAGAACAAAAATAATTTTATAAAAGTCTGTTTTTTCTTCCATGAACATCATCTCAGCTGGGGGACTATGGGTAGCCCCAGGATTCTTGGCTGGGCTTGAACCTATGTTGTCCAGGTTTCCCTGTCCAGCCCAGCCAGGATCTGTGAAACTTTCCAAGACCTTTCAAGGGTGGCTGGTTCACACCCAAAGTTTGGCCACTCTGATGCTAATCCTCCCGGTTAGGCCTCCCCTCTGACTCACAAGCTGCTTCACCCTATGTGCTCTTGAGGCAGTCTCAGAAGCCATATAATTCTTCATCAGCTGAACTGTCTCGGCGAGTGTCTTGTCTCAGTGCCTCAGTATTCCATCTCTTCCTGCAACCGGGAGTATCTGCACAAACTGTTCTACCAATGTACGTTCAGTGATCTGAATGCTGGTCCAGGTTTCCAGCTTCAGCCACCTCCAGCATAGCTCCCTCAATTACTGGGCAATCACACAAGGTCAGGCTCTTGGGAGATACTTTACCTTCCAGAACTACAGGTCAGCTGCTCTCCTCCACTGCTCTGTGAACCACCATTGCCACCCATTTGAAGGTCACAAGGAAGCCCTCTGGATCATCCTCTGGGCCCATCTTAGTGAGTTGCACCAGCACGGCTGTTGTTCCCATGAGCCCCAGAGAGGAATACTTCATTCCATTCCCTTCCCCATCCTGGCTCCAAGCTGTTGCACTGGGGTCACAACTTGTTGAACCAACTGTTGCTCCTGCTCCTAACCACCTTGCTCATGGACCAGTTGCTGCTGTTGGGCTGTCATCTGTTGCGGGCACTGTTGCTGTTGTTTCTCAGCCATCTATTTCAACAATCACTTCAGGTACATGTTGTCCCCAGCAAGACAAACTCCTGCTTCCCACCTTGGTATACTTGACAATCCAGGTCACTCAAATCTCCCCCTTCTGCAAGGTTAGATCATGCCCACATTCTCCACCATATGTGACCATGCTCTTCAGGGTCAAAGACAAACTACAGGGCAGACTTGAGTAGGGTGCAAAAGTCCTTACTGAAGTAGTTCCCCACACCATCCTAGGCAGGGGTTCCCCACAACAGTCTCCTTAAGCCCGGCAGGTCTGTCCAAAACAGTGCAGACAGTCCAAAAGTCCTTCTTGTAGTAAAACAAAGAAATAGTCCTAAAAATAGACTCCACATCCCTGTGCCAGGCCTACCTTCCTCTGGAGGGCTTTGGCAGTCTGCGGTCTCTACAGAGGTTGTAGGTAAGTCCTTTCCTCAGGGAGCAAAGGATGGGAGGTCTGTTCTCCTCTCTCATCAGCCCACTACTGAGCTATCCTCTTCCAGTTTAACTGCCCATTCATTTCCTTACAGGGAGTGCAAGAGTAGTGGACCAGGGCTGGGCAAGCTGATAGCAGCTCATTAACCCTTTCTGGCTTAGTGAGGGGCTGGTGTACCCCACCACACTTACATGTGACACTCCTGGTCATACATCCCAGAAGGACATCTGCCTTTTTCACAACTGCATCACATGGTTGGCTCATGTTTAATTTGTCATTCATTATACACCCCCCAATCCTTTTCTGCAGTACTACTGCCTAGCCACTTGTTCCCCTTTTCATAGTTGTGCATTTGCTTTTTCCTCCTAAATTTTGCACATAAATTTCATCTTGTTGTTTTCAAGACCAATTCTCCAATGTATAGAGGTAATTTTGAATTCTAATCCTGTCCTTCAAAGATCTTGCAACCCCTCTCAGTGTCACCCACAAATTTTATAAAGATACTCTCCATCATCCAACTCATTAGTGAAAATTCTGAATAGAATCATACAACGAACAGACCTCTGTGGGACCCCACTTGATATGTCCTCCCAGCTTAATAGCGAATCATCGATAACCACTCTGAGTACAGTCTTTCAACCAGTTATGCACCCACTTTATAGTAATTTAATCTAGACTATATTTCCCTTATTTGCTTATGAGAATGTCATGTGGGACTATGTCAAAAGCCTTACCAAAGTCTAGATATATCACATCTCCTCCTTCCCCCCATTCATTAGGTTGGTTACCCTGTCAAAGGAGGAAATTAGATTGGTTTCACATGATCTGTTTTTGAAAAATCCATGCTGGCTATGATTTATCACCTTATTATCTTCTACGTTTAATAATTTGTTCCAGTATCTTTCAGAGTATTGAAATTAGGCTGACTGGCCTATATTTCTGGATCCTCCTTTTTCCACTTAGGTTTGCCCTTCTTCAGTCCTCTGGGACTTCACACGTCCTCCATGCGTTCTCAAAGATAATTGCTAATGGTTAACTACAGGCAGCAAATTAGGTAGGCAGACTGCAATTACAAACATCACTAGTATTTAAGTAATGTAATTACTGATGCTGAGACCAGTACTTAATACACTAGTGTCAACTCTACTCTCTTGTGAAATGTACAATGGGGCTTTTTAATGCCCAAAGCAGACGACATCTTGGTTTGACATCTCATTTGAAAGACAGCACCTACAGCAGCATAATGCCCCGCATCACCAGGCTAGATCATTGGTTCAGTGTCTACTCAGAAGGGGACCATAATCCAGCTAAACAGCAGCATTTTCTGAAGCACCTGGGCTTTCTTTGGGAATTTTCCATCCAAATTCTGGACCTAAGTTTCTAGTGTGATCAAGGCCAAGGCTCCATGGGCGCATACACTCCCACACTCAACCCTCATTCTTATAGTCCGTTGTTTCTGTGAAAAGTAACTGTCATGGGAGGTCATGATCGTCCTGTGGTTAGTTTGGGCCTATCCCACAGAGACTTTTGAAGGTAGAGATGGAAAACTTGAACTTGACTCAGTATTCAGGTGGAAAGAAAGTGCACAGAAGAGCAATGGGACAATGTGCTCTCAACTGCTTAGTAGACTGGTTTTTGTATTTTGAAAACGGAGCTTTTTTGGGTAAGCAGTTTCATTCCTAGATAGTAGTGCACTGCAGTGCTCAGTTGTACTGGCCACAAATACATGGATCACTGTGACCAGGTGAGAGTGTAGGTTCCTGGCCATTTAAAGGTGAAACAGGGTGTTTTTGCAGCCATAGATATTTGAATAGCCAGGAACAATGAGGAGTCCAAGCAGGCCTCACGACTGCAGATCACATTGATAATTTAAAGGCAACTGATGTAAGAACAGCGAGACTGAATGATGAGTGAGAGAATTCTGGAGAACCTCAGTACATTGGCTCCCCAACTTAGGGAAGAAAGTGAAACACTACCAACTACTAAACTGATCTGATAAGGAGTCAATGACTGATCCCAAAGTGAATTCAAAATGAGCAAGCTTTGCAGCTCTGTGGCTTCACTGGAGCGGAAGAACCATCAGAGAGATATCAAACTTTCCAAATTCTACATTTAAAAATAAAAGCCAGCATTCTACTGTGAGGTTGTGGGCACAACCGTAAGTCCTCGCATTTATATTTTGTAATTGTTTAAGAGAGCAAGAAAGTCTGACACATCTCACCTCAGATATGCAGCAAATTGATCCCAAGGCTTCACCACGAAAACCATAGGTTGTCAAGCTTTCAAGATCCTCAGGACAGCTTATTTTTGAAGTATAATGCTTAACTGCCATAACTGGAACATCAGCAGCTTTGATGCCATCACCATTGTCTCGCACCTCTATCTTATCAAACCCATAATTCTCCTAAAAAAGAGTAATAATATCATCAATCACAAAAATACATCTCAAATGCAAAATTAGATACTATATACAATGGTTAATCCACATGTATTGAAGTAGTTAAGGGTCCAGTCCTTTAGTCCTCAAAATAGGCAAAATTCTGACATTTCCATGTGGAAAGACTGCAGCACATATGTGCACATAACTTGTCTATAGAAACATGTATAGAGCAAAAATGAAACAGTTAAGTAATTTTATGCTGTTCCAAAACAAGTAATGTATTAAACTATGTAGTTCTGAGGAACCACTACTATTACATTATGGGCTAACACACTAAAAGTTATTTCAAAATCTAGCTCATGACTTTATAAAATATAAACTGAGAAAAAGATCAGTAGCTGGAATGTTAAAGATGGTTCATTCTTGTTTCATCTTCCCTCCCTTTTACAAAGGGAAATGCATGTTTTGTTAATGTATTCCACTTTATCTAATCATCACAGGCTAGATTCTGCACATACTAAAGTAACTGGGACCCATGTTACCAAATCTGTAAGAAGGACCTACAAGGATTTTTTTAAATGACATCTGTGTACTTTTTTGGTTCTTTATGAGATATAGAGATGGTCTGGATGTTGGGGTGGGAGGGTACGGAAATTAAAGAAAGGAAAGTGTTTGTTTTGCTCATTTCTTCACCTTAGAGATGTCAAGAATATGAAGTCAGCTCTCCCTCTGCTTTTAATGGAGGACTTATGAGACGTATCTGTGATATTTACTATAACCTCTGGCAACCTTAATTGAAAGGGGCAAGGATGTTGAATCTTGAACAAAAGCTTGCTTTATTCAAAACATTAATCATGGGATTTAAATTGTTGTTAATAAAAACAAAACACCAACAATCTGACTACAAATCCGTACTCCTCTCATTGTTCAACTTTCACACTCTTTGCTTTTATGAGATTACCATTTCACTAGTTCTCCAGTCATCACAGAGTAGTCCATCTTACACCAAACCTGGTGTTCTGTGTAAGTGACCAGAGGAGCGGGGGTGGGGACTTAAAATTTCAGGCTTTCTTTATAGATCAGAAAGAAACAAACTTTTTTTCCCCTTTGTAAGCTACCTTTAATGTAAAAAAAAATTTTTTTTAAAGAATGAACAGTGGATCGTGCTGTACAATTTTTTGTCAAAATGATGCCTTAAATACACTCAAACAAGTCTACTGTGATAGATTCAAAAGACTTGTTAATTATCCCTCTAAAAGGCAGATGGCCCTTCAAACAAACAGGACTGAACATCATGATTCATCTTATTGATACATTATATATAGTTTTCTAGCTGGGAGAAGTTTTTCCACTATTTTAATTTTGAGATGACTAATGTTAACATCTAACAAAAATTAATATTAAAAAGATGCAGGTCTAAAATCATAAATAACTAAACCAAGATGACTAAATTAAAGAAAGAACTTAAATGAGAGGAACCACGTGACTCAGGGGCGTAATAACAAAGTTTTGCTGTTTGCTGTACTGTAATTCGGATATATCAAAACAAATGTTATAATGCAGGTTACTCAAACCACAAGCAAGGAGATTCACAACCACAGAACTACAAGATTTCTAAATCAACCTGTTTCTCCCATTTATTGAATGGCTCTCTGAACAGATTATGATCTAACATACAATATGTGCTGCAGTGCACAGCACAACAGGGTGAGTTAAAACTAGTGTGATAATTTTAAAAGAAATCAGCACTGATAAGCTACAATATCTTGGATCAGCAGTTCCCATACTGACCATGTGGTCCACAGAACAAAATTGCCTGTGATCTGCGAAAGCTAACTGGCTGAATAGTACTGACTTTCCCCCTTGTTTCCAGGTGCTAAAATGTACTGAAGACATTTCTAGCACTACTTTTCTATGTAAACAATTGCCATAAGTGCCACTGGGATGTTATGTAATCCTAAAATGGGAGGGAAGGTGTCCAAAAACAATCTCTTTATTGAGATATGTCTGCACTAAGGAACAATTTAAGAACCCCTGAATTAGACTAAGCTTATTATATAATTATATCTCTAAAAACAAATGGGCACATCAGGTTTCAGAATCGCTGTTTCCATATGGTGAATGGTGCTGGTGCTTTCTCCTAGTGAGAACTGATATTTTTGCCAATAATTCAGTTAGTCTGGATCTCCTACTACAAAGCTAACTGAGAAACAGGAAATGCAATGCACCACTGGAAAGAATGGGAAAGAGAGAGTGACAAAGCTTCAAAGTTGCTTTAATCCAAGTGCTACTCTTTAAACATATATGTGGCTAATTTAATAATGGTGGCTTTAAAATTAAACAGTTTTTAAGATAGCCATTACCTTCCTAAACTGTAATTCCGTATCATTCTCATGCTTCCCCATTGTGAGCAACATTATCTGTCTGATTTACATTAATTCTTTTTTGTTATATCTGACACACCGTAACCTGTGTATCCTGGTTTCCATTTCTTTGTAATTAGAATAATATAACACTACTACTTTATAGTTCTATAGCACCTTCATTAGAAGACATCAAAGAGCTGCACAAGCATTAATTTGTTAAATCTCCTCCTGAAGTAGCTAACTTTTAATACTACTACTTTATAGATGGACAAACTGAAGCAAAGAGAGGCCTCGGTGATTTGTCCAAGGTCATTCAGCAAATCAGTAGCAGAGCCGCAAATAAAATCCACATCTCCTACGTCCCATCTCCAGGCTCTAATCACAAGAACATTTTACTTCATCTTTTATTTTACATTACAGTTTTATTTTAATGATAGTGTTTTCCTTTGTGGGTTTAAGTCAGACTTCCATTATTATTGCAAAATTGTTTCTTTTTTCTCATTTTTAAGATGTTATTCAAAAAGGTGACATACAGACAGCTCTGAAAACTAAGGCCATGTGTACAATAGTGAGCTTACAATGGCACAACTGTACCGATGCAGTTGCACTACTGTAAGATTGCTCGTGTAGCCACTCTATGCTACTGGGAGAGCTCTCTCATCGACATAATAAAAGCACCTCCACGAGCAGCGGTAGCTATGTCGGCGGAAGAAGCTTCTCCTGTTGACATAGCGCTGTCCACACTGGTGCTTCTGTGGTGTAACTTATGTTGCTCAGGGGGTATTTTTTTCACACCCCTGAGCGACGTAAATTTTACTGACAAAATTGGTAGTGTAGATATGGCCTATGTCTTCTCTTTATTCAGAGGTATAGCACATGCAGTGACAATGTAAACTTTCCAACACTGCCCCACCAATGAACTAACATGCTTCAAACCTGACCTGGGTCAAACAAATCAAGAGGGTAGCAGAGATTGAATCCTGGGCTAGCTGCTGAGACAGCAATAGCCAACAAGGAAGCCAACTCTGATGTATACACTTGTCCATTAGGAACTGGACTGATACCATCAATTCATTTTGTGTCAATAAACAGAAATCAGGTGGCAACTTTCAGAAATTCCCTTGGTTGAAATTCCAACCAGTGACCTAGCAATGAAATATAGGCACAAACCAGATTATCCAAATTGCTCTGGGAATTTATGCAGAACTTCAGTGTGAGCAGATGCCTTTCCCAACCTTCTGTAAAAGAAAATCTGAACACATTGTAGTCAAAAACTAATTCCCCACTCCCTGGGGTTTAGCTTTATTAATCAAGAAACTAACAATAAAATAACAGTCGCTCAAGCTTTCTTGCCAGGCTTGGTTACGCTAAAGGTTTTTACATCAGGAGACTGTTCAATCCACACCCTAGAGGGGTTCTCACAACAAAATTTTTGGTGGCCTCAGAATGCAGCTAGCAACTCTTGCTGGTGGATGCTCTGACAAATTTTCCTAAAATATTTCATTAACTTTAGGAAAAACAAATAAATATGCACATATACATGTCCAAATTGTAATTTATGTTGGAGTTTTTTGCAGACTCAATAATAATGTACAGTTGTATGTTGGTGCCCCTGGCCCTGCTGCCTTTCCCTGACCTCCACAGATCCCCCTGACCCCTACAGTCTTCACCTACTCCCCTAGTCTCCCCATCACCCCCACAGGCCCCACTACTTCCTCCCCCCATTGCCCTCAGCTCACTTCCATGGCCTCACATCCCAGGCTCACCCCTCTCGTCTCTTGACCAGTGCTCCCCAACCTTTTTCGTCTGGCGCCACCGCGGACAGTGGCCAGCGGACGAGCATCCGCCGAAATGCCGCCGAGAAGTGGCAACGTCAATAGGCGTCGCCGCCAAAATGCCGATAAGCAGCGTCATCCAGAGGCGTCGCTGACGAAATGCCACCGAAAATCGGCGGCGCCGCCTCTGGATGACGCTGCTTGTCGGCGGCATTTTGGCGGATGCTCGTCCGCCAGCCAGTACGCGGGTGCACATAGATGCCCTGGCGGGCGCCATGGCACCCACGGGCACCGCGTTGGGGACCACTGCTCTTGACCATGGCGCCTAGTAAGACTGGCCCTGCTGAAGCCCAGCCCCCCTGGGCTGAAGCCCAGAACCGGAGCCCCATGGCTGGAGCCGGGGGAGAGGAGGCTGAAGTCCATCCTCGGAGTCCCTTGGCTTTGCCCCTTCCCCCATCTCTAGCCAGGAGGCTGTCATGGGTGCAGGAAAACCCCCTGGTGGCCGCATTTGAGAAATGCTGCCCTAGACAACTGCCGCCTCCATTGTATCTGGTTGGACTAACAAGCCATCTATCTCAGTGAGTCTGAAGAACCGACCCACAGCTTTCCCAACAGCACCAACCCCGTTAACAGGGTGGTATATTTCAGGCAAACACCATCAGTGTAGGACATGGAATTTCAGAAAAGTCAGAGCTCATAAAAAAACAAATTTTAGGACATTTCCAAATTTTGGTTAATCAGAGTTAAACTGTATCTGTCACCTGAGCCACCTAGTCCTCCTTACACTGGAATCCTTACTCACACAAAGTAGTCTCCTTGAAACAAGTAAATATTACTACTATGAACAAGGTTTGCAGTACTATGCCATTAATTTTCTTCGGAGCGGAGGGTAATGGACTCCTCTTGTACGGATTACTCCTATAAATGAGGAAGTGGGCCTTTAATATTCTTTGGAAGAGGAAAGGGTTGAACAGTAATTTTGTAAAAGTTTCATGTTCTCTGCTGCACTCTGGAACCTATGCAACGTTAGTGTAATTGGGGACATGCATTATATTTTCAATCTTATTTAAATTATGGCCAATAAAAATAGTATGTCAATATAAAGTATTCTTTTTTCACAAAATCCAAACAAAATAATGAGAATCCATGGTGTTATAATGTGTGGCTGTACAAAGACCCTCCAGAGCCTCCACAAAATCTTGATCAGCAAATTTGTTTTGAGTTATTAAAATCCAGATTAATCTAGGGCATCTCCACTGGGTTGCTGATTCAAATGCTTCCCGTTGTAAAGAAACTAGGTATTTTGCAGTACAATTTCTTTGGCTTTGGGCTGAGCTGTCTGCATCTATGGTAGCAGAGCAATATCTTGAGGTGACAAAATTAGTTTTTTTCTGTTTAAGTTTTGGCCCATATGACTCACTGAGGGTACTGGGGTAATGGGTGAATTATAAACCACAACCTGAAATTCAGACCCATGTTGCTTGCCAGTGGCTAGTGAGAAACAGCATGAGAGGGTAGGGACAAAGGAGAGGTGTATTGGGTCAATTGCTGGTGGAGACTACCAATGTCTACAGATTGTTTATTAAGCAAAAGTTATATACAAATTTCCTAAAAATCAGATGTCAGCCTCCCCTCAAGAAAATGTTGGCAATTTAGCTCACTATCAAGAAGTTTTGAATCTTCTTCTTTTGATTAAGATCAGTATTAAGTAGGTTGTGGCAAGAGAACTCGTACAGTATCTAGACATATCATATCTCGTTGAACCTTGTCACACTAATTACAGATGAGGGTATGACACAGAAATAGCCCTTGTGGCTTTATTTGATCTCCTTGCAATTGGTAATGATAATAATACCAGTATGGATGTTTGGTATCTATCAACTGCCTTCAACACCATGGATCATGAGCTTACATGCAGAAGTGGCTGGGCTTGTTCTTGAGTGGGTCTATTTTTTCCTAGCTGAGAGATCCAGAGGGCTCTTTCTTATTGTTGTTGTGGGGTTCCTCATTTTACCCCTCTTGTTAGAAGTACACTTGATTTCACTACTAGAGATGGGGTCTCATACAATGACCACAGAAAATTCCTATTGACTTTCTGTGGGCCTCCATGAGTTTTGAACAGGTCCAGATTCTGATATACTTACTCACAAGTGAAATACTATTGTACTCCATGAGCATTCCCAATGGAGTAAGATACTACTAAACATGAGTAGTCAGGAGGCATGAATGACGACAGTACCTTCGATAAACCGATCATAAGAAAATATTGTGTCTCCATCTCAACTGATGCAGACAGTGCAAATGAGCACCTTGTTCAGTGTTTGAGGGAGGTTGGAGCACAGATAGGAGATGCTTGAAATCCCATTCAGATAACATGGTGATATTTGTAGTTTAGGGGAAGCAATCCAAGAAGCTGGTGGAAATTATATGGCTCTCATGTCTGCCACTTGGTATTTGAGTTTACAATTTGGGAATAACTCAAATAGCTATTATATTTTTTAGGAAAGGACATTGGGATTTCTACATTGTGAACAAACCAGTTCTTATAACACGAATCAGTGATATTTTGTACTTAGCAAAGAAATAGTGTTATTTTTCATTAGCTGAAATATTTCAAGAATAGAAAAATTTACTGCATCAAGAAAAACTGATCTATTTGCCAAGTTTTTTTGTCTGGGAAAGAAAGCATTGTTTTCTTCTAGGTAACATGCTAACTTTTAAAATATCCTGTTAAAAAATATTATAAAAGGTACTAATACATTGTTCTGACTAGTATCATCTGAAGACTTTGAAAAAATAAAAAGTTAAATGTTCTTGTGACAAAAGCCTGAAAAACAGCCTTTGACATAGCCAGTGACAATGTTTTTCATACTTGTTTTTCTACTGCATGCCAAGATTGCATATTATTAATCAGATGTGAAATGTGACAACTGTGTAAAATTCCATTGACTTCAGTGGGGCTCTAAATGGGCATGGAGATCCACCAGGTGGTTTTCTTTGCAAGAACGGGGTATAGGTGTTTGCACATTTGTCCCCATAACTGTGAAAACTAAACTAGTATGGCCAACAATCTCTAAACAAGCAACTGTTCAGTCAGAGTCATTTCTGGTGTTTTTATAAAGACAGACATGTTAAAGCAAGTTTACAATAATTCATTAGGTCTGCTCATTGGCCCAAATTATGTCCTCAGTTACACCCCTACATGCCCAGTGACTTTAAATGGGATGCACAGATGTAACTCCTGGCAGAATTTTGCCCATTAACTTTAGCATTAAAATATGCACATTTATAAATGATATATATTTTTAAAAGGAGACTTTTACACCCTTACATAACACAGGAGAAATTTCCCCAGTATATTACCATCCAGTTTTCCATCTTAAGTCTAACTTAGTACCAGGGAAGACTTACCAGTTTAATATCAATACTTGTGGCATTGGCATCCAAGGAATTCTCTATCAGCTCCTTCACTACACTGACAACTGATGTAATCACTTGAGAACTTGAAAGGAGACGGACAGTTTCTGCTGGCAACTGCTTCATCCCTGGGCTTTTAGAATCAGAGGAGCTGGATGGAAGGAGATGATAGAACAAGAATTTAAAGACTGTATTACAAACATGATGACATTTCTATTCAATCACTTTTCAATTATCAATATGACTACATTTAGTTGGGTGAATCATGCAATTAGGGAAACAGTACCAACTATATATTCACAAGGAGAGATCTTGTGTAGGGTCAGGCCCTATATCAGAAAACATTAGTTTGACAGTAGAGAACTTCTACGTTAGACAATGCAAGAATTCAGAGTAATACTAAGCAATGGGCAAAACAGTACATAGTCCCATGGTTATCTTTTCAGGTACATTTGTTTTCTGTTCAATACTAATGTGAGCACTTACATGTTCCTTGACTAAATGATTACAGTATATGGTCCTGATCCTGCAATCATATCTGTATAGGTGGACCCCTCTTGCCCATGAGGAGCCCAGGATTGGTGCCAAAATCTGAAAGTCACAAACCCCTCTTTTTTCTAACCCTTCTGAGATCAGGGTTTTTAAAATCTACCTAAAATTACTGAGCCAAATTCTGTGCTCAGATATGTCGGTGTAACACATACTGACTTCACTGGAGTTATGTACAATCTAAGAGCAGAATATGGCCCACAGAGGGTTGGGTTTTGGTCTGTTAGAAATGGTCATATTCAGTGATAGTGTGGACTAGGGCAGAAGCATGAGACTAGAAGCCAAGGACTCCAAAACTCTAATCCTGACTCTTCTATAGACTCACCATGTGCCTCAAGCAGGTCATTAATTTCTCTGTCTCTCAATATCCCTTATCAGTAAAATGGGAATAATACTTACCATACCTGCCACAAAGGGGTGCTATTATTACTTATAAACCACTTACATACTGCCATAAAACATACATGGTGCTTTACAAATAAAGATAAAGACATATTTCCTGCACTGAAGTGTTCACAATCTAACATCCTGATCCTGCAAACGCTTATGCATGTACTTACCTTTATACACCTTGAAGCTAATTATACTCACATGTAAAGTAAATGCATAACTGCAGAATTAGGGCAATAAAGTGGATATTAGTTAATGTTTATACAGCTCTTTAAAGATTTAAGTTGTTATATACATGCAAACTATAATATTATTGGCTTTGTCTTTAAAAAGGACAGTGTCAGAGAATTTCAATAAGTATTCCAAATAATTTTTAACTACTGATTTTACAGTGTCCTCTCAGACGCTTGAACATTTCCTCTGCCAAGTTTATCCTTCATCAGTTGGCAAATATTGATATTTCACCACTGTGTTTTAAATTGAAATTAGCATGGCTGATTATGTAAAAACAAAACAAAAAACCCCAACTTCAGCTTGCTGAATGACCGTGAGTATCACTGGCACTAAGTTCTGGGGACAGTATACGTTGACAGAAGAAGCGGTGGAGCTATAGAAGGGATCTCAGCCATAGCTATTCATGCACAACAGCCCCACATCTTGCCCCCTTCCTCTGTGAGAGCAGATGACTCTATGCAGAGGATACTCCATAGGATAGTGGTAAAACTCACAATCTAATATAGGGTGCACACTGCCTGCACACCATGGAGTCCAGCTCCACATGACCTACCTGAAGCTGACTTCAGAGGAAGAGAAGAGGAAGGAGGGCGGCTACATAGACTGCTCCATAAGGACATGGGAGCAGTTCTAATGCGGCTCTGAGCCCCTAGATCAGGGGCGGGCAAACTTTTTGGCCTGAGGGTTTCCAAAATTGTATGGAGGGCTGGCTAGCGGAGGCTGTGCCTCCCCAAACAGCCAGGTGTGGTCCGGCCCGGCCCCCTATCCGACCCTCCTGCTTCTCGCTCCCTGACAGCCCCCCTGGGACTCCTGCCCCATCTAACCCACCGTTCCCTGTCCCCTGACAGCCCCCGGAACCCCTGCCCTGACTGCCCCATCCAACCACCCCTTCTCCCTGACCGTCCCCGGAACCCCTGCCCCTGACTGCCCCCCGCCACCCCATCCAAATCCCCTTCCTGACTGCCCCCATTCAACCCCCGTTCCCCACCCTCTGACCGCCCTGACCCCGTCCACACACACCCCTGACTACCACCCCGAACTCCCCTGCCCTCTATCCAACCCCCCCTGCTCCCTGCCCCTTTACTGTGCCTGGAGTACCAGTGGCTGGCAGCACTACAGCCGTGCCTCCCAGAGCATCAGGACAGGCAGAGCACCGTGCCGCCCGGCTGGAGCCAGCTACCCCACCGCACAGCACAGAGCACCAGGTCAGGCTGGGCTCTGCAGCTGCGCTACCCCAGGAGCTCGCAGCCCCGCTGCCCAGAGCATTGCGCCGGTGGCGGAGTGAGCTGAGGTTGCGGGGGAGGGGGAACAGCAGGGGAGGGACCGGGGGGCCGGGCAGGAGGGTCCCGCGGGCCGTAGTTTGCCACTTCTGCCCTAGACGGAGGGTTTCTTTCCTCCACACCAATGCCCTTATAGAGAAAAGGGCATTTGGACTGGGCTGTGGAAAGAGGACTGGTCTCTATGTATCAGTCACAGAGACCTCCCTTCAACCTGGGCATCCTTCTGCCTGTTCATTAAGAGTAGTCAGTCTTTAAATAAAAAAGACAAGATAATTTATCTCATAGGACAAGGGCAAAGATCAAAAGGTGGCAGAGCTGGACTCTGGTGGTTAAACCATACACCAGGGATCGGCAACCTTTCAGAAGTGGTGTGCCGAGTCTTCATTTATTCACTCTAATTTAAGGTTTCGCGTGCCAGTAATACATTTTAACGTTTTTAGAAGGTCTCTTTCTATACGTCTATAATATGTAACTAAACTACTGTTGTATGTAAAGTAAATATGGTTTTTAAAATGTTTAAGAAGCTTCATTTAAAATTAAATTAAAATGCAGAGCCCCCCGGACCACTGGCCAGGACCCGGGCAGTGTGAGGGCCACTGAAAATCGGCACGCGTGCCATAGGTTGCCTGCCCCTGCCATACACACTCAACCAAAGCAGGGCATATGTGGAAACTGGTTGAATCACAGTTGTTGTGAGGGTCATAAACTTGAATCTCTGGATTTCTGTGCATGGAAAATTTCAACCATAATGTTACTTTAACAGTATGTGTATGGGGAAGGGGAAAGGAGTTGTTACCACATTAGCTGATAATACAGTGTATATCTACTTCTAAGATAATCACTACAGCCGTGAAAACTTCATGCTTTGGAAAAACTGTTGCAAAAACTAACCATACACACAGGCCTCTCTCAAGTCCCTAGCCTGTTCTAGTCTATACAGATTATTATACCTCACCCATCACCATAGTGTCTGAGTGCCTTCCAGTAGAGTGTTTTTTAAATATAGATGCTGCTATGTGTTTGTTAGAGAAGGCAGGTCAAAGAAGTGCACCTATTACCTGGAGAAAAAAATTGGTGAAGGTTTGTGATGGTCCTTAGTTCTTGGTCTCAGGCTGACCCTGAAAAAACTCTGTTTACTGCATTGTCTACCCCACCCTCTCCCCTACCCTACCCTCTCCTCTTTTAAACCCACATTTACCTGCTTATCTCACAATTTAGTATCATTTCACTTGTACTGTGGTACGTTATTCACATCAAAATGTGGAACTACACAAATGAAGTGACAGCAAATACCAGTGAAGCTAACAATCCAATGTCATTTTAAACTCCCTGCACTAGTAAATGAAACGTGCCCCCCTCAGCCTGTGCTCTCCTCGCCACCCCCTGGGCCTTGCTGAGGTTGAGGGATGTGACAGCACCACCCAGTTGTTCACCTCAGGCCTCGTTTCCAGAGGAGCTGAGGGAAGACCCACAACTCCCGCTACACTCGGCAGAGGCTGCTCGGCGTTTCTGAACATCAGGCTCCTGAAGTCTCGCCGCCGGCCTTTCCCCCGGTGCCAGGCCAAGGCACTTGTCTCTTCCCTTCCCGCTGTTACCTGTGGCCTGGCGGAGGTAAACAGCGACCCCAGACAAAACACTGCTGCACGTGCTGCGCTAGAGCCGCCTTCCGGCCCAAAGAGCAACCCAGTGCCGCCCATCAGCGCCTGCAAGCTAGCGCCGCTCCATTACCTGCCGCTCCCGCCGTGCGCAGCTCCCGCGTCCCGGCTCCGGAGCGCTCTGCAGCGCGGAGCTCGGCAGGCCCCAGGGCGGAGCGGTGGCCCTGCCTCGCTGCTGGCCCCGCCTCCCCCAGCTTGCAGCACTGGGCGGCTGGCGTGTACGGCAGCAGCGCCGCGCTCCGCAGCGGGCAACCCGCCGGAGAGCTGGTTGGGAGAGGCGAGCGCGGCAGCGGGGCGATCGGTTCGGCGCCGCGGAGGGGAGGCGAGCCCAGGCGGTAGGTCCCCCCTTGCTGTGGGTCGGACGGAGCAGCGGGGAGGAGGGTTGTGCCCAGGGGAAAGGGGGCTGCCGTAGTTGTGCGAGGTGGTTTGTGTACAACCTAGATCCAAAGGGCCCCACAAAGAGAGCTGCACTCCGCCGGTAACAAAGCAGCAGTAGGCCCCTGCACTGGGGCTTGGATAGGGGCCTACCCCTGTTTTTCTATAAAGGCTCCTACCTTTCAGTGCATGGGATTTCTGCCCTGCGGCAAAATCTCTGCCCTGCAGCAAATGGATCTAGCTTGCTTGCGGGCTTTGAGGTCTGCCTTTGCCCTGATTGTATGTCACATTGGCCACGATGGACCAGAAAACGAAACGAAGGTGAAGTTTTCAGATTCACACAGAATGCAGGTAGCTAGAGTAAGGATCTAGAGTGGCTATTGTCTGTGAGTGAAGCTGCTTTGTAGAGAGTGTGTGTGTAATCTCCCATGCCGCAATCAGCAAAATAGCGACGATGCATGATACGCGGGGGGGGGAGTAAAAGGTTGTACCCGTATCTGCCTCTCAGTTGGGATATAGAGTAGCTGGCCTCTTGTTTTAACAGGGAACTCATTGCTAGTATATGATGGAAGGATAGATATCCCTCCTTTCAACGATTGGAGCCTGCCTTAAAAACTCTGTATTCAGGTAGTCAAGAACTAAACCATTTTACAGGCCTGGGGACACTCACTGTCTTCTGAAACGTTTTAAAATTCCGGGGGCCAGATTCTAATCTCTGTTACCCTGAAGACTGTATCTGGAGTTAATTCCATTGGCTTCACTGGGTTTGCTCTGGATTCAGGTAGGTGTGACATCAGAATCTGATCTCTCTTTGGTAAATTGTGTGTGACGATGAAGCTAGAAGGGGCAAAAACAATTGAGCAACACTTAACTTGATAAATGGCTTTTCAAACAGATTAACTGTAGCCGTGGCCACTATATGTGAGGCATATGTGAAGAGAACATAAGAACGGCCATACTGGGTCAGACCAAAGGTCCATCTAGCCCAGTATCCTGTCTTCCGACAGTGGCCAATGCCAGGTGCCCCAGAGGGAATGAACAGAACAGGTAATCATCAAGTGATGCATCCCTTGTCACCCATTCCCAGCTTCTGGCAAACAGAGGCTAGGGACACCATCCCTGCCCATCCTCGCTAATAGCCATTGATGGACCTATCCTCCATGAATTTATCTAGTTCTTTTTTGAACCCTGTTATAGTCTTGGCCTTCACAACATCCTCTGGCAAGGAGTTCCACAGGTTGACTGCGTTGTGTGGAAAAAAAAAAGTCCTTTTGTTTGTTTTAAACCTGCTGCCTATTAATTTCATTTGGTGGCCTCTAGTTCTTGTGTTATGAGAAGGAGTAAATAACACTTCCTTATTTACTTTCTCCACACCAGTCATGATTTTATAGACCTCTATCATATCCCCCCTTAGTTGTCTCTTTTCCAAGCTGAAAAGTCTCAGTTTTATTAATCTCTCCTCATACGGCAGCCGTTCCACACCCTAATAATTTTTGTTGCCCTTTTCTGAACCTTTTCCAAGTCCCATATATCTTTTTTGAGATGGGGCGATCACATCTGCACGCAGTATTCAAGATGTGGGCATACCATGGAGTTATATAGAGGCAATATGATATTTTCTGTCTTATTATCTATCCCTTTCTTACGGAGGGTGGGAATTGTTTTGCTTTTAAACATTCTGTAACTGGTTTTTCATTAATCAAATCTTAATGTGAAGTTTCTGTTTTACAGTTGTGCTGTACTGTTCTCTAAGGCTCTAGCTAGCTTGGAAAGTAAGCTTGCTACCTTACTGCAGCATGGTACCAAACGGGGTTTAAAAAAAAAAAGTCAATCGCACTAAATCACTTCTGCCCCATTTATCCCTGCCCAGCCTCAGCACCCAACATGGGAGAGGCAGCATCAGCATGTGGACTAGAAACACAATTTACCTTAAATATACACTGAAAATAGAACTAACAATTAGAGTTTGACTAGGAGGTCTCTTGGTCAGGGGCCATCTGTAAAAGAAAAGGAACTATAGTCCTACTTGTCAGACTGAGGGGATGGCACCTAGAGTCCCTGAAATCAGAGGACCAACTAATTCCTTTTTCATTCTGAGACAGTAAACTGCATGGAATTCAAGTTTACTGTATGTGTCTTTCATCTGACATCTTAGAACTGAGCTCTCACCAGCTTGCATTGACAATGAAAAACATATGAGGCTTTTCATAAGAGTACGGATTGCACTATTCTCACTGCCTAATATATCCTCTTTGCCCTCCGTTCCCCAACGATGGTCACCTCTCATATGCGCATCTCATACACCTTTTTCTGAAATGTGCTGAATGCCATTTGGCTGCTGCCTTCCACTCTAATATATGAATCCTGTGATATCAGTCTTCATACAATTTTATTTTTATAGAACAAAATGAACGTAGGAGTTGCCCATAGTGAGGTAAATCCAAACACCAGGGTGATGAACAGTCGTGGAATGTGGCTGACATATGCACTTGGAGTTGGTATGCTTCATATTGTTTTGCTCAGCATTCCCTTCTTCAGTGTTCCTGTTGCATGGACCTTAACAAATGTGATTCACAATCTGGTGAGTACAGAACTCTGTCTTGTAACATACATTAAGAAATTAACTGGCATTTATGTATGTACGTACACCTCTACCCCGATATAACGCAACCCGATATAACACGAATTCGGATATAATGCGGTAAAGCAGTGCTCCGGGGGGGGGCTGCGCACTCCGGTGGATCAAAGCAAGTTCGATATAATGCGGTTTCACCTATAACACGGTAAGATTTTTTGGCTCCCGAGGACAGCGTTATATCGAGGTAGAGGTGTATATATGTTTGTGTGATATAGAAGAGGAGAAAGATACAATCGACTCTCGGTTGTGTAGACAATGAAATCCTAAGTGGCCAAACAAACTGTCTTATCTTCTGCAGTGAGCTTACTCACAATCCAGAGTGTTAGGCATTTACAGTGGAAGGAACAATAGGTTACTGTTTTTAACAAGGGCAAAAAAACAGAGAAGGTAAATGATGGGATTATTGATTTTAGTGTTCAACCAAAAGCCTTTGAATCGGGGAAACAGTTAAAATGTTTTTAAAAGCTTTTAGAAAACTAAACCAGAATGTTACAAAGCAAGCCAATTGGCATTTATGATAATAGCTATGCACTCTGTTCTATTTGTAAGTAGATAAGCCTTAAATATTAGTGAGAGTAGCACACATTGAGGAGAACATATTCTGTGTGTAACCCCCTGGTATTAGCTATTAATCTAGTTGAAGAACTCTGAGGCAACAGAAAAAAAAATACAGCATTTTACACAATACTAGGATGGAAACATCTGCTGGGCTTTATGTTTCTTGTTTACATTTTGAAAGAAGGGATTATATTAGCTCTGCATAATTTAAAAAGAAACCCCTATCTTCACACACGGCTTGATCCAACCCTCACTGAAGGCAATAGAAAGATAACTGACTTCAGTGGACTTTCATTCAGGATTATAATTAAAATATTTGACCCAGATCCTGAAAACACTTAAGCAGTAATTCAGTGGTGGTACTGATTTGTATAAAATGTGCATAAGTGTTTGCCCACTCAGACCCTTGAAAAATAATTCTCGGCTGTGATACGTCGAATTCAGCTACGCTATTCACGTAGCTGAATTTGCGTATCTTAAATCGACTCCCCCCTGTAGTGTAGATGTAGCCTAAGACTTTTCCCTAGATAGTGGCAGATCATGTAAAGATTGCGATCTTAAGAAAGGGTGCTGTCCTAAAAATGCAGTGTGAGCATAGTTCTATTCAAGGGCTCGTTTTACTAACTCGACCAGGATCGGCAACCTTTGGTATGCGGCCCGCCAGGGTAAGCCCCCTGGTGGGCCGGGCCAGTTTATTTACCTGCCGCATCTGCTCCCACTGGCCACGGTTTGCCGTTCCAGGCCAATGGGGGCTGCGGGAAGAGGCGCGGGCCGAGGGATGTGCTGGCCGCCGCTTCCCACAGCCCCCATTGGCCTGGAATAGCAAACCACAGCCAGTGGGAGCCGCGATTGGCCGAACCTGCGGACGCAGCAGGTAAACAAGCCGTTCCAGCCGGGCAGGGGGCTTACCCTGGCGGGCCGCGTGCCAAAGGTTGCGGATCCCTAGAGTAGGGTAAAAGTTACCAAGGGGGCTTCATCACATTCTCTTCTTCACTACTGACTTTAATATTGTGTTTTATGACTACTGATTAGCAGCTCTGAACTTGTTAGAGCTCTTATTTACAGTCTGTTCCATCATATAATCTTTGCTGTGTAATCTAGTGCGGTGCTTCTCAAAGCCGGTCCGCCGCTTGTGCAGGGAAAGCCCCTGGCTTTCCGGGCCACTTTGTTTACCTGCCGCATCGGCAGGTTCGGCCGATCTCGGCTCCCACTGGCCACGGTTCACCGCTCCAGGCCAATGGGGGCTGCAGGAAGGGCGGCCAGCACATCCCTCGGCCCGTACCGCTTCCCGCAGCCCCCATTGGCCTGGAGCGGTGAACCGCGGCCAGTGGGAGCTGCGATTGGCCAAACCTGCCGACGCGGCAGGTAAAGAAAACTGCACCGGACCGCCAGGGGCTTTCCCTGCACAAGCGGCGGCCCGACTTTGAGAAGCACTGATCTAGTGGGCATGAGATTGGGAACCAGGAAACTTTGGTTCTAATCCTGGCTTTGCAATTGACCTGCAGACCTTGAGCAAGTCACTTCACTTCTTTGTGTGTCTTTCTCCTTCAGCCCTCATGCCCCCTTCTCCCTGTTTCTATGCTTTGTCTGTCCAGGTTGCAAGCTCTTCATGGCACGAACTCTATTACTATGTGCCTATACCTGTGCCTAGCACAATATAGCTCTGATCTCTGATGGGGCCCTGAAGAGGCTACAGTAATGCAAAACATTAATAATAATAATAATAATTAATGCCACTTTTTACAAAAATTTCTTTCCCCAGGGAATGTATGTATTCTTACATGCAGTAAAGGGAACTCCTTTTGAAACACCTGACCAGGGGAAAGCCAGGCTGCTAACACATTGGGAGCAACTGGACTATGGAGTACAATTTACATCCTCACGAAAATTCTTCACAATCTCTCCAATAATTCTGTGAGTTCTGAACTGTTAGAATGATTCTACCTTGTGTGTGTGTGTGTGTGTGTGTGTGTACTTGAATTTTAATAGAATATATATATTTGGAATAAAAACCTCAATTAATCAATTAGTGATAGTTTACATCTGTTAAATCTTTTTCCTAATTTATTTTTGTTTCTATTTGATAGATTTAGAGAGCATGTGTTTGGAGATTAAATTAGTTTACAGTCATTCTTTTCCATGCAGTTTTGAACCCCATTATTGAAATAGAGGCCCAATTTAGCAAATATTAAAAAGCAAAAGGGTCTGTAGAACTGGGCTCTTTATGAAGCTTAACAGTACATTTTCCTCATAAAGTACCATGTGCATGCTGAAAACAGTAACTCGAGTCTTAGCATTTGTGATTTTATCTTTTGTAAGCATCAAAAGTGCCTATCTCACATTTTCTATGAACTTTGCCATACTTCTTAATGAGTCAGATCCATAGCACTTCATGTCAGTTTTGCATTCTGCTAGTAGGACTGTTTCTATTTACACAAGTTATGTAACAGTGTAAATACAATTGATTAGCAACTTCAGATACCCCAACCAGTGTTGACGGAATTGTAACGGCAACAAATATGCAAATAGAAGGAAAGTCAGTTAAGTACTAAGGGACCAATCCTACAAAGTGCTAAGCCGCACTTGCAGGATCATGTCCTACACCGCATTTGAAAAACTAATCAGACACCTAGTAGCCCAAGGACTGAATCTACTAGTAAGCAGCCAGATTTAGTGATAAGTAGCCACCAGCAAGGTCCAAAGACAGTGTGCTGATGAGAGACCTATCCTTGTCCCCAGCTGCTGAGAAGCAAGGAGCATGCCAGGATTCCTAGCTGCTCAGGGCCCCCAGAGGCTTATATGGAAGATGGCTAGTTGTTTTTGATAAAACTTGAAGCTTCCTTCTGCTTTTCTGGCTCTCGGGGAAAAGGTCTTTCTTGCTGTTCTCCACCTCAGAGCCTCCTGGGGGATAGGATGCACACTGCCCTTTTCCTCCCTAGCCTTCAAGGGGAATGAGGTCTGTGCCAATCTGCCCCATCCCAGAGACTCATTTTTTCTGCCCCTCCTCCCAACCTCAGATTAGTCCAATACCTGCCTCTTGTTGTTCATAGACTTTCTAAGCATCAGCTGAATGAAATTGACCTGATTCTATCCTCAGGATGCTAAATTGCAGCAATAAAACATCTCAGAGACTTGCTATAGTTGTCCTCTTCTACAGCTTGTAAAAGGTGTTAGCAGCAGCAGCAGCAGCACTGAGCTGCCTGCAGACTTGGAAGGAGAACTCTAAATTGGTTCATATTTAGAAAGCTATTTCAAAATCATCTGGGCAAGAAACTTCTTAAATTTTTAACACTACTACACAGAAACGGATGTCATCATCTTCTCCATTTTTTTCAGGGAAAGCCTACCACTTGCAAGACATGGCAAGAATGCAAGAGCATTTTTCAAGCCCTGGCTGGCACAATATTTAAAAACATTCCATTACACCACTTTAGGCAAAGAATACCCCCCCCCCCCCCCAAATTCACAATATCACTTTGTTTTGTGGCTCTTTTTAGCAAAGAAGTAGACTGTAACAGCAGAAAAAGGGGTGAGAATACAGGTTCAATAAAAGTGTGAGATAGCTGGCAATAAGCTGGAATCTATGGCATGCTCTCTAACTTTTCCAGTTGAACTGGTTGTCAACTAGCTAAATTACAATAGCAAACTTGCAATGGAAACATCACAAGGGTTGCAGGCTTTTTTTAATACTTTGCTGACTGATCACAGCTATACTCAACTTCAGTGTCCTCTTTGCTTTAGAGGACTTCAAATGCCTTGTCACTGAGTTTAATTAATATTTATGAGAAATTGATTTAGGTTAAAATATAAAACTAATAACACCTTGTGCCATTTAAAACCTGAGTTCTCAGCTGGCCTTGTAACTTTTGAGTTTAAGGACCTCAGGTTGAAAGGGTGGGGGAGGGAAAATCTAGCTTTTGCTTTTCAAAACCCTGACCCTAGGGTTGTGGGAGAAAGATACTGGGGCCATAATTTGCTGAAAGTATAAAAGCATCTTAAAGCAGGAGAAATGTTTCTGATCTGTCCTTACCCCACTCCCCGAATCCCCTGAATCCTTTTAGTCTCCTGATGACTTTACAATTTTTAAAAATTCTCTTCATTTAACAAAAACCAAGATTTGTCAGCTCTCTTTACTCCCTTTGTTTCCGCAGGTATTTCCTGGCAAGCTTCTATACCAAGTATGATCCAGCACACTTCATCCTAAACACAGCTTCTCTCTTGAGTGTGCTTATCCCCAAGTTGCCACAGCTTCATGGTGTAAGAATCTTTGGCATCAACAAATACTAATCGGGAGATGTGAAACTGAAGCATTCTGACCAAAACCTGCCATGGTTACTGCTTTTTCTCAGGTGAAGGAATGGGTAGTCTGCTGTGCCATTTGTCTAGTAACATACAATGAGATACTTTCACACCTGAGATCTAATTGCTACTACTTTGGATGCTGTTTGGAAGACAAGTAGACTTTTACAGGAAGATGCTTCTAAGTATTTAATGTGAATGGTAAATCTTTCAGAGAGAGGTTTTCCGTGAGGAACTGGGCAGGCCCAGCTCTAAAACTTATGCCCAGCCGACACAAGTGACTTGCAAAGAAGGTGTGAATAACTTAGTTGAAATGTAGGGGCAATTTTCACAAATCATCCAGATAGCCATAGTAAAAGCAAAGCAAGTTAATATGTAAACCCAGAATCCTCTGTTGAAGAACTGGCGAGGCCTCCTGCTTAGATTATGTAAAAGTAGCCAGTTACTGCTTTTGGATTATAAATGGTTCACTTTTGCCAGTTTAAGGGTTGTCTGTCTATCTCTAGGTGTTGCCAACATCGTTTTTTTTTTTTTTTTTTAACCTGGCAGCTGCTGTGATCTAATGGAGTACTTTTATGTCTATCTGTTCCTGAGACCTTAGTTACAAAGACATCTCCAGTCTTATATGTGAACTCAGGGGATTTCTGCATCAGCTTGCTAGCCCACTTTTCATATACTAATGAAATGTGTCAACATTGTTTTATTTGTTTTTACTTTCCAAACAGGGCTGCTAATCTGTTTTGAGAAACTAAAGCACAAAATTTCTAAAAACAGAAAACTTCTTATGGTGTAGATTTGGGCAGTCTTCTTTATTTGACTGGTAGGCCATGTTTTAGTGGTTAAGAGGTCTATAATGGCCTTTTTTTTAGAGGAGAGGCAGTCCAGTTTTGCAGGTTGCTGGAATATCCAGCAGAAACCACCTTCTCTAGCTAGTTAAATCACAAAGTAAAAGCCCAAACTCTGGTGGTGGGTAAACAGCCAAGCTATAGATCTTACTTGTATGGTCCAGCAGAAGAAAATGTAGATGTTTGCCTTTCCTGGAACACCTTGACAAGAAGTTCAAGAAACATGCAGGAATCTAAATTTCAAGGGTGACTCCACTACTGTATAGTACTGTACTACCCTTGTGGATAATCAACTCTGTGATTAGAGTGATGGATGTATATGCTGAGGCCTCAGGATTTAGTTTTGTGTGTTGAAAAAGAGAGGACCTGTAAGATATGCACAGTAACTGCCAAGTGAAAGCAGCTTAGCACATTTTGAACTGGCTTGGATTTTTGGGGGGCAGGAACTTCCTTGGGTTATCATAAGAACTGTGTCCTTTAAGAGCATGGCCCTAGTTTAAGCTTTGGCTACAGGGATTGCACAGGATGTGTTCATGCAGCAAAACCAACACCTATATAAAGACTTGCCTTGCAAAATTCAATCAAGCATTTAGCCACTGGTGGGCGTATTTGTCTCCCTTATTAGGAGAATTTTTCTGGCTACTTTGGCTGATGGAAGATTGGCTGTAGTTTGTCAGCAATGAGCTATGAAACTTCATAGCAACTGAATGGCTCGTATGAACAGATGAATCTTCAAGTTAAACTAATAATTATGAACATAAAGTGATAACTGGCTACTTTACAAAAATCAAGTTTGCTTCATAGGGCTATGCTAGCTCTCTGAAAGTGTCTTGTTTTTGAAAATAATGTTTTATATATAGGATAAATGATAATGACTTTGAGACTGGGAATCATATCAGCATTGTACTTTGTACTTTTGTTCATTTTAGCAAAAAAATTTACAACTGGTGATGTGCTTTTTGTAAATAGATCGTTGATAGTAACATAGGATTAGTGTTTGAAACACTATGTAAAACTTGCCTAGAATTGAATAGGAAAACCTTTTCAATAATTGTGCAACACATCACTGTAGTAGGCTTTTTCCTTTTCTCCTCAGATACTTTTTTCCCCAATGGCTTACGTGGTTTACAGAATTTAAAATAATTTGCCCTATGATGGTTTTATTTCTTTGTAGTATAAAACAAGTTGTTCAAAATACACATCTGGCTTTATTATCTCCTCTGTAAGAACAAAACACTATGTTACATGGTACATTTTACTCCAGCCAACTATTCAATTAATGAGGAAACATTAACACACACACTCTACCTCTACCCATGTAATTTCTACAGATAGCAGTTGAGGGTCTTGTCTCTTTACATCACATACATTGTAGGGTACAACTGAATGATCATATAAGCACATGAAGAAAATAAAACAACTAGTGTTGAGTCTACTTCCAAATTATTAAACACACTTTAATGGGGCAGAGTTGTCAAGGATTAAAAAGCTTACTTGGGAGCCTTTTTAATTCTTCAAGTGCTATCTCAACTCTCAGTAAGTCTTTCCATATCTATGCAAAAAACCAAACAAACATGAAAGTAAGGGACAAGTATAATACTGATTACGTGGATGGAAGTCCTCTGGAAGCTTTGGGCGTATCAATATACAATAGGGAGAGCTAGTAGCAATACCTATAGTTAAAGTTACCCTGGGCTCTGTTATAAGATTCTTATTGCAGGTATTGGTCTTTCTTTATAAAACCTTGCATTTCAGCCTGAATGGTTGAAGCTTGACAACTTCTGCAACAAGTGAGGCAGGGCTCTACAGAAAATAGCCTCATTCACTATTATACATGATTCTTTGTACAATCTCCATCCTGTGCCCTGAATGAGGCAGAGGCCTTGTGGGAAAAAATAGTATGTGGTGATGTACTGAGGACTGTATCATAGTGGATATGCATAAGGGGGAAAAACTAAGATGGCACATGAAACTTTAACTCTGATATTTCCTAACTTCTGAGTGCTTGACTTTGCAACTTTAACTTTCTTTTAATGTATTTTTAAAATACAATAAATCCATAGGTTAGTGCATATAGTCTGTACTTAACTAATGTAAATTCTCACAGCCTTTGTAAACTCAAATTTCTTCATAGTTACCTTCTCTATGCAAAATCCTCCTTCAATCATTTCTGCCATAAAGCCCATGACTAATACCAGGAGAACAGTCACCTAACAAATTTTAAGTTTAAATAAAAAGCTATACTTGAAACCGTAATCTTGATCACACAGTACATGATATTCTATATCTTGTTTAAAGTGCAAGTTCTTGAGGCAAGGATTATATCCTCCTTTGTGTTAAATATAAAATCCAGAAAATAAATCTGAAACCAAGACCCAGCACAGTGAGTAGGTATGAAGGATTGTAGTTTTTTGGAATGAGACATACTAATATTCAAACGAACCTAAAGGACAACCAGCTTTGAATAGTCAGCCAAATATCATTGCTTGCTGCTGCTGTGCAGTTTGGAGCGGTGGACATGATTAACAGCCTCAGCAGAGGCAGGATAAATCTGGACCATCTCAGATGTACCCTTTGGATGGTTGGAGGGCAGTCCATGCTCACTTAGGCTCTGAGGTGGTGTTCTGCTACCAGTGCTGCATGGCCTACTGGCTCAGTCTGAAAGGGGGCTGTGGACGGAGAGCACTACTGCAGAAGGGGCACTGAAAGCTACACTGAATGGCGTCAGCCTCTGGAAGAGCAGAGGGTGAGTGTGCTCGTGTGAGT
Source organism: Terrapene triunguis (assembly GCF_002925995.2). Lineage (NCBI taxonomy): Eukaryota > Metazoa > Chordata > Testudines > Emydidae > Terrapene > Terrapene triunguis. The sequence goes on along the minus strand of NW_020664413.1, from coordinate 49,052,711 downwards.
GCAACTGGACCAAGTCTAACTGAACGGGATCAGACTGTGGTGCAGTGGTGAGCACCACGAAACAGGCCCAGCAGAGCCAGCACTCGCTAGAAGCAGCCTAAGCAATTGCTTAAGGCCTCAAGCAGCTCAAGGGAGCTTATTATTAACTGGGGGGCGGGAGGCACAAATATTCCTCCTTAGGCCCCCCACGGGTATGGCGCGGGGTCCTGTGCTGGCGCTCTCGCCGCCCCTCCGCAGCACCACGGAGCGCAGGGGTGCCAGTGGGGCTGGGGAGGAAGGCTAAGCCCTACCCCCCGGGCTGGCATCTGTGTCTGTTCTGGCCTCTGCAGCGCGGTGGGGTCTCCCAGTGCCCCGCTCTGCCCCCGCCATGGCTAGAGGCGGAGTCACCCCGACGCGCCCGCCCTGACGGCTGTTGGAGCGCGCCGGTTGATCCCCGGGGATTAACAAAGATGGCGCCCGCGGCTACTTGCCTCCTAGTCTTTCCTTCTAGTTGCCTGGCCCAAAGATGGCGCCAGCTAGCGGTTCCCTGCCTCTCCCGCAGCGGATGTTTCTCGTTTCCATTGGCCCAGCTTTGCCATGTGACCGGGCTTTGTTCAATCAGGGCAGCGACAGCGAGTCTGGTTGTTCTTACGGGGAGGCCAGTTTTAACCCTTGCGGGACAGAAGCCGCAGTCGCTGCTGAATCTTGTCGCAGGGGCAGGGCAAGAAGCAAAAAGTAAGGGGGGGGGGGTCTCCGTGTCGGGGGGGGATGAAGACGGATGAAGCCCGGGCCCGGTGAGGCGGAACCTTCATCTAGCCCGAGACTGACGGGGGCGTCTCCGGCGCTGGGGGAGGGTGTGTCAGGCCCGCCCGGGTCTCGGTTGCTGGAGGGGGAGAGGCCGGGGTGTCTGGCCCGCCTGTCAGATTCCTTCAGCGGCCTCCCCCTCTGGCGCTGGGTGACTTTGCTCCATCTCCGCTCCCTGGGGTCAGCCGAACAGCCCCTGCTCTTCTCTGGGGCGGTGTGGAAAGTTCTGCCCCCCTCTCGTTGCATCCGCACTGTCGGAGGTTACGTGACTTGCCCACCCTTTATAGTCAGTTCTCTCTAAGGAGCATCTCATTGAAATTGCTGGTGAAGTAACCATAGCATTGCACCTGTCCCGACTGCCGTGCCACTCTCCTCTCTACTGGAGTATGACTTACAGACAAATTCCTTTATACCTTTATTTTCTGAAGAATGCAGCCACGAAACAGTCTCATGTCTCACGCCAGTTACACCAACCTTCCTCTTCTAGTGCCCCAGTCAAGGTTTGATTTAAATAATTTGCAGACCAGAGGAGATATAACACTTGTAGGCCTTTGGTTTTTTTTCCTTCCAAAATTATAAAATTATGCCATTTAATTCATCCTGGCCCTCGCCAATGGCAAAACAGATTTCCTTTCAAAAATATTTTTGAGCCACATTATCCCTGTCAGGCAATAGCCAGAAAGGGACTGAGATACAAAAGCAATAAAAAGAACAGGCACCTTAGAGACTAACAAATTTATTTGAGCATGGGCTACAGCCCACTTCTTCGGATGCATAGAATGGAACACACAGAAAGAAGATATTTATATTTATACAGACAGAGAACATGAAAAGGTGGAAGTAGCCAGGCCTCTTACAGTTGGTATGGCTACTTCCTTTTCATGTTCTCTGTCTGTATAAATATCTTCTTTCTGTGTGTTCCATTCTATGCATCCAAAGAAGTGGGCTGTAGCCCACGAAAGCTTATGCGCAAATAAATTTGTTAGTCTCTAAGGTGCCACAAGTACTCCTGTTCTTTTTGCGGATACAGACTAACACAGCTGCTACTCTAAAAGCAATAAAGGGGAAGCCCTACAGCTCTGCATTATTAATTCAAAACTGACCCACCTGATTTTATCTGTCCAGTCATTATTTCATTTGGGGAGGTTAAACAGTCAAGAGTGTAGAAAGAACCATGAAACTTGTTTACATGCAGTCTGGTTCTGTTGCCCAACTCTGTGTAATAACCTTCTACATATAAACATGCCATTGCACACAATATGATTGCTACCATAGTAGGTGCACTTAAGCATAGAACTCTAGGAATGTTAAAAGAGCTAATAAACAAAACTCCTCCCAGTGAGTACATCATTAGAAATGTGCTCCCGGCAAAGAAGGATCATTCTCCAGGTATGTCTGTCTACATCTGTGTTAGCAGTAACATTGGCCATCAGTTCCCCAAACCTATTTGTTATCTATGTAGATTAGGGGGAGGCAGGGACACATTTTTTTCAATAGCCCCATACTAAAAAATGTTGTACAGCCACTAACTCCAGTTTAATAGTCTCACTGCCAGAGTAGAAAAGATCTGTTATTGAAGACAGTTAAGATACAATTTAACCCTGAAGCAAAAATTAAATAAACAAGGACTTTCAATCCCAGAATAGCCCTGTTCATTGAAATTAAAGATGGAACAGGATTGAAATACTAGTCCCAACCAGTTACCAACAAAATACATGTAGATTTTCAAAAAACTTCTTATCTAGTACTGGAAAGGTTATGTCTTCAGTATTTAGTGACATAACACAAAACAACTGCTTGATGTTGCAACAAGTATTGTCTCAGCAGTAGCAATTTCCATAATATGAATAAGAAAAAACACAGAAATACACCTTGTAGTAGAGTAGTGGGAGGAGATCAAAAACACTCTTCCTTTTGTTCAGGATTTAGTTCCCCTTCATTCTGGACTTTAATCACAAGATGTAATATGTTGAGAAAATTAATTTTAAGATATCCAGAGATAATTAACAGGATGTGTGCATAATATTAAGCATATCTCCTGATATTTTCCTGTTGTAACTCACACCCTTCCATACCGATTTTCTCCTCCCCTTGTTTTTTTAGTCATATCTTGTTGCATTAAATCTAATTGTAATCTCTTCAGGGCAGGGATATGTCATTTTATTTGTCCGTAAAGTACCAGGGTCAGATATGGTGTTACATAAATTCAACATGATAATAAGTTGCTTAGCATGTTCTCTTCTTTTCTGCTGTTTTTCCTCACGTGATGTCTTAAGGTGGGTTTTCTCTATGTAGTTATCTAACCAAGGCCCTCGTGCAGATAGGGTCTGGAGGAACATAAGAACGGCTGTACTGATTCCTAACATCCTGTTTGCTTTTTTGACTGCCTCTGCACACTGCGTGGACATCTTCAGAGAACTATCCACGATGACTCCAAGATCTTTTTCCTGATTTGTTGTAGCTAAATTAGCCCCCATCATATTGTATGTATAGTTGGGGTTATTTTTTCCAATGTGCATTACTTTACATTTATCCACATTAAATTTCATTTGCCATTTTGTTGCCCCCACTCTTTCATTTAATGCGAAACAGTGTGATCCAGTAGCTAGGGGAGGGGATTGTGACTTGAGAAATCTGGATTTTGTTTCTGGTTGTACCATGACTGGGCAAGTCACTTAATATCTTTCCATCTCAGATTCCCCATCTATAAAATAAGGATAATGAGTGAAGTACTTCAAGATCTGTGGATGAAAATATACTATTGATTATTTTGGTACAGCTATCTTAACTCAATTGCTTCCCTTTTCTTTTTACAGTCATGCTTCATTTTCCCTGCCTGGGTGCTTGACATATTATGTCAAAAATAAAATGAGTATCCTTGAATAGTTAGTGGATGCTCTTGAAAGTAGCACAGATAATAATGTTATCAGGGGTCACTGTCCTGTTTTTTAAAAGGCTCAGGATCTAATCAGATTAGTTTGGATTTAAATTAGTATCCACGAGGTTATTTCTCAGAGCATGTGTAATAAGAGTTGGACTGATTAAAAAAATTGGCTGGAGTGGTGTGTAGGAAAAAATGGTTATTTTAGAAGGAATGTTTTTACATTGTGGTGTGCTGTAACAAACGTGTTTTGATCCCACTCACTGTGAAATCATTGGGTGTTTTCCCGTTGATTTCAGTGATAGCAGGACCACAGGGAATTACATAGGAACCAGTTCTCTGAGGGTGTGGGTGGTGGAGGAGGGACAATTCCCTCTTTCTCATCCTCTCCCCCCATTTATCGACAGAGTAGAGGAAAGCACTTCAGCCACTATTCCAGACCTGTGACTGGAGAAGGAGCCACGGCACCTTTGTACCCTCTGTGGATTCATGGCCCCTGATTCCATGTAATCACAGATGCCGTGGCCACATATCCCCTAATTTATAAAACAAGTATTTATAAATTATAAACAAGTAATAGTATTGTTTATTCTTTTAATGTTTGTGGTGAGACTACTTTAAATAAATAAAACAAATACATTCTCCCACTACATTGTTCGTCTTCTTGTAACTGGCTTGCTAGTATGATATTGCCCAGTTATTTGATTCTTTGTTGTCTGGAGTAATACCTTTCTGAAAGCTTGAATACTTTTTACAGTTGCAGTGATTTATGGTAAGTCTTGTTCCTTCTAATAATGGAGTATTCAGGCATATAAACTGTAAGGTATTACTTATACAATTCAGAATTTAGGAGTGTAACCAAGCACATCTGCCTGTCTATACATAATGTCTATGCATTGCAGAGTTTTATGAGATTTACTGTGTGTTCTGTGTCTCTCTCACAGAAAAGTGTAAAACATGGTACCAAGAATTGGAAACACTGAACAAAATCTGTTTTGAAACATGTTTTGGGTGCAGGTAACCACAGACCTCCTAACCCTTATCAAAATGTTAAATATTAAGAAAACATTTCCTTTTCTTTTTCTTATTTCTTAGAAAACACATTTTAGCTCAGTACTTTGTAATAGTAAAAAAGTAAGGGATACACTATTCAGGTCAATTTCTTGAGCTCTAAAATTGACTGTTTTAGAAGATGAAAGGTACATTGTTGTTTGTTTGACCTGAAACTTGATCTGCTAAATTTCTTGCAATTTTTTTAAGTCCATGTAATTCTGTGTACAGTAGAATAATAAGAAAGCACTCTTGAGAAACCCTCCAATAATAAACCAGTATGCATGCACCAAGGAGAAGCAAAACTGGGAAAGGGAACAGGTATCACTTTCAAGCTTCCAAGGGGTTATTTTATAAAGAGTGAGGAAAAGAAATCATTGCTAAAAATATTTTGGCACTGGCTTTTTTTTTTTTTCAATTAACTTTTCATATATAGAAAGAGAGGGAGAGGGATTTCAGTTCACTTTAAGAAATATCCATTTGGTTAGTCACTGTAATCTACTGTACAAACCATTTGTGTTTTGTAATGTAACTCAGATTAGGTTGTTAAAGCACAGGTATTGTACCTACATATTGTAAATAGTGTTCATCTCATAAATTTGCCAAAATGGGACCATATCTTACTACTGAGAAAATAGACAGGAGAGCATTTTAGAAGCATATTAAACCCAAAAACATTTTTTTTCTTACCTTAGGTGGTTAGGTCCTCCTATTGTTTCTACCTCTTTTTGAGGCCTGAGTTGGAGGACAGTGCTTCTTGTCTATGTAATCCCTCTAATGGGACACATTATCTTTTTTCATAAAATTCCTTTCATTTTCTCTAACTTCTTGTTTCTTTTTCCCTGCCACCACTTTCCTTCCCTACCAGGAATTCCCCCCATGTCCTCCACCCCAAAGTATTTCTAGTGTTAGATGCAGCAGCAGTTCTAAGCTCTATTACTAAAAATACCATGAGCACTGAGCACTTAATGCTACTGGCGCTAATATTGATCCTTGTTGAAATACTACGTCATGATCAGCAACTGTCCTAGTACTGGGAGAAAAATTGAGTCAGAGGACGACTGTGGCCCAGATCCTAAAAGATGTTTAGGAGTTGGATTCCTATTGAAGTCGATGAGTATTAAGCTCTGAAATACCTTGGAGGATCGGGCCTAGGTACCTAAGGCATGCTCCAAAATATACTTTTGATGGAGCACTGCTTAAAGTTAAGGTAGCACGGGGATTTTCATCCTAAAGGGTCATTTTCAGAGGCCCATCAAAACATATCTTTAGGGCTGAAATTTGGCACATTTGTTCTAAGCCCAATAGTGAATATTTTGGGAAAGTCTGCACAAAAACAGCTCAGCTGGTTTGAATTAGGAAGATTGTGTGGAAAAAAAAATACACTTTTGCTATCATAAAACAAGCTTGGTCAGTGTAAAAGAAGTGTTTTGCTACTAGCTCCAAGGATCTAGCCCAGCATGTTGCTATGTATCCCTCTATAGATATGCAAAAGGAGAGAGAGAATATATGTAATGGTTTATAGGGCATGATGAAGTTTTTATTGCCACAAATATACGTTCTTATTGCTCATGAATGGTGGAGCTCACTGAAGGGAGCAGGAGACTGGGTCTGCTTCTCCTTGGGACTTATACCAGTGTAAATCATGAATCAATAGAAGTACTCTGGGGTAAAACCTGGGTGAGAAGAGAATTAGGCCCTATATACGATGACTAATTGTTAGATCTCATTGTAAGAACCTCTGCTTAATATAAGGGAAAAGATATTCCGGTATCAGCTAAGCCTGTTCACTCAGACCTCTAGTGGGTATAATAAACGATGGAATAACAGAATTTTTAGTCTCTTTCCATTTTCCTAAACATGAACCCATTAGATTAAAGTCATTATTGGTGTAATTGCATTAACTTTGAAGTGACAGTTTGCATGAATTTGGCCACTGCTTTTAAAATTATTTGTTACTAATATGACTTGGCCTGACTAAATTACTTTTGTGGAATTTGAATTCTGAGGATGGTATCTGTACAGTTCTTTTCTAGGCATGCCTCTGTGCAGAAGATTTTAGCAATAAGCAGTGTAACCAGACGCCCTTCAAAATCAGTTAAACATTGCCGGTCTGTGTGTTTAAGAAGCATTTTCTTTAACTCTGTCAAATACTATCCCACTAAATTAGTTCTGGGAATTGAAACTAGTTGTGATGATACAGCAGCTGCTGTGGTGGATGATACTGGCAAAATCTTAGGAGAAGCTCTACATTCTCAAAATGAAGTCCATTTAAAGTAAGTAGACATTATCATGGGTGCTTTATTTTCTAAACTGCACTTGTAGTTTAATATGATTACTAATGTGATTGTCATTTATATTTGTCATATTCTATCAAAGGTCAGGTTCTTAAGTCTTAAGAAATATGAATTGGTTCTGATTATCAAATTTGGTAAAATTCTCCACACCCACCAATCCTGAAGAGTATGTTATTTACCTGTCTCCAATTTTGGACAAAGGTAAATTAGAAAATGGACATTCCTTGCTAAATTCCTGATGACAGAGAGAGGTTGCAGATACCAACTCCTATAAATTGTCTTGGCACAGCCTAGGGCTAAATTCAAATGGGGCATAAAGTAAGCAAGAGCAAGTTGAATCCTTGTATAGCCTTCCATTGGAAGTGATGGTAATCTTCACTGCATGGGGCATTTTAAATAGGACTAGACAAAGCATTTGAGAATATACTGTAGAGAACAGTCATGACGTGGCAGGACTACCAAGTCTTTTCCATCTCTCATTTCTATGATTGTCTCTCTCATAAAATATGGACACTTCATAATTCTTTGTTTCTAATTAGAACAGGTGGGATTATTCCTCCAGTGGCACAGCAACTTCACAGGGAAAATATTGAGCGAATAGTAAAAGAAACACTCTGCGTCAGTGGAATCTCTCTCGATGAGCTCTCTGCTGTCGCAACTACTGTAAAGCCAGGACTCGCTTTAAGTCTCGGAGTGGGATTAGAATATAGTTTAAAATTGGTGGACAAGTATAAAAAACCTTTCATCCCCATCCATCACATGGAGGCACATGCACTTACAATTAGGCTGATAAACCAAGTGGAATTTCCTTTCTTAGTTCTTTTAATCTCTGGAGGCCACTGTATCCTGGTAGTAGCACAAGGAGTTTCAGATTTTCTTCTGCTTGGACAGTCAGTGGATATAGCACCAGGAGACATGCTTGACAAGGTAATATTTCAGTAGGGATTCATTTATGCATTTTATACAAGTACTTACATGTGTTGTATTATTTACATCATAGTTTGTCTGTTTCTTATAGTAGCAAAAGTAGAGGTATGTATTCTTTAGGAAACTGGGATTCTGGCATTGCCTTGGGTAAGAATTTGTGTAAGCTTTAGAGCAGCTAATGTTCTTTCCAGCAGTGGAAAAACAGTGGAATCCAGTAACAGGTAAGGTTAATAACTTTTGTAGACCAGTCCTACTCTCTGTCTTTTATTAGCAAATTTTTATATTTGTGCACAGACCCTAGATGGATACCTTAAATAAATCTGAATAAATTAATTTTTAAATATTCCCTGCTTATAAAATGGGCATTGTTAAAGGAAGGATCTGATTTGGCAGGTGTATATTTAAACTCTGTGAATTTTCATTGTAACCACAGAGGTTGGAACAAGTTAGCCAGTATGCTTTCTAGAATATCACCTACAGTCAACATAAAGAAAACAGTACAATACACTATAAACTTTAATTTTTTCCTCCAATTTGAAATACACCTCTACCTCAATATAACGCTGAGCCAAAAAATCTTACCGTGTTATAGGTGAAACCGCATTATATTGAACTTGCTTTGATCCGCCGGAGCGCTGTTTTACCGCCTTATATCCAAATTTGTGTTATATCGGGTCGTGTTATATCGTGGTAGAGGTGTACTAGAGATTTCATGGGCTCAGCGGCTGCTAAAATCTATTCATTTTATTTCTTTAGTTGGCACTAGTTGTTTTCAGCAGGCAGCTAGCCATAACCTGGATGGCCAGCCTACACTGAGGCTGGACATAGAAAGTTCAACAATATATGCAGTACAAGTGAATCTGACTAACAGTGATATTTAAAAGGATGCTATTGTTTAAAATCATGTTTGATTTTTTTTAAATGTCCTTACTTATGTTACTAATTGTGCCTGAGAGAGTTTGAAAAGTTTAGTTTTTGTTTCACAAGTTATATTGTGTTGGTCACTGAATAAATAAACTTAAGCTGGCCAGTTTCTGTTTCTTATTCTCAAGCACTAGCACAGGTTTGCAAGGAAATTTTTAAAACAAAACAAAACAAAACAAACATTTAAAAAAGTCTGAAATCCTTTCTATTAGTGTTAACTTGGCAGTCTGATATACCTGTGAGTGTCCATTTCAAACAGAATAAGAATTAGATTCTTCATGTTTCTTGCAAAGTTTGAGGATCCTCATATTCACCCAGTTTATTATAAAATTGGATTTGATGTTAAAAGCCCTCTAACGTTAGCTGTAGCATCTATCATTGGTACTTTCATCATAGCACCTAGTTCATAATATATAAACTCTGGGCCAAATTCATCTTTAGTGTAACTCCATTGACTGGAGTTGTAATGGAGCAGTGCAGTTACATCAGGGATTAATTTGGCCCTATTTTTCCCCAATTCTTCTTTCCCAGTATATTGTTAGCATAATTAGATTCTTTTCTCTTTTTCTAGGTAGCAAGAAGACTCTCTCTAACAAAGCACCCAGAGTGCTGCAAAATGAGTGGTGGGAAAGCTATAGAGCACTTGGCCCAACAGGGAAACAGGCTGCATTATGAACTCAGAGCTCCTATGCGACATCATCGTAACTGCAATTTTTCCTTTTCCGGACTTTGCTTCAATGCCACTAGAATAATTATGCAAAAAGAAAAGGAAGAAGGTATTTTTCAAAGTAAGATACATACAAATTGTACACCTGACCTGTGGTTATATTTGCAAAAATCCCTTTTGCTCACAATTTCTGCAGGTTTACAGGAGGGACACCTCCTGTCCTGTGTTACAGATATTGCTGCTGCAGTACAGCATGCAGTAGCACTTCATATTGTCCAGCGAACACACCGGGCCATTCTATTCTGCATAAAAAGTGGCATCTTATCACAAACAAATGCAACTTTGGTAAGTACATATAACTTTACTATGCATGTCAAGGGGTACATGCTGTCATACATTTGAATACATGTAACAGCACCAGGAGAAAGTGCAGCAAGGCATCAGCACCGTCCTTGACATTTCCACTGATAACGCTGCTCCAGCATTAAAATAAATGCATGTGATACGTTTAGTTGAACATATAAAATAAATAAATCCTGCTGCAACAGAGTGTACAGTTGTAGTCCTGCTTTGAGCAGGGGGTTGGACTAGATGACTTCCTGAGGTCCCTTCCAACCCTGATATTCTATGAATTGTACTTCTATGAATAAAAGTGCATTGTTAAAGGTAAAGTAATTTTAAAGTTTTTCTTACATGTCTGTATTTTTCTTGTATATATTTAGATGTATTAGGAACATCTAGCCACAACTTTAACATCTTTTACTCCAAACAATCTCAAAGCATTGTATAAAGTTAACTAACTGATATGAAAACTACATGTAGGGATAGCATCATCCTCCACTGAAATGCAGCCATCTCTGGGTGAAACACATCATTTGTTTCAACTGTACAGAGCAATACTAGAAAGCAGTTTAGGAGAGGAAGTGAGAATAATATATCAAGCTGAAATTTCAAGGGGAATTTATAGGTAAACAGAATATGATTAACCAAGTTTAAATTTGCCCAGGACACTAGGATTAACACCTCATCTTGTAAAAAGTACCGTGAGATTTTTAATTACTAAAAGTGGTCATGACCATAGTTCTCTGTCTCATCCAAAAGAGAGTACCTCCAGCAGAACAGTACCCTTTCTCTCCTCCCGCAGTTCTATGCTGGGACATTTAATAAGCATTGATTTAGAGGGGAGAGTGGCACCTATTGAATTGCCAGCACTACTTCCTTTAGTACCTTGCTTTTCCTTGTAGCTTTCCTCTCCCAGTCTTGACATGATTCAACTCTACTAAATTTGTGAAATCTGACAGCCCAGTGTGGTATGGCTGCAGAGTTTTGCAGGGGTACTGTTTCAGAATTCTTCATTTATAGTTACTCTCTCACATTTTGTCTTAATAAATTGAGGGGGAAAATAATCTTTCTTAATCATCACACTGTTAATGCTACTAGGCCATGCACTTCTGTTCTTGTAATTTTTCAATGATGATTAAAGCTTTATGAAATACAGTGAAAATTTTTTAAAGATTTTTGTGAACATGGGAAAAGATGTCTGTTAATTAACTTAATTTTATAACTTGTAACTGGGTTCAATTTTTTTCGTATTATTCAGTTATACTAACCTCTCTTCAATAAGATAACTAGAGCTTGTTAGAAAATAGGACACTCTTTCATGAAAGTTCTCCTCTGCTTCCCCGCCCCCCCTTGGCCTTTTTCTTGAAATATTTAAAAAACTTGAATTTTTTGGACTAACTCTAAAGGTAAAAAGTGTAGTTGCTATAAAACCTTGGAGATTACTTACCTTTTTACCTTTCTATGTATTATAGCAACTTAATTATAAGTGAAAAATGTATAAATTAAGCATAATAAATGTTTATATACCAAATTCAATAAAACGTCCCATAATATTCTCCACTGTACAAGGACATACATGTCCCAGAAAGCAGAATTTTCAAGGACTTCTACTATTGGATGCATAAAAAGATGACAACTTTTAATTGACTCTGGATCTGTGATCCTAGAATTATGTGACTTTTTTTTTTTTTTTTTTTTTTAAAGGATGGGCTCTTTACCTGCTACATAGGACCAGAAAGTCATCTTTAACAGCTAGCATTTTTACAAGACACTTAAAATATAGATATTAAAAAAAATTAAATAATTTCATAGACTCATTTTAATTAGATTCCCAGCACACAGGAGCACTGATCCTGATTGAGAGCTCTGTGCACTATTTAATACAAATAATCATTGCATGTGGATAATCGAATCCATTCCTAAATCATCCCTAATACATGGTTATTAAGTCTAGTCTTGAATATATAGTGATGATTACATGGCTTGCTTTTTAGCATTTTCTCTAATAGCTTAAATGTGCCATGCTGCAATTTACACCCATTACTTTTGTTCTGTTCTACTTGAATAACATGATTAAGGCCAGCTGGGACCATTATGATCATCTAGTCTGACCTCCTGCATAACAGAGGCCCTAGAATTTCACCCAGTAATGCCTGATATTTGATAGCTGCCCTACGTACACATCCTTTACATGCTGTATTTATAGATAGTAATATCTGTTCAGTAATCTTTTAGGCCTGGTCTACACTGCCGCTTGTAAGTTACCCCCGAGCGACGTAGCTTACATCGACCTAATGCAGTATCTACACTGCACTATGTTGGCAGGATATGCTTCCCCACCAGCTTAGCTTCTGCCTCTTGGGGAGGTGGAGCACTGAAGGCAACGCGAGAGCACTCTGCCATCAACTTATCACATCTTCACCAGACCCAATAAATTGACGCCACTGCATCAATCGCAAGCCCTTACTAAGACTACAGACACCCAATTCTCTTATCCTTTTCTATTCTATTAGGTCTTGATTTCCCTATTTATTCTCTTTGAAATTAGGGGTATGGAACAGCTTCCCCCAGGACATTTCACCTTGGAAAAGAGACGACTAAGGGGGGAATATGATAGAGATCTATACAATCTTGATTGGTGTGGAGAAAGTGAATAAGGAAATGTTATTTACTTCTTCACATAGCACAAGAACTAGGGACCACCCACTGAAATTAATAGGCAGCAAGTTTAAAATGAACAAAAGGAAGTACTACTTCACACAACACACAGTCAACCTGTGGAACTCTTTGCCAGAGGATGTTGTAAAGGCTACAACCATAACAGGGTTCAAAAAAAAATTTAGATAAGTTCATGGAGGATAGGTCCATCAATGGTTATTAGCCAGAATGGGCAGGGATGCAACACCATGTTCTGAGTGTCCCTAGCCCCTTGACTGCAAGAAGCTGGGAGTAGATGACAAGGGATGGTGATTACCCATTCTGTTAATTCTCTCTGCAGCATCTGACATTGGCCACTGTCCGAAGATAGGATAGTGGGCTAGATGGATCATTGGTCTGACCCAGTATGGCCTTTCTCATGAATTTTCTTCAATATCTTCATCAAGCTTTTTGTTGAACTAGTGTACTATCAGCTGTTCCTTATTTGTTTACCTTTTGAATGACTTTTGCCTGTCTTTTTAAAATTGTTGTCAGGTTATATCAGGAGGAGTTGCAAGTAATCAGTATATCCGAAGAGCTCTGCAAATTGTAACAGATGCAACTAACTTCAATTTGCTGTGTCCTCCTCCCAGACTCTGTACTGACAATGGTGTTATGATTGCCTGGTGAGCAAAGACTGTGTTTCTGTGTTGTTGTTTTTTAAATGTTCTATAAAGCAGTGGTACAACATGTGAAAAACCAGTTGACGTAATTGTGTAAGAATTTCTGCTTATTGTAGTTAAGCCATGTGTCATCCAGACGAAAAGACACATTTGTACGTTAAGTATGAACTGCATTTTACATTTATGTTCTCTATTTAGGAATGGCATTGAAAGGATGCGTGCAGGCTTAGGTGTGTTACATAGCACAGATGGCATACGCTATGAACCAAAGTAAGTGGCACAGCTCCTACCAATCCATTTTCTCGTACGGTCACATTGAACTTTAACTTCCTTCAGTCATTTTAATTTAAGCCTCCTTCAGTTACACAATCAGATTTTATTATGTGAAACTTCTTGTGATGCAGTTGTGCTTTTTAAATATCAGTTACTTTTCACTACAATTATATAAGATACAAATAATACTTAACACTTATTTACCCCTTTTTGGGCATAGATCTTAAAGCACATTATAAAGTTGGATAAATATCATTATTCCTATTGTAATATGGGGAAATTCAGACACGAAGAGGTTAAGCAACTTGCTCATGGTCATTCAATTAATTGGTGGCAGAGCCAGGAACAGAACTAGAACTCAGGCATTCTGTCTCTGAGCTCACTGTCCTATGCACTGAACCCTGCTGCCTGTTCATGATCAGCCATCCAGTGCTAAATTCAGACTGGGTTTACATTCCTGAGATGGAATATCTGTTGGTGGAGGCTGCAGTGGCACACAGCAGTCCCAACCTATTTTGCTCTAAGGAGCTGGAGACACGCCAGCACTTTTCCAAAATTGGACAGAAGGCATGTGAAGGATATGTTGACCTCTCAGCTGCCTCTTCCAGTGGGGATGCTGACAAGCCTGAGCCATTAAAAAAAACAAACAAAAAAAGGCTACTCCCCAGCATCCTGATGGGAACCCTGAGGGATGGCAGCAGTAGACACCCTCTCAGCAATGCCACACTGTGCATCAGTCTGGCCCCAGGTCTTTAGACAAAGTTAAAACACTGCTTCTTAACCAGAATACCTTTAATAAAATAACATTTGATGTAGAAAAGTCTGATAATATAAAATACCTCTACTGCACTTTACAGACATTCGTATCCATGGCGTGGCCTGTTTTATGAGGTTATGTAGGTTTTGGAAGGAATGGAAGTGGGGTTGAATTGAAGCAAAGTGTTTGGGAAACTTTGGAGGTTCCCTATTTTTAAAATGCTAATTGTGATCTGTATTATTATAAAATAGGTTTTCATCTTTTCCCCTTTCCTCAATAAAAACAGACATTTTGGGAACTTCTCAGGAAACACAGATTTGCAGTTTTCCCATAGAACAAAAATGTTGGAATGTCATGCTCCAGAGAGTACTTATGTAAGGCTTCATTCATTAAAAAATAAGGATACCTTATTTTGCGGCAATCCCACAGAATAGATAAATTGCACAGGAAAATACTCTTGTGAACTTCTGCTATATCTTGCATTCACAAGTGTTAGCAATGGGATGCAAACTGCGAAATCTCAACTAGCATCAAAGTGAAAAAGAAAAGCAACTTTCTGGGGGGAAAACAACCACCACCATAGCCAGAGTTCATCTCTTCTGCTATGTTCCAGGTTCCAGTTCAGACTGTAGGGTAATCTCTTCAACTAGGAGGTAGGGATAGAAACAGCAAACTCTTGGAAGCGGCTGTAAGTAACTTGAGCCCTTCTAGTTTGCCTCAGTAGCTGTTTTCTCTCTCCAGAAAGTCAGGGCAGACAAGCTTCTGGTTCAATAATGCTAATAAATTTGATATGATTTGACCTGGCCTGTTTTTTTCCCTTTCTTAACACTATGAATTTGTATTTTCCAGCTGCTGTTCTCCTTTATATTGGATATTCAGTCTCTTTACTAGACCCTCACCCATACTTATAGCCATTTGTTCACAAGTTGTTGTGTTTCTGATTTCTTTTGACCTTGATTATTCTCTGGCTAGCTGTCAAATACCTTTGGCCAGTTGCTCATTTCCCTTCCAACTGCATATTCAGCCTATTTTAAACGAGATTAACCATATCTCGAAAATTTATTTGTCTGGCAGGAGCTATTATTATGCCACTTGCTTTTTTCTTAAATCTCATTCAGTCAAAAATTTTAAATTGAAACTAGTTGAAACCCTTCTTGTTTAAGATGTTTGCAGTGTTTTATATTCAAAATTCCTCACCTCAGTTAGAGGAGATACACTGGGGAGGGAAGCTGAGAAAATATTTCTTCTTTAGAAGGAATTTGCTTTTCTCCCCCATTCGAAGCACACTGGGGCCACTTCAGCAGTCAGGGATACTCAGGGTATAAGGAAAGAGTTGGTAGAGGAACTTTTATGCCAGCTCTACACAACTGTGGGATCCCTCTACCCTGGGGTAGTCCTCCCGTGACTGGACAGGCCAGCTTTATTATTTTCAGCACATATGTGGGTTAATTCTGAGCCCATTGATGTCTATGGAAGTTCTGCCATTGTCTTCAGTGGAACCAGGATTTCACCCCTGGTGTCACACTTACCCCTGACATAAGCAGGGACAATTCTCATTGACTTCAGTAACAGTGCTGTCCCTTTAATTTCTTGGGCTGAGGTTTGGTTCATTTTGCTAACAAAAAGACTGACTTTTGAAAGGACTCACATTTCACGTTTCAAATATGAGGTGAGAGATAAAAGCTTAAATGCATAGAGATTACATTTCTGGCCTGGAGATAACATGTTTCTTGTTCTGGGCAGATCATTTGTGTTGAGACACTTAGTAGACAGTATTGAGCTATTCATGTGGAAGGAAAGAACCTGCAATACTTTACTCACTGTCACTGGTGAAGGGGAATGCTATAAAAACCTTATGGGTTAGGTGGAACTCGTGTACATCATCATGCTATGAACAAGGAAACTCTTTCATAAAAGGGAAGTTGGACAAAATAAAATATAGAAGGTGCTGTATAGATTTACAAATCTTCATTGCCTGTATAAAGCTCACAAGAGTCAAGCACCAAATACTCTCTCATAATGCTGAATACTTTAAATAGGTAGCTTCATACTTGTGTAGATGTGCAACTTTATTACCATAATTATTAAAAATTGTTTGTTAAAAATAAATAATACAGTGCTTATTATATTATAGAGCTTCTCTTGGAATTGATATCTCAGAACAAGTTGGAGAAGTTGCCATCAAGGTACCAAGTCTAGAAGTCTCCCTAAATGAACTTGCAACTATCAACTTATAACACATCCAGTTTGGGAATTATTATTCATGGCTATTATTAAAATGTTTATGTTTTCTAGTCTTCTCTTACTAAGTCATATCTGACCAATGTAAGCACCCTTATGGGCAGCTGTGCTATTTAGTAGTTAAAACAGGGAGCTGGAAGTAAGGAGAGTTATTCTATTCTCATATGCCATTGACTCCTTGCATGACCTTAGACTTATGTCCCTTATTTTTCCCATGTGTAAAATAGGAATAATTTAATAGTGCAATCATTACCTTTGGAAAGCACTCAGTTAAAGATCTCTAGATAAATGAAAAGTATCAGCCTTAATTATTAACAACTATATACTCAAATATCCTTTTGTAACACAGAACAACGTTTTATAGAGGCAAATTTTCATAGCACTTCAGGATTTTGGCTACATGAGTCCATTGATCTTAAAACTCGGCACAACATTTTAAAAATTTACCCATAAGAGTGGATATAGATTAGTTTGAGAGTGCCTATCTGAAGATAGCTGCTACACATACTTGCATCTTCTATTTCACAGCTCTTGTATCTAGTAACAGAAGGTATTGTCTGATTAGAAATAGAAACTTAAATTCACCAAAATATAAAACAACCTGCACACAATAGCCTTCATTGATGCCCGTGAGTGATGAATTTGAAATTATTTTCAATGCATTTATTCTTTACTACTGCAGTAAATTTAATTATTCACAGACAGACCGCCTCCTTCCATCCCACACACAATTCTTTTGTGAAAAGAGTTCAGGTTTCCAAAATTAGGCATCTGTGTATTAGCAACTGGCATCAAGAAATTCTGTTCCCAAACCTACAGGATATTGCATGGATACAAATACTTATCTGCTACATTGTTGGCACTGGACTCAAGCTTTCTTTCCTGGTGAATTAAGCCGGAGCTTGCTGACATTAAAAATTCTTGGTCTTGACACTTTTGTGATGTCGGAAGTTGCATGTGCAAATGATTGAAGCCCAGTGGTCCGGCTACGGGGTTTGTCTGTAGTTCTGAGTTTTCCCATTAAGTGAGCAGATATAGGCATTAAAAGAAGAGAGTCCTTTGGATGAAATTTAGCTTTGAATTGTCTTCTACTACTACTACTTCGTGATCTCTCTGCAAAATAAAAATAGTGTAATTTATTTTACATTTACATCATCAGCAGACTTTTGAGTATATGTCCTTGAACACTCTGACCTAGCAGATTTGTGGCTTTTTAAAAAAGAGAAGACCATAAAGTTGAGGCCAACCATGACAAATAGTAAGTATTTTACATTTGTAACAGAAACTTTTATATGCTCCTTACATTTACCTATGCTAACTAATTCGCTAAATTAAAAAAATTGAGAATTCTAACTAAAGTCACCTGCCCACAGTTTCAAAAGTTAGGAAATGGCATATAGTACATGTAGCCTCATTATGGAGGTAATTTCTAAAATAAGTTAAATATATGACTAAGAAAAAAGTTAACTGTCTTTTTAGGAGTGTTTCTGCAGATCCCCATTCTTGGGATGTGTTGATAGCTAATTAATTCATCTGTGAACTTCAAAGTAAGTTAAATACATTATATACCTTTAGTATAGGTTGGAACTGCAGGTGGTCCTCCATTTATCACCAAACTGTAAATAAAATATTAACAAGTTAGGAATTCATGGTGTTAAAGCACTCCGGTTTTTCCTTGGCCTAATAACATGAAGGCTCTGGGTATTTTTTTTTTAAATATATTTTCAGCATTTCTTATGAACTCACAGAACTCAAATGAGTTTGATTTTTAACTAATCTCCATTGATAAATTTATTTGATTTTTGGCCTATAAACAAACATATGTTTCTCTTTAAGCACATGAGTAGTCCCCTTGAAGTTAATACCTTTATATCTAGGCATATAAGCATTTTTAAGATCCCAGTGTCAGAAAAAGTTACAAATACTACTTAATTACTAATTTAATACCTCAGTTTGTCTATAAAATCAATATAATAATGATCTTGCAGAGATGTTGAGACTTAACTATTGTTTGCAAAGTAGTTTGAGATTCTCTAACTAAAGCTGCTTATCAACTGTTGTAAGAATTAAAAAAAAAAAAAAATTTAAACCCAAAGGATAATTAAGAGGGTGCTCGTTAGACTCCTACGTGGGGACATGCTGATATCTATACGGATTCTCGATGCTTCTGGCCCATGTCACTTATTATAAGGTACAGGAAGACTCGTCAACGCCTGGTATAAGCCTGTTAATTGGTGGTGTGATTTCCTCCCTCAGAGGTGAAATCTTGGAGTTCTGGAACATCAGTCTTCCCTCAGATAGCCTGTTGACCTAAAAGGAGCAAAGGCCCTTGGCCTTACACTTGATTTTTCTGGTTTGCGATTTTTACTTACCCCATCTGACAGCAACTTCCTTGGAGATCTTCAGGCAAATCAGGTATAAAATACACCTTGGATTCTGACAGCATGGTCTAATCAGGTCAGAGTTAGGTAATATTTAGGCTAACATCAGTTTGTAAAGGTCCTGCTTAACCAAGCAGTTCTTTTAAAAAAAAGATATTAGGTGTGGTGTACCACATGCACTGTGAGTCCATGATAGTCTAAAATACATATATATTTAGAGGATGTTAACGTTCCTCTGCTGAAAAGGTCTTATGCTGGCATCAACATACAGAAAGTGGGCCTTATAGATAACCGATTGCAAAGACCTTAGCAAACACAGAAGCCACTCAGCATGTCCCCCTCGGCCTGCACCGCTTCCCGCCGCCCCCATTGGCCCGGGACGGCGAACCGCGGCGAGTGGGGGCCACGATCGGCCGAACCTGCCGCGTCAGCAGGTAAATAAACTGGCCTGGCCCGCTAGGGTGCTTACCCTGGTGAGCCGCGTGCCGAACGTTGCCGACCCCTGGTCTAGAATTTGGTTAATAAATCCTTGTTACAGGCGCTTCATGTGTGAATTAGAGAGCATAATGGTCAGTCCTCTATTGCAACAGTATTAAAATTCTCAAGGAGAGGTGAGATGATCAGCATAAATTCACAAAGGATACTACATTCAAAGAATTACAATTACAGGCAAGAATCCTGTGTGTATACATTATTTTCTTTAGGGTCCAATCCTGCAGTTTATCTACATACAAAGCTCATTGACTTCAGTGGGAGTTCTGTGTACAAAGCAACTGAAGGACTGGGCTCTCTGAGATTAAAGGGGAAATCCTGCTCCAAGTGAACAGTTGAAGTAAGTAGAAGAATCAGGGGAGAGAAACCTGTTTCATTGGCAGAGTACAGAACCTTTCCACAATTGCCCCAGTGGCTATGGTACCTCACTCTGCATCGGGGGGTTGCCTGGCAGTCCAGAGTTGTTGCCGATCCACAGGGCACACCACTGCCACCAAAACATTCTCCACATTGAGGTTGAGGAAACCCCTGCAGAGCTGTTCTCTACAAGGAAGAGGGGCCGCAGACTTCCATTGCTGGCTTTCTACATCAACGTCCCAAAACTTCTGCATTGGACTATACTGGTATCAGTATATTCAAGGCAATACCCAGCTCCTGCCTGGACCAGAGAATCTGGTCTGGACGCGATAAGTCGAACCAGGAAATGCTCGCCGTCGACTGCGGTACTCCACCTCAGTGAGAGGGGTACCGCGGAGTCGACGGGGCAGCCTGCCTGCCGCGGTGTGGACCGCGTCTGAACCGCGGTAAATTCGAACTAAGGTATGTCGACTTCAGCTACGTTATTCACGTAGCTGAAGTTGCGTACCTTAGATCGAATTGGGGTGTTAGTGTAGACCAGGCCTAAAAGGCTTAACAATTACTCTCTGTAATGTTACAAAACTATATGTAGAAGACTTGCACATTTATCCTATCTTGGTTTAGATTTTGCAGGAGTAAGCAGGAAAAAAATACTTGAGGCTTGCAGACTTTTTAAGGTGGCAATTCAAAGCATTTGGAACAATGCGCCAATAGCCCTCTCTAGTCCTTTAAACATGTCAGTGGTACTTGGGACTCCTTAAAATCTTTTTAAAAATTGTACTGTGCACAAAATACTGGATGTGCTTTATAAAAATATGAACAAATAACACTGCTAAGAGATGCTCAAAGATGAAAAGTGACAGGGGAGTTACAGTGAAACTACCTCAGCATACACAAATCCTAGACTGACAAGAAAAGGAAATGTCCACATGTGATCCCACTTAACACAGAACGTAAGTGAAAAAGGACTTCATACATATTGGGTCAATTCCATATGGTCTCATCACTAAGTTAAGTATCATTCATGTCTTGCTTTGAGAGAGATTCCAGAGAAGCAATAGATAGCCACTCTCCCTCTTTGAAGCTGCTTAGTGGGAGCATAGGAGACTTTCTGACCTGTGCTATTCTTTGACCATTCATTCCCTCTTTTGCTCACCACCCTCCATCAATGTTTGAGCTTTTGCTTCACTTTACTGATTGTTGAAGATTGACTCCAATGGTTGAGAAAACCTTTTGTCACTGCACCTTATTTTAATAAGGGTGGATCAATTAAATTTAAATGTGGCTGCAAATGCTGTTTTACCTGTGTGGCTGGATGGAGGCAGCTGACGTACCTGAGGAAATGTGGATGCTCTTACTTAATGATAAAGAATTTCCCTGTAGTAAATAGAACAGGAGTACTTGTGGCACCTTAGAGACTAACAAATTTAAAATTTGTTAGTCTCTAAGGTGCCACAAGTACTCCTGTTCTTTTTGCGGATACAGACTAACACGGCTGCTACTCTGAAACCTGTAGTAAATAGTCTATATGGGGTTTTGAGCAATGTTGAAGAGAAGACCAATTTTTCTGGATTAAAACAAAATCATCCCAGAAAAACAGCTTCAAAAGAAAAAAGTTGGAGTTTTTTGCAGTAGCCAAACAGGCAAAAGGTGCAAAGTTGACAACTTGAGCTCTTTTTGAGAATATCATGTTTGAAATATGTCAGGTGTTTATTGCTTTGGTACTTCTACAATTCAGATTTCAAGGCCAGAAAGGACCATTAGATCATCTGTCTCACCTGTGATATTGCAAGACAAATACATTCTGCCTAAGTAAAAGATTTAAAACTGCAGGTAGCTGCATTTCAGTATTCGGTGCAGTGACCCCTGCCTGATTTATAAGGTTAATTGAGCACATTCCAATTGAGATAAAATATTCTACAGAATGCAGGCTTTCATGTGTTCTTGATGAGAAGATATTTAGGATTGACCTCTCCAGTTCACATGGAGCCTGGACTTGTAAGGACATCAAGGGTTCTTTTATGTCTGCTCTCCAGCTCATTTGCATCACTTGTAAACATAGTTGAAGGCTGAGGAGCTTGAAACTCATGCTTTTAAACAGGTTGTATTATTATGGTCTCAGAGAGAGTCTGGACAAATTTTGAAAAGAAGTTGAGCAAAAGTGCCCATGCAAAAATACCCATTGTATGCAATCACAGATTTCTGCTTACACATATCTTTGCATGCTTGCAACCTCAACTTGTATATGCACTATATGTATTGCATGTATATCATGGTGCACACAAAAGCATGCATATTTGTTTTAAGATCTGTGCCTGTGTAATCTGGATACATTTCTGGAATTTGTATAGTTCAAGATCTTTGAAATTTCAGGGTTTTTTTGAGAATAAGATAAATTATTGTAAATACTACTACTGCTCAAAGATGTACCTTGGAAGTTGTACGGCTCATTATTAACCCCCATTTCATCACTGTACCTCTAAACGAAACTTTCAGGCTCTGTTTTACCCTCCTGGCTAAAATAATTCTTTCCTATACCTCTGTAGATGAAAACCAGGTCTGGCCAATTCCACTTGCAACTGGTGTGCAGAAATCACATGTGAACTGGAATAATATATTGGGAACCTTAAACACACATTAATATACTGACCTTGTGGCTACTTTAGATGCAGGGATATATTGGAAGACAATTCAATAACTATTCAAGGATATTAAAACTAATAGGTGAGTTATGGAGAAGAAATTTTGTGGAGTACTTCTGGACATGCTCATGTTTTTCATGATATCTGTCATTTATCTTGAAGCAAGAGAGTCTTGTACATATGGCAAAATGTAACAATCGTCTTAAGTCTTTCTTGGCTTATTGACGTTTTTCCTTGTTGTTGCATAAGATGTCACCTTACTCAACTGCATGGGTTATCTGCATCACCATAGCCTATGCAAGAATGAGGTAGTAGCTGCCAGGCAGAGTCCAAAAGTGGGCAAAGCCTTGGCTCTGCACACCCCAATCTGTTAGCCAGCCAGCACAGCAGAGCTAGCACAGACCAGGGAATATACTGTGCAAACAAAAGGGCTGATGCAAATTAATTCTCCCCTGGAGTAAAAGGGGAGCCTACTCTCCAAGTAATAGTCTGCACCTGGATCCACAAACAGACTTATTATTGCATTGGTCAGCACTGCAAAACCTAACTAGTAAAAATCTTGACTCCATAAACTAGGGTTACCATATTTCAGCATGGAAAAAAGAGGACGGGAGGAGCCCCGCCCCCGTTCTGCCCTAGCCCCGCCCCTTCCACTCCCCGCCCCCCTCAGAACCCCAACCCTCCCCCTGCTCCTTGTCCCCTGACTGCCCCCTCCTGGGACCCCTGCCCCTAACTGCCCCCCAGGACTCCACCCCCTACCTAAGCCTCCCTGCTCCTTGTTCCCTGACTGCCCCCTCCTGAGACCCTCCCCCCATCCTAATTTGCCCCCTAGGACCCTACCCCCTACCTGTCCCCTGACTGCCCCAACCCTTATCCACACCCCCAGACAGACCCCCGGGACTCCCACGCCCCATCCAACTACTCCCCACCCCCTGACAGCCCCCCCCAGAACTCCCGACCCATCTAA
>NW_020664413.1:48954262-49024410 GCF_002925995.2 Terrapene triunguis | reverse complement strand
CGGCCTCTCCGCGCTCCACTGTCCCAGCTCCCTCCACCTAAATGCCGGCAGTGACCGGGGCGGCCGAAGATCCAGCCACCATGGTCACTGCCGAAGAAAATGGCGCCCCCCAAATCGCAGTTGCCTAAATGGTTGCACCGGCCCTGCTCCCACTTCCAGGTGAGTTTCCCAATCGCTGGTCTAAACGTTATAAGGGAGGCCTCCTCTCCCCATCCCACCCATCTCCACCTATTTTGTGTGGAATGCTCAGAGCAAGGCCTATTAGACTGAGCCCCATAGGCCAGATAAGCAGGGCAATACCTGTCTTCACCTGCTTTGATGTTTGCGCTGTGGCTTATGAGATAGATGCCTGAGTGCCTGCCTGAAGCAACAGTGCACATGCCCAAAGGCAGCCTCTTAGGTGCTTAGGAAACTGTTACAGCCAAAATTTAGGCACTGAGTGAGTTTAGGAACCTACGGAGTTAGGTGGCAGCTAAACTAGGGTTTTATGGATTGCAGTGGCACCTAAATCTGGGGTTTAGGTGCCTAAGTCTCTTTGTTGATCTGGGTCCCGTTCCTGCTTTACTCCTGGGGCAGTGCAACTACATAGTGTCTCTTAGGCCAGATTGTAGTTACAATCCAGCCCACAGTGCCACTTTACCACCTTAAGTGTTATACACAATACACACAAAATAATTTTACAAATTCCTCATTAGATAAATAGAATGCTGAAGGCAATTTTTCCCCACTTGTTCTTAAGGTCCCAATCCTTCAAAGTACAGAAGGCACTGAGAACCTCATAGCATCAGGCCTCTGTCTGTTTGGCAGCTATTAATCTAAGTCTCTTTAGACACAGATCATTATATTAAAGTATTTACATTAAAAACAAAAGTTAGTGTGATGACAAGTCATCACATTTAGTATCAGAAACATACAAATTTGACACTAATTACAGAACACTTAGCTAGTTCGACTATCTTAACGATGCAACCGAAGAAGTGGGCTGTAGCCCACGAAAGCTTATGCTCAAATAAATTTGTTAGTCTCTAAGCTGCCACAAGTACTCCTGTTCTTTTTGCGGATACAGACTAACACGGCTGCTACTCTGAAACCTATCTTAACTTTGAATTTCAAGGCTTTCAAAATTTGGTGTTTCTTGTAAATTTAATCTTAAAAATTTCTTTTTTTTTTTAATTAAAAAAATTATTGAAATTCAAAGTACTGATATATGTCTGAAATCTCATCACCACCACATAGGAGGGTTTTGTATGGGAATAATATATTTAATTTATATTTGTTACATGTTAGTTTAAAGGAAAGGAGGGGGATCCTATCAGAATCTTAGCTGATATCTACAAATTGTTTCCATGTATGTTGTCTTATAAGTCTAATGTTAGAGTATCATTCAATCCATTTTCCATTTATGTCACAATCTGTCCTTGAACAGTGGGTGGTATTTTCTGATTCCAGTTTGGAAGTATGGTTTTATTTTGTTTATTATTGAGACATAAATTTAAGCACAGCACTCTTACGCAAATGTTCCTTTTAGCTTTAAAGTATCACTCAGAACTCAAAATGAAATTGTAAGGAATTCATAGTTACATGGATATTTTAACAAGACGCAAATCACACTGTTTAGGATTAAGTATGAAAGTGTAACAGCTGTTAGAAATGTAAAACTTACATGGAAGATTATCACCACATGTTCTAGGAATTGACTGATTTATGTAAATTCTGGGAAAGAATTCTAAAAGAAATATAATCAATGACAGAATTGAAAGGAAGCATCACTGCACAGAAGAAACCATGTATTTATCGGCATTCCAAACCCTACTACTAATTCTGTTTCCTTTAGAATTCTCTCTTTATTAACCTGAATGTAGTTAGTACATTATAGTTCCTAATCATTCATGCAAGAGTTTGACTATAAAAACCAGGTTTCTAAAACTCTTTGTAAACATGGATATAAGTTTGTCAGGTTTCTAAAACTCTTTGTAAACATGGATATAAGTTTGTCAGATAGATTTTCTTTATTCCTATTATGTCCTAGGTTTATTCGCTAGAATAAACTGATGTACCGTCCGATACCATACCTTCCATGAGAACTGTTTTATTGGATTGCTAGGTTTTATTTCCATAACTGGCTATAATTTATAGTAATTTAAAATACAGCAAAAGTAAATCACTTTTGTAACATTAGTAGTGAATACAATCACAGAAGTTCTGTCTCAGCAGTGTTCCCTGAATATGCTTACTGCAACTGCTAGCATGGCTGGCTTGCATAGGTCTTCTGACATATGAGGGCCTGGCCATAACTTCCTGTTACTCTGTGTAAATACACCTCATAGAGGGGCAGAATAACTAGGCAGCATTGTGGTGCTGAAAGTTAACGAGCCTGCATTTAAACTTTGATTCCTGTTTACAGTAACATTTGTTAAAACATTCTCTCTCTTCTCATTTTTATCATTGAGGGAAAGAAGTTGTAGGGTCTCATATCCACAACCCATCCCATACCCAGAGTTGGCATAAGGGGGTGGGGATATTCTCCCATTGCAACCCCATGTTGTAGAGGTGGGAGATAGGTTCTACCCTCACAACTGGAGGATGAGAGCGTGCAGGCTAGCAGCTGCTGTCAACTACTGGCTTACTGAATCTACAGGGAAATTCTGTTCTAGCAACAGTCATCTTTCCTGCACTGTTCCCAAAGGGCTATGGTTGAGAGGGTCTAACTCTTAACATGTTCTTGTGGTGGATTATTACGGCGCCAAAGTTATCTTTAACTATACCATGTAATCTGAACTGTCAAAGATGGTCCTCTTCTCCCAAAACCACCTGTACACTTTCTTTTATACCCCTTTATATATGGGGGAAAACCTGTCATAATCTGCAGAGCCACCACCTTGTCCTCCAAGTACCTCTGTCACAAAAACTTTAAAAAGCACTACCAGCTGCTTATGGTAGGCAGATGATAGACTAAACTCACTGCCTACTATGCAAAATATGCTCATTTTACTATTACCTTGTCCTCCCACTCTCTTCCTGCCCATCAGTTTGTTTCTTCTGCCTCTTCGGTCTTAAACCTAGATTGTGAGCTTTTTGGGACAGGGACCATCTTTTTGTTAGTCATACAGAGCCTAGCACAATGAGGACCTTACCTTTGACCGAGTTTCAATATGCTACTGTAATACCAATAATAAACTAAATTCATTTAATTTCTAAATAAGTTATATTTTTATGTTTTCATTTCAATATGTCTTTTTAATTATAAATTCTGTTTTGTTTTTTTATATGGGATTGGAGATGCCCATAACTTACTCTAAATTCTACCATTAATTTTTTGTAGTAGCTCTGAGTATTGAATGGATTTTTATAAATATAAATAATAAACAGAGCATTTAAATTTGATGTACAGCTTTTTGACAAGGAGCTAAATTTTGCCTCCATGAATGGCCCCACAATGAACACAACCCAATACATATGCTAAAAATCAACATTAACATACACCCATTTTGGCCAGGAATGAATCCTGTCAGGAGATGGCCCCTTTCACTCTCCACAGACTGGTCTAATGCCGAGTCAATTGCATCTATTCAAAAAAATATGTAAATCATGTTCCAGAACAAAACCACCACCATTTCTGGAGGACCTGTGCGTTTTGGGGGAGCATGTTAGCGATGTAAAACTTCTGCTATGCACTCCCCGCGCCGGGCACAGGATTCTGATTCATGCTCATGCACAGGGTCCTGACAGAACTTGCCCCAGCTTATTACTTTGGATTTTGTCAATTGACTATTTTGCCTAAGATATTTGCAAATGATAATGTTACCTTAATATTTTGAGACTGGTGTTACTGGTTCCTAGTATATCACCTAGGTTTTCACATGAGAAAAAAGATACCATCTTGTAAAGCAGCGATAAAGTGTGCATATATTTGAAATATATACACAGAATATGAGATTAGGCTTGAGAGGAGTAAGGAAATATTTGTGCACAAGGAAGGATACATTTTCTTAAAGTTGAGGCCAACATTCACATATACATGTACCCACTTTTGCCAAAGCAAATTGACTAACTGTGCCCACAAAAGGTACTTGCATGAACAAATATCTTTTTGCATGCACCAATGGCTTAGTTGTATGCACGTGCATTTTTTGCATACAGACCTCTGCTGCCATATTTGGAAAATTTATCCTTAAATATAAAATCATATAATCATTTCTATTTCATTTTTTAACTTCAGTAAACACACACCCATATAAATGTACAGCATATGGTACCTTAAAGAAGGCAGTCCCACTTGTCTTTGCCTTTGGAATTCTTTTACAAAGTCCTGGCTTATTTTTGCATCCCTGCTGATGTTATTCATTAGACGTGTGAACTGCTTGGGTTTGTTCCTGCATTCCACTAATAGATGGCGATAAGCAGTGCGGTTAAATGTTAAGTATCCAAGAGCACCAGCTGAGGCTATACGAACCTAGAAGAAACAGAAATGTTGTCCCTGATAATGGTTTGAGGCTGATTATAATTCTGATTTCAAAGATGTATTCTTCACATTAAATAAAGCAACTATATTATCAAAACAGAGCAAGGATGCATGCTCACAGCTCCCAACCTGACAAAACCACCAAATGAGGATCAGAATAATAGTCAATAATTTAAAATAACAGAAAAAACCCCCACCAGTAAAAAGAAGATAAATTTGGGTCTACCACTGGTAGCCTGATGCACACTTCAGGCCTGATCCTACACCACAGGGAGTTTTACTATTGACTTTAATGAGAACAAGCTTAAGCATCTTATAATGAGGCACACGTTGGAAAAGATGAATAGCCATGGGAAGATGAACAAAAGTATTTGGCTTTAATCCATGTTGATAAGTGTGCCTGATAATATTATTTATTAGAAATAATAAAAAATTTAAATTACTATTAATTTTATTATTTTGGCTAATTCTTAATAATACTCCATCTAGATTTACAATTCTATATTAAAAACAACTTTAAAAACAAGTAATAACAGATTTGCAGCCAAACAGTTATCTCAATGTATACAGTTACTGGACCTCCTGGTTTCAAATACAGATATCACCCCAGGGGTGAGGTGCCTCTAGGCGTTTCTCCTATAAGTATGGAACAATTCACCACAATGCATGCAAGATCAGGTACTGGTTCCCAACCAGATGCTGAACTCTCAAAGGTGGTGGGCAATCCCACAGAACCTCCGCAGGAGTCTTCCCATTTGCCTTCCAGACCCACAGTTACTTACAAGCAGGGGCACCAGAACGGGGGGGGGGGGGGGGGAGACATGGTCCCATCACTTTTTACCAGCTGTAAGGGCGAGCGATAGGGGGTGAATGGGGGAGAGGAGCGAGTGGATGGAAAAGCCTCAAGGAGAAGGGGCGGCACGGGGGGGACATGGTTTGGGAGTCGGTGCCCCCCACACACTTTTAGGGAGCTTTCACCACTCCTGCTCACAAGTGAGGCCATCCTGTCGGGATGGAGAGCGCATCTGGGTTGGACAGCACAAGGTGCCTAGAACTCCAGGAAAAGGAACCAGAGCATCAACCTATTGGAGCTTAGAGCCATCAAGCTAGCCCTACAGAGGTTGCAGAACTACATAGAGGTAGAAAAATGTCCTGGGCAACACAACCAATGTGGCATATCTCAACAACCAATGGGGAACAAGGAGCGTTACTATGCACAGAAGTAATGGAGATAATGGAATGGGTAGAGAGGACTCTCCCTTCCATAAGGCCAATATACATAAAAGGAGAGCTGAATCCAAAGGCAGACTGGCTCAGCAGACGCATAATCAAAAACTCAGAATGGTGCCCGAATCACTCTGATTTTGCAGAATTCAGCCTTCTGGCAGTCAATCTATTCACCAATCATAAAGATGCTAAGTGACTCTAGTACTTCGCCAGGGAATCAGACCTCAGATCTTTGAGAACAGTTGCTTTTTTGCACATATGGCCACAAGGCCTGTTTTATGCAATTCTGTCCTTTCCACTTCTAGGGAAGGTGATCCAGAAGATAAGGCGAGAAGAAGCAAAGATAGCTTCACGCTGGCCAAAGAGATCATGATTCTCCAATCTGATAGAACTGAAATCGGAACCACCAGTGCAGCTCTCAGTGAGACCAGACATCCTTTACCAAGGCCCATTTCTCCATCCACACCCAGATTAAAGCATTCTAACCAATGGACTGAGGACCTTCCAATGATTTGGAAGCTGCCAGAGACTTAAACCAGCAGTTTATTCCATCTCTGCTACAAGCCTGAACCAAGAACTCTGCATTTATTGTATGTATTTTATTCCTTTAACCAATTTTAACTCTCACTTCTTTCTTTCTCTCTTTCTTTCTATGAATAAACCTTTAGTTTTTAGATACTAAAGGATTGGCATCAGCATGATTTTTGGGTAAGATATAACTTATATATTGACGTGGGTGTGTGGCTGGTCCTTTGGGATCAGAAGAACCTTTTAGTTGATGAGACTGGTTGTAAAGAACCACTCACCTTTAAATCCAGTGTTTTCAGTGGTAATACAAGGACTGAAATGACAGAGGAAACTGCTTTTATGACTTCTTGTTAGCCAGTGTGGTGAAACAGAAGTTTACTTTTGTTGCTGGTTTAGTATATCCTAAGGGGGATTAGCCATCAGTCTTGGGGTGTATCTGCCCTATTTCTCACCAGTTCATCCTGAATTTGGCATCCTCAATTGTGACCCTTTGAGGCACGGTTACCATTAGAAGCCTTAGCTGTGCAAGTGATCTTCCAAAGCAATTAGAACTCTTCTCCTCCAGGCAAGATTCAACACTAAAGGGCTGCTCCTCCATCTGGACTACGTTTAGCTTGTGGTGTGAAGAACATAACAAAAATCCCAAGGATCCTGATATCTCAGATATCCTGGACTTTCTTCAGGAAGGGGTAAACAATGGAATTCAGCCCAGCTCCATACCACACCAGGTGTCAGCAATAAGTAGCCTCCTATTTTCTGGATCCTCTGGTTCCTTAAGAGAACCCTCAAGAATCCAGATTTCTTAGAGCAATCAGACTGGCAAAACTTGTGGTTAAACCATTTGTTCCCAAATGGAACCTCCAATAGGAATTAAAAGTCCTAAGCCACACCCTTTTGAGCCATTGACATCAATATCTCTATTCTACCTATCCATCAAAATCTGTTTTCTGGTCACCATCATGTCTGCTAGATGAGTTTTTGAACTGGTAGCTATATTCACATAGGAATCTCACTGTGTATTCCAGGTGTGAAAAAGCTGGTGTGAAGAATACCAGAATCATTCTTGCCTAAGGTGAATTCATTTTCCCATTCCTCACAGGAGATACTCCTTCCTTCATTCTGTCCAAAGCCACAGCATCTGAGAAAAAGCTGTGGCACACTTTAGATGTTCAAAAAAGCACTAAAGAGCTGTAACATGTGCCCCAAATCAACAAGAAGCTAGGGCTCCTTGTTTGTATCCTTTCATCCAAAGAACCAAAGGCTTAGGGTATCCAAGCTATTAGTAACTATATGGATCAAGCAACGCATCATAGAAGCATGCAAGATGCCAGGTGCTCCAGTCCAGAAGGCATTAAGGCACATGCCACAAGAGCTATGATGACTGTATAGGCAAAAAGAACTTATGCTTCTACTTCAGAAATCTGCAGGGCAGCAACGTGGTCATAAGTTAACACCTTTATTAGATCCTATAAAAGTGGACTTTCTATCCTTCACAGAGGCCTCCTGTGGCAGCGATATGCTACAAGCAGTGGTCTAGTAATAGCATTGCCATTTGGGGCAATTAACTTGGAGTTGGGGGGGGGTGTCTTCCTTATCTCAATCTTGTTTCTTATTTCTCCTGACTTCTGTTCACTGCTCACTACTTCACATACATCTCAGAATAGTGGTAGATACTACAATTATAAAGGAAATTATCAGGTAAGAAATTTACCATTCATGATCAGGATTTACGAATTTAACAAACATACACTGAAACCTTTGGGGGAAATCCTGGCCCCACTGAAGTCAGTGGAAGTTTTGCCATTGATTTCAATGGGGCCAGGATCTTTGTCTTACACAGTTATCTTATTTTTAATGTGGCTTTTTGGTTGTTTAGTGAGGTTTTATAAAATATTTCTATTACTACATATAAAGCTAACATTCATCAGCTAATTTTTCAAACAAATAGATATAATTAATAAAGAAGAAAAATAAATTTAAAACCACAACATGAACATTTTATTTTGGGGAGATGGGAGAAATTTTACCTCTTCTTTATCTGAGTACAAATGATAACAAAGACGTTTGATAGTTCCTAGTTCAGTAATTGCTTCTGGAACACCTGCTCTTGTATGAGCCAGGCTAGCCAATAACTTCCCTACAAATTAATTAGACACTGGAATTACACATCATATAATGTCAAACATATTATCAGTTTGCTCACTTCTAGTCTCCTGCATAATCTTAATGAAATGCTTTGTTTTTTCAAAAAGTGTTTAAATATTATCAGGGAAGTCGTCATACCCACAGTCTTTTGTCTTCTGTCATTATTTCTACTGTGATATTCTCAATACGTTTTTTATATCTATTGCATCTAAAATGTTGATTTCTGCCTCCAAGAAATTTGCTTTTGTAAGAGGAATCATTTTAAAATACTGTAGCAGTATTTTATTAAATTCATCTCCTTTATCGTCTTTGAGCAAAATCTTGAAATCCTTCTTCAGTTTTTACTCATTTATTACCAAAGCAAAACTCTCATTGATTTCTATATGAATTTTGCCTGAGCAAGAATTGAATAAAAATGGAAGGCCAGATTATAAATCTACAGTTTGCCCAGGGTAAGGGGCAGCATGTAACCTGTGCTGCCCCAGAAACAGACGAGGGACTAAATTGTGTCTCAGAGTCACAATTCAGTCCCTGGGTCCTACCTTGTTAGAGGGGGGAAAGTAATCTGCCAAATCTTTTTTCCTAATGCAGATTACTTCTCCCTCTACATTAGTTTAATTATGCTAGGCAGACCATAGTGGGGCATGGGAGTGGGAGTAAAAGCCCTGCAGAGGCAGCTGCTCCTCCCTCCCTCATGCTGTAAGCAGACCAAGAGATGCCTTATGTCAGGGGTGGGCAAACTTTTTGGCCCGAGGGCCACATCGGGGTTGCGAAACTGTATGGAGGGCTGGGTAGGGAAGCCTGTGCCTCCCCAAACAGCCTGGTGCCCACCCCCTTCCTGCCCCCCGACTGTCCCCCTCAGAACCCGTGACCCATCCAACCCCCCCTGCTCCTTGTCCCCTGACCACCCCTCCTGGGACCCCCACCCCTAACCGTCCCCCGGGACTCCACCCTCTATCCAATCCCCCCGCTCCCTGTCCCAACTGCCCTGACCCCTATCCATACCCCCGCTCCCTTACAGCCCCCCCCACCCGGACTCCCACGCCCATCCAACCGCCCCCTGCTCTCTGTCCCGACTGCCCCCGGGACCACTGCCCCTTAACCAGCCCCCACTCCCTTACCATGTTGCTCAGAGCAGCAGGAGCTCGCTGCCCGGCCAGAGCCAGCCACGCCGCCCGCGCTGCCCGACAGGAGCGGCGGGCCAGAGCGCTGGTGGCGCGGTGCTCTGAGGCTCCGGGGGAGGAGGGGCAGCTAGGGAGGGGGAGGGGGCTAGCCTCCTCGACCGGGAACTCAGGGGCCGGGCAGGACGGTCCCACGGGCCGTAGTTTGCCCACCTCTGCCTTATGTCCTCTTACTCCTTTGTGCAGTCATTTTGGAAGAGCCAATCTCCTGACCTGAGTCTGCCATCTAATAGTAAACAGTAAGTTTCACTATCCTACTGTTCAATATCTCATTTTGGAGAAACAACAGTATTTTATGGAAATACTTAACTTTATATTGCTATGAGTTTTTGCTCATCTTCTATAATTCTTACCTGTTAGAACAAGAGTAGCTGTCTTTTCAGAATTTAGTAGTTCAACTAAAATAGTAACACCTCTTGCAGACAAAGTAACTTGGTCCACATCCACTATGACTCTGGCTAAAACAACAATCTGAAATCAAAGGCAGACAATTTTTAAAAGATACAGATTGTTTAAATAGGTTTCTTCTGTTTCCTTTTTTCTTCACTTATTAATAAAAAAATCACTTATTGTGTATAGTGCTGTACGTTTACATGACACTTTCAACCCTATCACTTGCACTTTGGACCTTTGCCTATTGGCAGAAAAAGGCACAACCTTAGTATAGACATGTCAGTGCAATACAAGCAATTTTATTCATATAACTCATACATCTTCAGATGTTTCAGACTTTTCCACCACTCTATACATTTGTTGGTTTGTTAAAATGATCTTGATACGATGATTACTCTTTTCTTATGCTAAATTAAAAAACACATAGGGAAAAAACCTGCGCTCCTTAATCAGACAGAATTCCCATTGATTTTTGTCTGAGTAAAGATACAGGATCAAGTCTATAGCCAACATTTTCTTCTACCATCAAAAACAGTCCCAAGTTCTGATTATTTTTGAAATAGTTCATGATGGAGACTTGCAGAGAAGACTAGGATCTTTAGAATCTGTAATGTAATTTACACATTTTATAAGTGTTACTATATTCGGCCATTTAAGCTCTTTGAAAAGGACTTTATATTAATATTTTTGTGTAAAAATCAGTTCTATCAGTTATACTAATAACCATAACATTACACATAGGCCCAAAATGTATAATCTGTTTTGTGTGTTATGAGTAAACGCCCTATTCCTATACCTGAAATGCAGCCATTGCTTTATCTGTCTCAATTTCTGATCGTAGAAAAGGTTCAAATGTAGACATCATAATTGCGCCGGTTTCCAATATCAGGAACTGTTGGACAGGATTGTTGTATGCAAAAAGGGCTAAAGCATATCCAGCTCGTAAACAAATATCCTTCAAGAAAAAAAAAAAAAATACAAAACCCCACAGAAACATGCAAGCTCTGAAGTTTTCATACTATCTAAAAATTAAAGAATAAAATACTGTATTCTTTGATATGTTAAAATAGTTACCAACCCCTAGCCTCATATTTTTCGTCTTTGTTTTTATTGATTTTCATATAAATACTGCAGGCCAAACCCTCAGAGACTAGATAACAATAAGAATGACACTCACCACACTGACACTTCTCTTTAACAACAACAACAACAACAACAAAAAAAAACACCCCAATCAAGAACAAAAGAAAAAAAAATCCCTCCTAAAACAGACAGAACAAAAAATGAAATAAATAAAATTTAAAAAAAACAAACCCTATCCCTGCAGTTTTTCCTGAAGTGTCCCTGAAGTGTCAGAGACGCCATACAGTCCACTAAGGACTTCACTATTGCTTTTGATTTTACATGGAAGTATTTCAGACACTATGGTGAGGGGCAGCAGTGTAAAACATAAGGTAGATGATGTACAGCACAAACTGTGTGATTCAGCTAGACTCTACAGCTGCAGAGGTCTGTTTGTCCCCAGAATGAGAAAGAACACACACAGAGGCACCCATATGGCTGTCTAGCCTCCCTCACCCCAACTACCAGAAGCTGGAAGATGCTGTTGGGAAGGTACTGAGCATGTGCTAAGCCTCCCCAAATCCACTTCAGAACACAAGCCTCTGTGGCTGACAGCTGAGAAGACTGGATGGATGTAGCAATGAAGCCCAACAGTGATTTTGCAGCTCACTGCTTTGAAATGGAAGTGTGAGTCTGGGAGAAAGTAAAGGACCCTCAGCCTAAAGAAATCCCTCTCTCTGGTGATAGGGGCAAGAGGAACATGCACATACTCTGATCCCCTCCAACATCCTTCCATATCAGGCACAATTGTCCTCAGGAATGATTAGCACTTCCAGAGGATGTGTGCATGATGGAAAGGACTACCAAGTCACTTACACATATTCTGGGTTTAAGGTTTGTCCCTTTTTGCAGTAGTCAGTAGCTTCTTCCTAAACTGAGGATCTTGTGGTCATGAATTTAGCGTGTGCCTTGATTCTGAACAATATATTAGTCTTGAAATTGTGATAGCATTTATACCATTAACCCTGCTGCAACTGTACTTCAGCCTATCATATACATTTTTAATTTCAAAACTATATGTCCAAATCTAAATAAAACTATAGAACTTATTAAATAATTATACTGTTACCCCTTTTGACTCAAGCTGGTAGCCAACAATTTGGGGTCTTTGTAAGCTGTTCTAGTTAGGAGGAGAAATTTGTGATGGAGTTGGAGTTTTTCTCTGATGAAATTTTGTTTATTTACAAAGAATGTACTGTTTCCCTGAACACATGAGGACCCAAATAATATGAGACTGTTTCCTTACTCACAGGCTCAAACCTCTTTTAGCCAGCACAAGGCCCAAAAGTCTTCTCTCTAGGATTCTGTCAGGGACACACACCGACCTGGACCAGGCTATGTCTGCAGCTTCCTTCTCCATATGCCTTTGTTTTGGGTGAGGACTGCTATAAATGAGCTTAACTGTTTCTTACAGCTATCAAATTAAGAGTAGCTGTTACACCCACCGGCTTCAGTAAAGTTTAACCCAACCCATAAGAATATTTTAAAAATAGTTATATTAAAAGGACACACTTTTGATATGTGTGTCTGACATGTGAAGTCCATACAGTAAACATTTGGAGCTACAGTATAGTAAATTTGGTATGCCATATTTGGCTTATGGTGACACTATGACAGTAATATAGAATACTTTTTCCTAAATTAATATTGCTACTTTACCAAGTACAGTACCTTATCAGGTGCATTAAGAAGTTCAAGAACATCACTATAATCGAAACCTTCCTCCTCTTGTAACACAGCCTGTAAATTACTGTTCCTTAAAACAATGCAAGCCAAGGAATATGCAACTTCAACCTAAATATATATTTTAAAGAAAAATGCAGATATTATATACTTACACTTTGCAGAGCAAATTCATGGCATATTTTATTTAATAAGCAACAAATCAGTTTATACTAGAAAACTAAGTATTGTGACAAAGTTCCTTCTCTATCTTGGTGGGTTCTGCGCTTATTGGCGGATTTTCTTGCCTCAGAGATTCACCATGTGGGTTGGGGAACAGCCCAGAGACCTTCCCCTCTGGAAGAACCCACAGTCCAGGTCAATTGGGAGGTTTGGGGGAAACCCGGGCCCGCCCTCTACTCCGGGTTCCAGCCCAGAGCCCTGTGGACTGCAGCTGTCTATAGTGCCTCCTGTAACAGCTGCATGACAGCTACAACTCCCTGGGCTACTTCCCCATGGCCTCCTCCAAACACCTTCCTTATTCTCACCACAGGAACTTCCTCCTGGTGTCTGATAACGCTTGTACTCCTCAGTCCTCCAGCAGCACACCCTCTCAGCTCCTTGCGCCTCTTGCTCCCAGCTCCTCACACTCTCGCCACAAACTGAAGTGAGCTCCTTTTTAAAACCC
This sequence comes from Terrapene triunguis, assembly GCF_002925995.2. Taxonomy (NCBI): domain Eukaryota; kingdom Metazoa; phylum Chordata; order Testudines; family Emydidae; genus Terrapene; species Terrapene triunguis. The sequence goes on along the minus strand of NW_020664413.1, from coordinate 49,011,002 downwards.
AGGTGCCCTGATTAGCCTGCCTTAATTGATTCTAGAAGCTTCTTCTTAATTGGCTCCAGGTGTCCTAATTAGCCTGCCTGCCTTAACTGGTTCTAGCAGGTTCCTGATTACTCTAGTGCAGCCCCTGCTCTGGTCACTCAGGGAACAGAAAACTACTCATCCAGTGACCAGTATATTTGCCCTCTACCAGACTCCTGTACCCCACTGGTCTGGGTCTGTCACAGTATGTAGGAAAACTCACTTGAACAAAATATAATTGAGGCCAAAAAAAAAAAAAGGATTCAATATTTATATGTAAATGGAAACATCCACATTTACACTAGATGAAATTTACAAAATATATTATTTTTAAGGGATATAAACCTTCATGCTTCATGGCATAAGCCAGGCACTGAATTAAAGGTGTTAAGAAAAAACTTCCTGTATGGTCAGGTTACTTCTTAACTGCCCTCTTCAGAGTTTCTTGCATCTTCCTGTAAAGCATACTGGTCTGCTGATTGACCTCTGGTCTGGACCAGTATGTGAATTCCTATGTTCCTGACCTCAAATCATGATCAGCTTGTGCCTTGAAGTGAGAACTGATTGCTCTTGTAATTTATATACCATAAACAAATGGTATTTTGTCCATTACACTACAAGGTCTTTGGTTAATTGGTTTATTTATGTAGTTTAAATTATATCTATACTTTAGGATTAGAGAAACAAAATGACCGACTTGTAATTCTTGTTCTTTGAAGACAGCAGTAACACTCAAATGCAGAGCCATGCTTCTGTATGACCAGATTCATAAGTTTTTCAGCCAATCCTCATTATAGCTTTAATGTCTCAAAAAACAGATTTAAAGCATTCTGAGCCTGGTCATTCCAAGCGTTGTCATATTCGAAGGAATGAAGACTCCAGAATTGTGGATATATTATACTTATACTTACTGCACCTTTAGAGAAGCAAAGTATTCACATGCTCTCATCGGAGGAGGGATAGCTCAGTGGTTTGAGCATTGGCCTGCTAAACCCAGGGTCTTGAGTTCAATCGTTGAGGGGGCCATTTAGGGATCTGGGGCAAAAATCCTGCTTTGAGCAGCGGGTTGGACTAGATGACCTCCTGAGGTCCCTTCCAACCCTGATATTCTATGACCAGCAGGTAGGTTTGGTCCCATATGCCTCACTGTGCACTGAAGATGTGCCAGCATATCAAACTGTCATATGTTATTCCCTGCATAAAAAACAAACTCAAAAGGGATGTTATGAATTAGCATAGGGAAGTCCAATATTCATGAGCAATTAGCTCATCTAGAAAAAACAACTTACTCAAGATAAATCCACAGGGGGAAAACAGAATCCTTACAGCACATCTTTTAAGTTTTAAATTACTTTTATGATTGCCTTCATACACTTAAAAGTAAGTCGTTTTTTAGGCATAGTTTGCAATTATTCCTCAGTAGCTGGCTTTTGAAGTGTCTTGTTAAGGAGGGATGTTATTTATTTAATTTTGTTTTCTCATGCTCTAAGCTGCAAAAAGATGGCAAGAAGTGTTCTCAGAAAGTTCAGTTCAGAATATTTTTCAGCCACAGAACATGCTCACACATACATAGAAACCCCCTCACACACACCATTATTCCACACCTTTATCTGAAGAGAATTATGATTTTTAAGCAGGTGAACCAGTATTGGTAAGGCCTGTTCGTCCACTATGTTTTCCTGGCTGACTGGATTGTTTGTATGAGCCACACCTGTAAGAGTCCACATGTCAGATGTATCCCGTGTAAGACATTTGTGCAAGAGAAAAACAGAAAGCATAAAGAAAAATTGTCCAGTTTATACCTAATTGTGGCAGATTACGTAAGAATAACAGTACTATACTCTTTTCACTTGAAATAACTAAGTATTAGAGCTGATCCAGGTGTTTTACCTTTATGTACAAGGACCGTGTGTACATAAAGGTATGCCTGGCTTCTATTGCTGACAGCTCCCTAGAAAAAGATATATGGAGGAAAGGATGGTAAATATGGAGTAAATTCAGAGAAGCCCAGCAGATGGTGAATTTTCATTAACATGTTTCCAAACAAAGTCTTGGAGACTGTAATAAGCACTAATTATCCCAAAGGTTGGCTGCCTGAGGGTATTTCTAGTTATAGAGAAACTGGAGAACCACTTTGCCAAAAAGTCCACCCTACCCTAAATAATAGTGCTGACTAAATCTAAGTAATGATTTCCAAATACATGCACAGACATTTAAAATTCCAGAGACTTGACTAAAAGCTGCCTTAGGTGTCACTTTTACTCTTAGCAATTGAACATAAATATTTTCTAGAATGGGTACCTCTGCTTCCTTGTAATTGGATACAATGCACTTGACTATTTCAGATTCACCATTTAGTATGGTTTATCCAGCTGATCTAGCCTCATATGTCAAGAAGAGACAGGAGAGAGAGCTTATTTTAAGAGGACAAATACATTTTGCCAAACCTGAAGACTCATTTCACATCTGTTCTAAAAACATGTTATTCTTGGGATGAATGTAGGTTAGGGGAAAGGAAATGATCTGATCTGGTTTACATTAAATTTCAAGAAAATCAGAGTAAGGAATTTGGGATGAAAATACTGAAAATACCTTATTTTTATGAAATACCAAAAAGAGTTTAGACAAGAAGGTTTCAAGAGCTTGTTAAGTTTCTTGCTGTACACGATGACAACAAAAATGTCCTCTTTGGCGGGGTTTGAAGTTGGGGAGGAATGCTGGTACTCTCCAAACAAGTAGTAGATGCAACATTCACATTTCCAGCATCTCTCCTGTTAGTCGCATCCACTTTCTCATGCCTCTCTCATAGAAATAGCATTAGAATGTGAATGACATGGCTTTCTATGGTTGTCAGGTCAATCATCCAGCGTGACAATTAATTTGGTGGACATATAATACACTGCTGTAAAAAACATTTTGCTTTAAAGGAAAACAGCCACAAAAAGTACAAAACCCAAGAGTGGTTTTGTGCCTTTTTTCTTCTTTATGATATACAAAAAAAGTCCTGAAAGGGAGGCAATTCCCGTGGCAAAAAAGTATTTTCCCCCTTTTGCTTTTTACATCGAAATTCAGGTTTTGTGCATCTCAGAAAATTCTATGGATGTTGGAGAATTAGTAGGTTTTTACATCAGAGCAATTGTACAACTAAAACTTGAGTAACTGAAATAGGAAGTGATTTTAAACTTTTTAAGATACTGGTTTTTGGCTTGGGGCTTTTTTTTTTTTTTTTTTTTTTTTTTTTTTTTTTTTTTTTTTTTTTTATTTTTTTTTTTTTTTTTTTTTTTTTTTTTTTTTTTTTTTTTTTTTTTTGGTTAACACCAATTTAAATATGAAAGAAAATATGCCTTTATTAAGGATTCAACACCTTCATTTAAGGGCCGTGACAGCACTCAATCCACATATTTAGGTCATCAAAGTCTTCCAACAAAAACAGGCATGACAAGACTTGACATTTCTGATATTTTGAGGATGAAAACAAGAAAAAAAAACTTTCAGGCCTTTTTTATACACCATAAGGAAATAAGTTGGCATAAAATTAATATTTTTATTTTTATAATACCCCCAAGTCAGATTGCAGTCCCAAAAGAATTTACATTCTTAGTTTTTAGATGTGGCTTAACAAATAAGGGTAATAAAAAACCAGCCAGCCAGGATATGACAAGAATTACAAAAATAGGAACGCACAGATAGTCAGAGAACAAGACCAACAGCTAAAAGATTTCATATTGCGAAGTTCATGTACATATTCATCAAGGAGTAACCAGCTCCATGTACTAGAACCTTTCTACATGAAATTCACGAGACAATGCAGCACACACTTTTTTTCCCTTTCACTGGGCTGGCTGTTATCAGTGCCTTTTTTAGTGCATGATCAGCCTGTTAGGGTACACTGTATTTTAAAACCCATGGCAACAAGTCTCGGAGCCCAGGTCTACAGACTCTGGCTCACAGGGCTCATGATACGCTATTACAAAAAAAAGTGTAGACATTCGGGCTCAGGCTGGAGCTGGGGGCAGGTTTCAGTGCCCATGCCACAATGTCTACACTGCTGTTTTTAGCATTGTAGCATGAGCCCAAGTTTTTAGACTTGGACTCGGAGACTCGCTGCCATGGATTTTAAAAACTGCAATGCAGATGTACCCCAAGTCTTGTCATGGCACTGCTTGCTAAACTCAGCAATGGCCTACTTGTTAAGTCATTCCATCACCCAGTCATAGACCAAGGTACTCTAAATCACACAGAATTCAGCTTAACTACCTCCCCAGATGGTCCCCACGACCCAGACAGCTGGAAGCAGCATGCTCATAAGAAGCTTCTTCTGAAACATACTGACAGAGAAGCCAATTATGGGATAATAACAATGCTAGAAAAGTAGCTGATGCTGACAAAATAACCACAGATTAAGACAATGGTTTGTGCGGGGAAATTTCTATAGTAAAGTGCCAACTGGAAACCTTTATCCCAGATAGTAGATTAGAAAGTACACCTAAGCAGTGGCACTGGGGGAGTGAGAAGATTATTTTCACTGTTGGGCTGCTACACCAAAACTATTTGTCTACATTGGCACTGCAGTGGTGGAAACTGGCAAGGGGAAGGACCACATGGTGTTTAGCTGTGGCATTTTAATCACATACACATTACTGAAAGCAATTTGTGTGTTACATTTCATAGGCATGCTAGGGGCTCCAAACTGTGGTTACCATGACAAAATTATGTAATGTACACAAAGCTTTAATGTATGAATAAAGTAAGAATTTTGTTCATGGCAAATGATTTTTCCTTATATTGAAAAGTTATATTTCAATTCTATCCAAATTTAATGATTTTTCCATATATTGAAAAGTTATATTTCAATTCTATCCAAATGTAATACTAAATAAAATATTTTCTTCTTTCATTGATATTGTTTCAAACTGGTTTGCATTTTTCCCATTCAAAACCACTTAAGGTTTGTTTGTTTGTTTGTTTGTTTTAAAAAAAACAACAACTTAAAACATAAGAAATTCTACAAACCAATACAAATGGTCCCCAGAGCTCGGATGACACTCAGGAGCGTGCCCTCTGCTATCTTTGTGCTTCTCAACAATCGAACCAAAGGACCAATTCCATTTCCTTCACATATTTGATTTTGATGAAGTTTACTATCTTTGCTAAGAGCTATGACTGCTTCACCTCCTTCCAAAACAAAGCAAAAATGTATGTTTAAAAACCTCCAATAAACTGTCCAATATTTTGCAAATTTATGCAAAACAAACAACAAAATCTTACCAACATACTGCATTTTATCAGATGGTGACAAGAGCATATCAATAATAAAGTTGTACCCAATCTGTTCTGCCATAAGCTTTTGCTGCTTCAGTGTTTGTCCTGCCAGTGCCCACAAAGTTGTAGCACCTTGTTCCTTAACTGTCAAGTGAAACGCCTGAAAGTTTGAAAAAAACCAAAGTTTTTCCTTCACTAGCAGAATTTTAAGTCTTACACATTTAAAAAACTATTTACTCCATGATATTACGGGTTTTCCAATTATTCCAAGTAACAGCCTATTTTACGCTTTTTTCTAATGAACAAATTGATTTAAGACTTTAGAAAAATAAAAATGCGAAATAAATTCTTGCCTTCAAGAGCTTTAAAAGATATTTTGTTGCTGATTTTTCCAGAAACTGTTTCTGTATATGAGAGTTGTTATCCGATAGTGCTTCTATAGCCATAGCACCTTTCACCTGCACAGTGATTTTCCTTCCACGGAGAAGTTCAACCAGAGGACCAATTGCATCTGCATTTGCAATGGCATCCTGCATCTTCTCATTCCCCCGAGCAAGTTCTGCAAGAGCTGCTGAAGATACAGCCTGTAGCACATCTTTAAATGCATAAAGTATTAGTCAGACAGTGATAAGAATCAACAAAATTCTCTCTTTTTTTTTCCTTAGAAGATTTTATTTCAGATTAGTAGTAATTGTGTTTCAGAGAGATGTTAGGGCTAATACACTTGTAGCGTACTGATACAGATAGCTAAAATGCTGACTAAACATTTAGTCATTTCTGACTTCTGGATATTCTTCAAATTTAAATCCTAAGGCTACGATTGTCAGATGCCCAAAAAATGTCATCCACATCACTAATGTGGCCCTGTGAACTTTAATGTTGGCTAAATTTGGTGGTTGCACAAAGCAGTACTATCTTGATTTTATGGAAATCTTGCAAGAAGAAAATATTTTTACAGGTCAAGAACATGGGAGATTAGGCAGAACACTTCTTGTAAGCTTTTTGCAGATAAATTATTAACCTTAATATTGCATGAATATTGTATTATCACCCATGTATAAATTGTACATATAGGACTTGTTCTCATATACTTTGGGTTGTTATAAATGAAAACCAAAGTATGAAAAAGAAAAAATAGTGAGTAAAATTCTATACCAATGCAACTCCACTCAAATCAATTAAGTTGCACAGGGTAGAACTGAGCACAGAATTTCCCCTGCCAATCTACCCTCCTGTATCTTTTTCTTTCAGGGTCTGCAAATTATTCTGTATTAAAGCTTGATTTGTAAACAAATTTACCCAGTCTGAAGGCAATTTTAAAGTAACTTGCATGGAAATATTGTGAAAAACTAGTCTAAGTAGCAAAACATTAACATGGGCAACAAGGGCCTGATTCAAAGCCCACTGAAGTCAATGGGATTTTTTTAACTGACTCCAGTGGCTTTGGATCAGACCCTACAACAATCAAGCAAAAATAGTTACTCCTGGGGAAATTCTGCACCACTGCGCACGTGCATAATTAATGAGTCATGCATATTTTTATTTTTTTGCTCAGAAAAAAGCTTCTGCCGGAAAGTTGCTGCAGCTCCACCTTTTTCCCACCAGAGGGCGCTGTGGTGATAGAACAGAGCAGCAGCTTCTGGCAAGCTAGGGAAGAGAAAGAGCCTGCCTTTTTCACAGTGCCTGTTGGGTCAGGTCAGGAGACAAGGGCTATGGGGAGACAGACAGTGTGGGGCTGCTGGGGGGTCAGATAGAGGCTGATAAGGGCTAGTGGGGGAGGACAGAGTGGGGCAGGGGCTGAATGGGAGGAGAGGCGCAGGACCACAGGGGGGAGGAGGTGCAGGGGCACACGGGGATGGGGGGAGTGGGTGTCTGAGTGGCGGTGGAGAGACATTTGTGGACAGGGGGTGCAAGGACACATGGGGGCCAGACAGATGTGCCTGACTGAATGGGAGAGGCTAGGGGTCAGCCAGGGTCTGGATGGGGGAAGCTCCCTAGCACTCCCTCCTCACCCCCCCCCAAAAAAAACCTGTTCCATACTTTTCCCATCCATACCCAACAACCCTCCAAGTCAAGGTGGATAAAAATAATTTTTTATTTAAATTGGATTTTTTTGATAAAATGCTTTTTGAGGAAAACATCTAATACAGCATGGCAAGAAAATCCTCCAAATATTAATGATTAATCTGTTGAATTGGAGATAGTTCACCTGCCAATGGTGTCATAAATATCTGCTTCATTTATCTTTGGTAAATTAAATAACCAAACAATCATTCATTTTCTGATATAGCTGTAAAACTAATCTGAAAAGTTTTCAAAATAAATCACTTTAAAAATGTATAGTGTGTACCTTCTAAAAATGAAACCTACATCTATCTCTGAGTTGTGAAGAATATGTATTAAGGTTATAACAACCAACAAGAATGCACTTTTATGTAGAAACCAATGATTAAATCGAGTCTTCCTGACTAGTGATTTAAATCAAATCCACCCTGCTCCAAGTTCACATCCAGGCTCTTTCCCAGCAATTACTTCCCTCTTCCTCAGCTCCTTCGTTACCCCTGACTCCCCCAAGGCTTTGCACTGCTTCTGAGAGGTGCGGGAAATACAGTTCTGCATTGTAGTTGAAATGAATTACTCAGAGTTCTGTATTCATATGACTAAGTAATCTATTTGTCAAAAAACATTTCCTGAATCTTTTTTGTTGTCTGTATTGTTACAGACATACTTGCTGACAGGTATTTTGACATAAATGACCAATAATAATTGAAATTGGTGTGATTAGATTGTGTTATTTTGACAAATAAAACATGCAGAATTTGAAAATATTATGTGCAGAATTTTCAATTTTTTGTTGCAGAATTCCCCCAGGAGTACATAATAATACTCAAATCATTACGAATATGCAGAGTTTCCTTTTTTCCAAATGTCTACAGTAAGAATATTAAACAAACATGTAAAAATAAAAGTTTACCTGATTGTGAAGTTAGAAACTCAACAAGTGCTGGAATACCATGATGTTCCTTCACTGTGCTTTGATTCTGTTTGTTCTGGATGCATAACACCCGGATACAATTTATTACATTAACTAACAAATCCTGTAATTTAATTTTCAAAAGATTTATCAAAGGAGGGATTCCACCCTAAGGAAGGAAAAAAGCATATGAATGTAATATGGAACAATCCCAAAGAAAGAGCCATTGCAATTACATTCCACGTGCCTTACAGTATATATAAATGAATGGAACAAAAGATGTCAAACAGGTTTCATCAACTATGAAAATTACCTCATATTGGAAAAGAAAAGGATTTTTAAAAAATCCAGTCCTTTTTAAGAAAGTAAAAAACGTGAACATAACTAACAGTTCCTGAATTAGGCTCACCAGCTCAGTAATGATATTTTGATTATTGTCGAACTGGGCAATATCGTATAGGATAACAGCACAGCGAGACTGCAGTTCAGGTTCACCAGAACTCAACAATTCAATTAATACTGAAATGCCTCCTGCTTCTACTAAAGCTTTAGAAATGGTGATGTGTGGTGAAATATTACTCAACACCCCCGATGTTATACATGCCAGCTTGATCTGGTGGCCTTTCAACAGATTGATTAGAGAGGGGATAGCACCTGCAATAAATAAGAAAACAAACCCATGATTATAGTCAGTGTGACAGGCATCCAATATCACGTTTGCTTATTATTTATTTTAAACTGAGTTTATGAGAATTACATGAAATATTTTACTAATTTCAAAAATAAAAACAAATGACAGGGACACTTAACATGCCAAGGCCTAAAATTTAATCCACCTACAAATATTATAATCTAATGGAAACTCCATTCCAACTCCAGACACACAATAAAATACTACTTTTGCCAAATGAACAAGGACTAAACCAATGAAGAGGCATTTTTATTTTAGAGGCCCCAGCCAGACCCTTATTTATGTCAGTTCTTACTACTTCTCCTCACTCTTGAAATCCTGTTTTAAAGCCTTCCTTCAGGTTGTTGAAACTATCCTTCAAGTTAAGCAGCTTTTTTACACTTGTGACCCATGTTAGAGTTTCATTTAATATATATTTTAAACCTTCGGTTTTGAACTGAGCTGAAATTATCACAGTTTTGCTTTGTAGCACCTTTGGAGACTCTTTGTTTATGTACTTGTATTGTTGATAATGAATGATGACATGACAGCCAATTAATTTTACGAAAACTTATGGCTTTAAGATGTTAAAATAAAATCAAGTACACTTGCTATGCTATTTATATCACCTGAATCCAAAATGCATTTCCAGTAGAAATCTTTTGCTAAACAGAGAACTTCCAAGGATCTAACTGCCATTTCTGGCCTCGTAGAGTCTTCACACTGTAACATCTCTGTTGGGAATGTAAAACATTTTAAAAACATTTTCATTTCACAAAAACACAGCTGTCATTGAACGTGAACTTTAAAGATTATTTGAACTTAAAAATAACATACTTTTTCAGTTGTCCTTTTTAATGGCTTTTATCATAAGGATACACCAATCAGGGATAAAAATCCTGGCTCCATCAAATTTAACTGACTTCAATGGGGTCCGTATTTTACTCCACACATGTTTCCGTGTGGGTAAGAAAAAACAATCCTTGTTGGAGCTCATAGTTTTAAAAAAAACGTCTCCAGTTTACAGTGTTGTTCCACAGACTGGCAGCTAAGTACTACGATAGGAATGAGTATGTGTGTGCACATATACCAGTTTGTTACAATGAGATTCACAATAAAGGAAAAATTCTCTTCTTGGATTTCGTATGGTCTCATATTGCACCAAACCCCTCCTATGCAAAACTTCCATTACTGTCAATGGAAATTCTCTGCAACCCTCAAATGTTGTTACTCTGATTGCACTTGAAACAATATAAACAATCTGAATTTATCGTTAAATCAACCTTTCTGTTATGGCTTAAAATTCAAATAGCCAACCTGTACTTAACATTTAAGGTGATTTTCACGTCCTAATAATTGCCTTCTTCCCAGCAATTTTACATATATCCATATTTACTTTTTAGTTTGGTGATCAAAGGTCTATATTCTCAAAAATAACCATAGGATCAGGGAGTCCAAACATTACATTTGTGTGTGTGCTATGTACTGGTTTTCTGTGTGTGTCTTTGCATATAGCAAGTAGTCCACTTTAGCAGTCTACTTTAAAAATTGTACCATAGCAGCAACCAGATTAAGTATATGTGCTTTCTACATAAATAATCAAAGAAACAGTTTGTTGCTGTTAGGTGGTATTCATTTCAGGCTCCAAATCTAACAATATTTACCAAGAACACCTCTCATTTCAAAAATATTTCAGTTTGGGGCAACCCCAAAGGGTATAGGCAACTGTTTACATTCTCTCTAGCACAAATTAAATGAAGAAAGGTTTGTGGAGAGGTAGGATAACATGATAAGTGCCTCATTTTAACGTTATGTTTCTATTACATTGCTTGCATTGCTTCTACTGTAAGAAAATATATCCTCCCATCTTCATCCTCTTCCTAGTGTCCTCACCTAGTAAAATCATGAACTGCCATTAGCAGGGTTTAAATTGAGTGTCCCATATAATCTTCCTTTAATATTACTTCAGCTGTAGAGTATTTATTCTCTATATTATGATGTAAAGTTGACCTGCTTAGTTCGAAGCAAAGCTATTTAATTACATGTATAAGTACAAAGGGAAATTATTTAAATGAAATCACAATTTGAATAAATGCCCCAACTGGGAACAGTTTTGAATAGCATGTAAGGCCCTGTTTGTCTTTTGTGCAACCCTTATTCACATATGCCAGAAGCAGCAACTGAAACCATTACTATATAAGGAGACAACTTGATGGATACTCAACTCCTTCTTCATTATATTCCAGATTGGAGTTAATTGCCCTAATCCAGAGCAAAGCTGACCTAAATCAAGTAACTCTGGTCTCCCCTACATATAAGGATACTCAGGCAGCTTTTATATCACCGCTTGCCAGTGTTGGGGCTGTGGTTAGGGACTAGAGGTCTGGCCTGTGGTTCCCTATATCTAGGAATCCCTGTTTGCCATAATGGCCCCATTGGCAGCTGACACAGATTGAGGCAGTATTCAGCAGCTCCAGGATCAGGGGAGTATAAAGAAGGTCTTTGCTCTCCATATTCCTCAACTGTGCTCAGCATACCTCAACTGCAGCTGAGGATCTGGCCCAATGAGCTCATTACTAGGTGAAGGGCAATTCCCTTTATATTATAATGGAAGAAAACCATTTCTTTTATGGATCAGAATTTACTGTTTTAAAAGATAAGAGAGTCAGGGGCTGACATAGGCCCCAGTCCCGCAATCAATTTGCATAGGTAGAACACTGTGGTAATGTGGAGCCCTCCTGAAAACAGTGAGACTCCATGTGGACATAAGAATTCACTGTGTGCATCTGATTGGAAAATCGGGACTATAAAGTGTGCTTAAAACCCAATGATAGCCAAAGAGCCTTTTTATGCAAAAAAAGTCCAGGAAAGAGAAGGGGACTAATTTTCAAACATGGATGTAAAAGTTATACCTGCAAAATTCCTTCTCTGCATCCCAACTGGATAACTGCACACATAAGTACCTACTTATTTATATGTACAGTAAGTGCAGATGTATTTTTATGGATATCCCAATGGTTTTGAAAAGGAGGCTGTAAAGTTGCAATTTAAAATAATAAATTGCTGGGTATGCTTCAGTAATGCAGAAGCTGGAAATATGTCTTTCTGAATTACACGCAAAGGTCCTGAGCCTACAAACACTTATATATGTGAATAATTTTAAACACTTGAGTAGTCCCATTGAGCTCAATATGATTACTCATATGGATAAAATTAAGCACATGCTTAAGTGATTGCAGGATCAGGGCCTAAGACAGTAGGAGAAACAGGTGTCTGAAAAAATAAGATACAGTGATCTCAATGGTAATTAAAATAGTATCAAAATAAAGCTATTTTTTGCTGCATGAAGAGTAGATAGTTCCTGCATGCTAAAAATAGAAACTATATTATATTCATCATATAACAATTAAGGACCAGATTGCCTTCAGTAACGCCTCTGCAACTCCATTCAAATTAATGGACTTCACAGGGAAAGCTAGAGATACAATTTAGCCCCAAAACATTCAAAATTCTATTTTTCATTATTTGTAGCTTGGTTTGGGAAGTACATTAACTATAGATATTTTCACCATTTTACGGAAAATACCACTGGTTAAAATGAATCATACACAGACTTTTTATTTTAGAGAGAATGTATGTGCTTACCTACAAGAGTATTCCAAACTGGAAGATCTGGATTATCTAGCTGTATTAGATGCTTGAGAATTTCTGTGTGAAAGTACAGCACTGCTAAATGAATTATATTGTTTCCTTCACTGTCAGTTTTCTTCCAGCTGGCACCAAGAGAAAACAAATATTGAAGAGTGTCTAATGCTCCAGATGTGGCTGCAAGCAATAGTGGAGTAGAATGATATCTATGGAACACAAACATATTGTGGTATAAATTAATATGTAATAAAATATGAAGTATGCAAACAAGTTTATTTCATACAGTTATTTCAGCTGATTATAAACTATTATTTTTCAAAAATGGAATCCATGAGGATGTGAATGCATAAACTCTCTGTTCAGATTAATCTGTCTTAGATTTACAGTTTCTGCTTGTTTGATTTTTAATTGTTCATCTGATTTCTGACTTAGCTGAGGCTCCCTGGTGGTCATACCAAATTCTACTCAGTCAGTGGTAGTTTTTACACTGATTGCCACTGAGATTGCATTAGGTCCTTCTTTTCCTATTTCTCAATGGTAGATATCTGTGCAGTATCATGACTGAATGATGCTGAGAGTGCATCTTCAAGATTTCAGCAGGTCTCCTCTTTTTCTTCCCCACAAAACAATGATTTTATGCTATAGCCTAAATATGTCTCAGGACTTTGAGGGCCCAATTCTGACCTCATACAGAAATGTAACTTCTGTTGACCTGAGTGGGTGCTGCACAATCCTATTGGACAGCAAAATTAGGTCCTGAATTTCTATTGCTTATAACATTCCTTCACCCACCCAGAGCATAGGAGCATCATGAGCAATAGAAATTCACAATCATGAGTATGATAATACTGAAGTTGTACAGCCTAGAGACAATGGGGCCCCAATACATATAACTCCCATTAAAGCCAAAGGAGTTGCTCCCATATAATTAAGGACATATATATGACCATATAAATACTGTTATGGGTTGTAGCCCACGAAAGCTTATGCTCTAATAAATTTGTTAAGTCTCTAAGGTGCCACAAGTACTCCTGTTCTTTTTGCGGATACAGACTAACACGGCTGCTACTCTGAAACCTGTTATTTTACTCCTCATTCTAGAAAGGCTAACTCATCTTCCAATACGGGGCTGTATTTGTACGGCAAGACAGAAATTTTAGGAGAGGGGGCATATTTGTGGTCTTTCAAGCACACTGTATTATATAAATGATAAAGCACCAATCGTCACAGTGTTAAAACTCTAGTGACTTACTCAGCTGTTGTTTCAGCCTCTAGTAGATCTGGGTCTTTTCTATAGAGAACCGTAATACAGGAAATGTTGTCATAGAATGCAGCAAAATGTATAGCCATCCATCCTCGATCATCCGTTAATTTATAATCTGCCTTAAGGGCCAGAAGACAAGTAAGTGCTTCAATGGATCCACACTGAGCTGCCAGGTGTAAAGCAGTAGGGCCTAAAGCTAATGGATACATAAAAAAAGCTGATACAATGGGCATAATTTTCAAAGTGATGCACCTAGACTGTGCCTGCAAAACATGATGTAAAATCTCCACGTAACTATTTGCCAGTTTTACCAGCACTGTTTTCATGCCATTCTAATCACAGAATAAGTTATTCATCTCTACGAGGTCTTGAGTTAATATCAAATTGAAGCTTTTGAGATAAAAGGAAAACATCTGAATGTATCAACAGATTTAAAACTAAAGATGTCTGAAGTTATAACTTCAGTGGTAATAATATAGTATTTTATACTTTTCAAAACAAACAAACAAAACAAACATCCTGCCTTCCATCCCACGCAAGTCATGGAAAAATCTTATTTTTATAGATTTCAAAGCCTTGGACAGACTTAAGCAGTGTGAAAACACATTTTCTTAAAGTATGAACTCCTTAGTTTTAATAAAAATATTCCATTTCTCTGCTCCTTAGCTGTAATCTTTCTAGCTTCCACATGCTGCATAGGTAAAGATAATAAAGGTAATATTTGATTTCTTTACCACTCACCAATTCTTTCCCCAGAGGTCTCCTTTTCTTGCAAATTTGGTTTTCCTGAAAGTGAACATATTTAACATAATCAGATATATTGGCACTACTCTGAAAGCATAGCAGACCCAGGACTGTTACAGGTAGTATCACAGACCCACAGTCTCCAATCTGTGCTATGCAACCAGATCCCTATAGAAGCCTAGGCAACTTTAATAGGGATTCTGTGGCTGTGTGGAGCCTAATGAAGGATTGGGGTCATAGTATACTTTTTTCTAAAACTGATACTGAGCTGTGTTCCACTAAAGGCAAAGTTTACAGTACAGTGCATGAAAGTGGAGGCTGTAGTGAGATGGTAGAGACAACTACATAGACTCTATGTCCACTGGAGAATTTACCACACCTGGAGACACCTCAGTAAGGAAGTGGGGTTTAGAATTGAAGTTTTAGAATTATGGGGCAACTACAGTGCCCACACTAGAGGATATGTTCCACCAGAGAAGGCATAGTCCCTTAATGCTCCTAACTATCAGTTCCTTTGTCAAGTAAAAAGGATTAAAAGATGTACTTAAATGGAGTTTAAAACACTTATATTAGGTTTGAATTGGGAATGTATCAAGGAATAAATAACATGAACAGTAGTCAGGAAGTAGTTAGTTTCAGATAATAAGACCTATAAAAACAGAACTTATCCATTATTTAATTAATGGATCTCCAGTCTTGGCAGAATAAGTGTCTGCACTCCATCTCCTTTTTCTTAAAGAAAAGGAACATAAAGGGCTGTTCAGCCTCTTAACTTGCAACACTCATTGAACTGGCTGAGATCACTTATATCAAGAAATTTCTCTGAAAAATTTAAAGAGCAGTCAGGCAACGGGATAGTTTAAAAGAAGGTTTCCCTACCTCAGTAAAGATCACATTGAATGCATTGGCTTTGGATTTCAAAGCAAAGCAATTATTCACTTAGAACTGAAACACCAAGCTCTAGAGGAGAATTAACTATTTTCCATATATTCTTAAACACAGCAGATGACAAGCCAAAGAATTCTAAAATATGAAACCTATCCCCTAGAATGAAGGTGTGGAAGATAGGAGCTGCTGACAAGTGAAATGTAGAATTTTCCAGTGCAAATCCTATAGCTTTCCTCTAATGTTTTCATGAAATCCCAGTGACAGTAATCATGAGACATCACATATTGGGACTGCCTTCCCATGGCTGGAACTTAGTTTACTACTGATGAAAGAATTACAGACAGCTTTAAGTAGAACTCTGAACAAGTCTTCCAAGTTCCCATGCAATACGTACCCATCCCCCACTCAGCTTCCCCTTCTTTTACATCAAAATCCTAATGTACTTAGTCAAAGTTCATGGCTTCTGTGGGAGTTTTGCTTCAGTAAAAGCTGAGTAGAGACAAGACTTGGCCAGTAGACTCTACCTTCTAATTTTCATAAAAATGTCAAATCTTCCCTTTCTTGAGATGAACTCTTTTTTGCTTACATTCTATATTTATAACAACAACAAAATACTAAAAGGTCTCATAATATTTAATGTACTAATTACCAGCTCTGTCCCCCTTAGTCTCACTCTTCTGTGAACGTCTTCCTAAAACAAAAATATATTTATGATCGTTAGCTACAGTCTACATGTTTTTATTAAATCGTATATTGGATATATTCTAATTCTATATATTTCTAATTATATTTGTATACATGTCATAAATCAAGCAAAATGGAATCTTAGAGGGCTACATTATGGCAGTAATTTAAAGAAACTGAAAAGCTGGATGGTGACGACTGTAAAAGCGCAGGCTGAAATTCACAAAGAGATTGATACATTTATAAAATTAGTTCTAAAGCACATTTTGTCCTACACTGTACATTGTAGAAAGAAAACAAAGAGTGGTCACAGAGGAGGTTTCTAATATTTCTAGGGAGGGAAACTTTTCTGTTGCCCACAAATGCTCTGGAACCCATACTCCCCAACATGTTATTCCAGTGCAGAGGAATTTGTTCCCTCTTTCCTCCCCACCACAGAAGAGGTCAGGGGTCCAGTGATAAATTCATCATTTCTTAGAGTCTTTAAATCTATATTGCATATCTTTCTTAAAAGTCCTCTGATTCAACCTCAGTTCATGAGCTTGATAGTGTTCACTGATGTAGTAGGAAAAAATAATTTCCTCCATTATAGGAATTATTAGGTGAAATGTATTATGCAAGAAATCAGACGAGATGATCATAGTAGTCTTAAAAATCTGTGCATCTACAATCCCACGGATCTTGGAGATCTGCTAGATACAAAGGCCACCCACATGAAAGATACTTTCCTCTATATTGCCACATGGCACCCCTGGCTCCTTGCAGTACCTAATAAAAGAAACAGTGCAGCCACATGTGCTCCCCCAACTGCCGATGTCCAGAAATGCCCGAAGGTGTAGATTTAATAGATCAGTAAATTAATGTGAATTCAACTTGCAGTAATTTGCACTGCTCTACTCCACGGTTTTTGAAGAGGAGAGAATGAGATATAGAATGAATGTCCTCCCCAGCCCCTTGCCTCTCACTTCACAAATCTGGATCCCTGTGAAATTCCTGCAGAGAGGCTTTCACAAGGTTTAAAAAGAAGAAACATTCCACTGTTCTGGTATTCCCTCCTTCCATGACTCCCCCCTATCAGAGAGCTCCCCTCTGGTGATGGAAGTGACAGGGAACATGGGGCCCCCACAATCATAGCTTCCCGACATACATATATATATATATATATATATATCATATCTTACCCAGGTTAAAGTGAACATTGCGCCTCTGATTGATATTCAAATGAGATTTAATCAGCTGACAGATAATTGGCACACGGTTGTGTATGGAAGCATGATGGAGAAGAGCATAACCATATTCATCTACAACACTGAGACTGGAAGTAGATGTTTTACGACAAAAAGTATAGAAGATAGCAGATAGTCCTCTCTCAGCTGCAGACTTCATACCATAAGGTAAACTCTAAATCCATGTAAATAGAATAATAGACAGTATGTCAAAGAGGAATAAAACATTTACTGGAAAAGGAGACACTGGGAAGAGGCAACCTCCAATTCTTAAATTGTGGGTCTATATTGAGGGCAAGATCTTTAGCAGATGTAAATCCACTTAACTCCCTGGACTTCAACAAATGTGTGTCTGGACCCTGAAAATGACTATTTAAAAATGGCAGCATACTACTCAACGGATCTGCCCCCTGTGTATTCAGAATCACGTCTATTTACTTGAGACTAAACAACATTTTATTACATTTTACTCCTGTTTACACTGCAGCATCAAAGATGTACAATAGGAGTGTGAGCCAATTTCTATTCTGTTGATAATGCATAAAGCAATCAATCGAGTTACAAGTGCATAGTCAAATTTTTGCCCTTTGTTATACTTGTTTAATTCTATTAAAGAGAATGGGGTTGCTCTTGTGTAAATGAGAACAGAATGTGAGAATAGTGGGTTTACAGAGATGTTACTGAAGCCACAATTTTGCCTGCAGAATCATCACTGATGATGTGCATGAGCCTCAAAAAATATAGCTTCACTGTTAGATTTCAGGTAGAACCTGCAGCACTGGCAGTTATTAAAAAAATCATTGTTTTTACTTGTAAACTGTGCAAACTTATTCTGGAATCAAGAGACATTCAACATAAAGCCATTTTTAGAGTCAGTTTCCAGAGTATAAATGCTCTTTCAGAAAAACAATTATACAGTAAGTAGGATACCTTGCATTTAATAGCTTTCTTATAACCAAATCTTTTCTTGAATTGCTCCAGTGATTGGATATCAGTTAATGGAAGCCTTTTAGGCTTGAGAGTGCTTATTATTTCATTTATGGCCCCCCACCATGGGGTTTTATATAGCTGCTGATAAAAAGTTTCCAATTCAATGGAGATCACATAGTAGCTGTAACAAAAAACAAAACAAAGAAGTTTAAAAGGAAACATTTTAGCTCTTTTGTGTACTTTGTGCTTTTATACATGAAATTAAAATACACAGCCAGGTCCTCAGCTGGTAGAAGTTGTCAGAGTACCTTTAAAGTCATTGGAGCTACACCACTTTACACCAAATGGGGATCCGGCTCTGTGTCTTTACATACAAAAATATTTTCAATGTACTGTCATTGACAGAAGACTAATAAAATATATAAACAAAAAATCATTATACTACTATACATGTCTGAATAATCAAAAGTTTAAGAATTTTTCAGTAGTTGGTATAGCTGAGAATACTTATTTCAAGTTTAATACATCTTATTTAAAACTACTGAATATTTACATAAAAACATTCTCTCCTACAGAACACTAACATTACAAAAGTTTAACAACAAACAACAATTTTAAAAACTAAACATTTGCCTCAGACTGTTTGTGCACTTTTACATTATTTTTTATAATACAGTTGTGTGAATTCGTTCAACGTATGAGATTTAAAAAATTGTGTTTACACATAAATTTAATCAAGTAACTCAATTAGCTTTATTACTTTAATATATTAAACAGAACATTATTTAGACGACTAAAATTAAATTTTGATCAGATCACATTTTCTCAAACACTACTCAGACTTGGTGTTCTTGACAACTGTGATTTATTTCATTTATAGTCAGCAGGTTCAAGTAATCAATAATTGTTTTGAAAACAGCAGTAAACCACCAGACTATCACTTTTTACATAGTTTAAATATACAGTATGAGGCATGTTCCTTACCTCTTTCCATCAAATTCCATGGTTGGTATGGAGTAATGTTCTCTGTATGCTATATCCGGGTCTAACAACTGGGCTACATGGTTTGATGCACAAATCTGTATGTCATCAAAGACGGCCTAGAACAAAAGAATTGTTATATTAACCAACTGTAAATGTTTACATTTATAAAGTGGTTGTCTGAATGGCTAAGAACTGACCAGAGCCAGAGGGTCACTGAGAGCCCAACAACTTAAATTTTGTCTGTGTTATGCCAAACATACAAGCTGAAATCCATTCTGATCACTGTGCATCTACACACACAGGCTGCTTTCAGAGACTGTTGAAAGTTAAATCCACTCCCAATGTGAAGTCTCACTGAGGGAATAGTCTTGATATTGAATGTGGATGCAATGGCTGTGCCTAGCAAACACTCTCTTTAGTACAGACAGGAGGTTTGATCCCTGGGAAATGAATGGATTTTGCCGGCCCCTTTAACTGCCATTTTTCCCCTCAGGGTGGCTATGATACAATACCACGCATTGTGTTGCACAGGGAGAAATCTGTCCCTTGCATTCTATGCATCCTTTAGGGCAATACTGCCTCTGTAACCAAGGATACCAATCATGGCAGATAGAAACAGCAACCATCATTCTGTGTATGTTCATTCTGTCCTGTTAGACTCCTGAACTCTAGTATTAGTCATGTCTGTGAAGAACATTCAGCTGAAAATGGCATGGGGACTTTGATGGTGCTCTGGAGCAATGGGCTGATTCAGAACAAACTGAATTCCATTATCCAAAATCAGTAGATGTTTGACCTCACAGCTGAAAGTCCAGTAGAGACTAACGGTGAAATACTGGTTCCATAGAAGTCAATGACAAAAACACCCATTGACTTAAATGGAGCTAAGATGTCACACTAAGGTGATAACTGTGGCTATAGGACAGAAGCCCTGTCCTTTCTATAGGATATAATTTGGGGGATAATGCCTCTGACTCAGCCCGTTTGCAAATCAGAGAGCTCCCAACTCTCGACAAACTGTGAAGATGCAAATTGAAGTATGCTGAAGACTGAGAACTGGAGCCAGACCCACACTAAAGGAACTGATGAAAGAGAAATGTGTGAATATGTGTATATTTTGGGGGGGGAGGAGGAGAAATACTGTGTCATTCTCCCCCCACATATGCAAACCTAACTTCCTGAAAATTCTTGCATTGTGCACTCTGTATAGTCAGCTGAAGTCAGCATACATAACAGTTGTGCTACAAACTAGTAAACTGATGACACTGAAGATTTACTATAAGGAAATATTGCACTGTTACGTTAGCCTGGCTCTATTATATTTCTCTTACCAAGAAATCTGCAGGATAACACCTTTTTCATGAGCACATGATTTCCTTTGCTCTCACTGGTATTTTTAACAAAAGTAGAATATTCTCTTATACTATATTAGTT
This sequence comes from Terrapene triunguis, assembly GCF_002925995.2. NCBI lineage: Eukaryota > Metazoa > Chordata > Testudines > Emydidae > Terrapene > Terrapene triunguis. Next base: position 48,990,276 of record NW_020664413.1, on the reverse strand, counting down.
GCAAGTACACACACACAAATCATAGAAAAGATACTGAAACAAAACCTTTATCTTTTCTGAAACATCCTCAAGAGAAGGTGTACCAACATCAAATTCAATTCCTCCATGGACATGAAAATACTCATTCTTTATGTAATGAAAATGTTGGCATTTAAAATCTGGCCCAAACACAAATGGAGGCAATTCTCGTTCAGTCTTAACTTTATCATCTACAAAAAGAGGACATTTTTTTAGAGCATGACAGAAGGTTAAAGTACTACAACATCATTAATTTCTTAATGCTGTCTAAAAATCTTAGGTGCTAAGCAATTACATATTAGTGTGTTTCATTGAGAAATGATGATTGTGTAATACTAGGTTTCAGAGTAGCAGCCGTGTTAGTCTGTATCCGCAAAAAGAACAGGAGTACTTGTGGCACCTTAGAGACTAACAAATTTATTAGAGCATAAGCTTTCGTGGGCTACAACCCACTTCTTCGGATACTAGTTTAAAATAAATATTTCAGTCCAAATTCAACTATGCTGTAGCTTCACAGACTTCAACAGAGTTACATCAGGGATGAATTTGGCTCCCTGTACACAATGAGCATCCAAGTTATCTACCACAGTCTGAATTAAGTTATTTGCAGTTGCTACTCTTAGAATGTACAAAATACTAGTTTCTCCGCACTTAAAAGACATTCACTTTCTTATATAATTACAATTTTATTAAAATTTGAAAATCATTTGACCATGTATTCTGAAAAGTACTGTAATTTAATATAATATGAACAATATACAATTTGAAAATAAAAACAAAATTATTCCCTGTCTTTTGTAAGCTGCGTACCTGAATATGGTTGAAGAAGTTGATTTAAATTTGGAATTTTCATCTTTCTTTTTAAGCCAAGTAAAAATGGAATCAGAAAGCTCATTATTTTTAGATATTCAATATCCTTACGGATTTCTGCTTTTTTCTCTAAGTGCTTCTTCACAAGTTTTTGCTGAAGAATTAGCCTCTGCTGCACCCTTTGGTATGTTACTGTGTCAAGGTGATCCTCAGTCAATTTTATCACATTAGAAAACCGATATGCTGCATCAAATTTACACACATTTTCATGCTGCTGAACTTGTATAGTACCAAATGTCAACTTAAGTAGTATATTGTCTGCATACTGCATAAAGAGATGTTTTTCTTGTGCACTGTTAGGGTCATAAGTTGGATCTTCATTCATGTTTTCATCATAGATTCCCTCAAAATCTGGTTCATTGGAAAGATCAACTAGACCTGCATCACACACACAAAAATCTACATAAATAACCATATAGCTACTGGATGCAAGTAAAATATATTTTAAAAAACTAATGCCTGTCAAAAAAATAATTTAATACAACTGTTTAATTCTGACAAGGATATTTTTATTTTTTACATTGCAGAATATTATGTACTTATCTTTATATTAACATATTAAACATCACCTTGCTGTTATATACAAAATTGTATCAAATCAGACTGCAGTTTAACTATATCGGGGGGAAGGGGGAGAATTAGGGAATTTCCCAGTAAGAGCTGCTCCTTTCCCTCAGTGTTCTAGTGGATACACTGGGCATCCTGATAGCACCCATCTTTCAGATTATCTTTTTCTCGAGCAAATTTAGTGCTCATGAAAATGCCAAATAGACAGCCCTGGAAAAATGAATCCCTCTACTTAGCTACACAATAGTCAGAGCTGTAGCTGCAGCACACGCCTCCCCACTCCCTTGACAGTGGCCTTGTTCTTGTTCTGATGGGACTACCAGTAGGGGTGAGAGAGTTCCTCTCTGCTGAGACTGCCAGTTATGACCTGCTCTGACTCCCATTTAAGTCACTGGAAAGTCTCCCATTGATTTTAATAGGACTTGGATCAGGTGATTACTGCCAACACTGGGCACGATTTTGTAATGTGTATACTTGTCACTAGGAACTGGATTAAGGCACCAACTAATTTCTCATAAGCCACTAAAGAGTAATGACAGTAAATCAGTGGTTCTCAACCAGGGGTACGTGGACCCGTGGGGGTAGGCAGAAGTCTTCCAGGGGGTACATCAACTCATCTAGATATTTACCTAGTTTTACAACAGGCTACATTAAAAGCACTAGCAAAGTCAGTACAAACTAAAATTTCATACAGACAATGACTTGTTCATACTGCTCTATATACTATACACTGAAATGTAAGTACAATATTTATATTCCAATTTATTTTATAATTATTTGATAAAAATGAGAATGCAAGCAATTTTTCAGTAATAGTGTGCTGTGACACTTGTATTTTTATGTCTGATTTTATAAGCAAGTAGTTTTTAAGGGAGGTGAAACTTGGGGATACACAAGACAGATCAGAATCCTGAAAGGGGTACAGTAGTCTGGAAAGATTGAGAGCCGCATTAAATCAATATGAAACTGAGCTTGATTTTAACCAGTGACCCTGGTTCTATATTTCATTACCAGTCTCTACCATCAGCTGTTCTTGAGATATATTTGAGAGAGCCAAAGGATTTCTCTCAGGTGCTTTTAGTCTTTTGTTTAGAAGATTTCTTTTTATTTTAGCCCAGTCTTATTTGTTATATATTAAAAGAGTAGCTAATTTTAAATCTTAATAATAAAGCCAAAGTTGTGATCTAAAAAAACCCTTTGTAAAAAAATACATACAAACTTTTTTCCAAGTATTTAGAGCCATATTTTCAGAAGCGTTCAGCACCCTGCAGCGTTAACTTTCCTGAAAGGAAACTACAGAGTGTTGACCAGTTTTGAAAGTCTGGCCGCTTAATATAGGTGCCTCAACACCATTTTGAAAAAATGATCTTTGAAATATTTTTATTTTAGTTTCCAACTTGATGACTTTTCATATTGTCCAGCAATCTCTTGTTTTTTTCAGATAATGACCCCTAGCGCTTAGGAATATGCTAAGTACTTATCACTTGCAAGATTATTTTTCTTTAAATGGGTTATAATGGCTGAAAATACCAGCAGAAAATAACTGGTTTTTTACTCACCTGCTGAACAAAACTCTGAAAAAATATTTTTTTCTGTTTGTGGATTCCCATCCATATCAATATCCATACTGGAGCGCCACAATTCAGAGAACCTGACACGTTTTTCTTTGGGCATATACACACCATGCCACAGTGCTTTTAACATGTAGTCAACGCTGATCAAGATTTGTCCAATTCTGGTGTCAATGTAAGCTGGAGGAAGCTGACAAGATGTGCTGTGATCGTAATTGGAATCTAAGCTGATGGAAGGAATTTGGTTTAAACAGTAAATTCCTACAGCCAATTCTCTCACAATCTGATGAACTTCTTTACAGTCCAAAGGTACATCTGGCACCACTGGTGCTAGGAAAATTGCAGTCGGGAAACTTATGTTTTTTAGCTGACCCATAAGTCCACTGGGAAGTTCTAATGGCTGGCGTAGGTCATCTTTAGAAGCCAGCCAGCTACAAGAGGTAGTGGTAAGTAATTCCTGTAACTCACTTCGGTCAAATTTGTCAAAGAAGGCACTGGCATTTCTCTGTACTGCTAAATTTGCTAAGTAGGTTGTCTCATCTGCTTGTTCATTTCTAGGTAATGTTTTTTTGACAGACCTCAGCATTCTTCAATAGTTCCTTTCTGCGGTGTCTAAAATTAAATACTTATAGAAACATAAGACAAACAAGTATAATAGTTATTTAAGTAGGTATTAATATTTGTAAGAAAAATGACTTTCTTTAATAACAAGATTAAAATATACTACAGCATACATGAGGTGTTCCAAGCTTTTTCAAGGCAACACAATCTTTGAAAATTTTATTTTCCTTGAACCAAGAACTTCATTTTGCCTATGACATCCAAGGATTGAATTGGGCCAGCTTGCAATAACCAAGTGAACTTTTAAAAAATATGTATTTATGGAGCCAGGCATTTTGTGCTTTAGAATCTAAGATGTTATTTAAAAAAAACACTATGACCCTCATGGCTGGAAAAAACAACCTTCAACTGTGAAAAAGTACAAATCAATGCAGTGATATTTACAGACAGACTAAAACAATTGCTCTGGGCAAGTGTGACTGCCCCATCACTCTGAAATGGTTGTTGAAGATGAAGTCTAGTAATGATAATTTAAATATCCACATTTTAAATTCCTTTCTTTCAGATTACCCTATAAGGCTGGGACTATGTCTTTGCTTGTAATGCACGGGACACCTGTGAATGAATTCTCAAATCTTCACATGGTGTTTTCTAACACAGAACAAACACTGAATACCATTTACTACCCAAGGCATACATTATTATGTATCTCATAAACAGGGCCACCAGATTCGCATGACATAAAAGAAATGTATCATTTCTCCTCTTCTTCCTACGCAGGGTCTTGAATACTGCAAGAAACCACTCATTCCCACATTGTCCCTTTGAACTCTCACTTTCTACATGCTAATCCTTCTTCCTATAGGGGATTGCTCACTCAAGCTGTTTACGGAAACATAACTCCCTGCAGATTCAGGACATAAGTCCTGTCTTACACAGAACCCAGAATCACAGAGAGACAGTCACTTGAGCATCCAAAAAGAGAAATCCTACACCCAGAAAACCTAGCAAGTGGTGAAATGTTAATTTTGGAAGTGCAGAAGCTCTAGAACCACCTACTGAAAAAATAGAGATTATTTAGATCCCAACAGGTACAGCAATGTAATTCTGGCAGGGCCTTGGAGTGACATGAAAATTAATACTAGCATTTTAAAACTTATCTTTAATAGTCCTTTAAAAATCCGGGAGGGGGTTCATGATTTTGAAAGAAAATCCCTCTTGGGAAAAAAAAATCACATTTCAATTTATGACTTTGAATTTACTATTGTTACAAGTAACCTCTAAAAATAAATACTGTAACAGAAAGATTAAATAAAACATAAACCATAGGAATTGCCACACTGGATCAGACCGCTAACTGTGGCCAGTACCAGCTCCTTCAGAGGAAGGTGCAAGAAACTCTGGAGCAGACATTATGGGATAATCTGCTCCCAAGTAAATTTCCTCCTAACCCTCAACAGTTAGAAATTGGCTAATGTCTGGAAGCTTGGAGATTTATACAGCTTCTAAAACTTGTTTATTGGTACTGTTCACTATTATAACTACAGCCATTGGTATCCACAGGAACACCGAATCCTGTTAAACTCTTGGTCTCCATCATATTGTGGCAATGAGTTCCACAGGCCAGTTAGGCATTGGGTAAAAAAGCAACCAATTTAGAGGCATATGGGGGCGGAGGCAGCACCGCCACAACCGCCTTCCCAGTCCGGGTGGCTTAATGAGGTATCGGTTGGCAACCTCCTGCCTCCAGGGACACACACCGCACCGTCCCCAGCACAGAGCGGCGCCCTCGGGGATCCCACACCGGGCTTCTCCCCCAGCTCTCCTCCTCCCGCGGGTCCCTGCCCTCCAGCTCACCAGCCTGGCGGCGAGGTGGGAGCAGCCGCCAAGTCCCTCCTGCCATAGGGGGCCAGGCTCCGCCCTGGCCGGTCGAGGCGGGGAAGGGAGGGAGTCCCGCGGCCCAACCGGGAGAAACGCGCGGCGCCTGGCCTGGCCGGGACCTTAGCAACGCGGGACGCCGCCGCTTCCCCTTGGCAACCCCCGCAGGGGGCGCTGTGCACGACGGGCTGGTCGTGCCCGCGGCCGAAGCGCAGCTCGCGTGTCCCCGCGAGGGAGAGCGCGCGAGAGTCGGGGCTGCGCGCCAGGCCCAGCCCAGGGCTCCATATTACAGCGGGTGCAGTGGCTAGTGCAGGCTTCTCCCATTTCGTGCAGTGGGGCGGGGACATCATAGCCACCCAGGAAGCTGCCAGTGCAACCTTCTGAATGAGGGCACCCCCTTCTGCCCGCTTCCGATTGACTCAGTACCCTGCGGCCTGCCTCCGCCAGCCTCCCTGCGGGGGGGAACGTTGGTCTGTGACTAACAGAAACGTTAGGAATAATTTATCCCTGATCACACATCACCCCAATTAATCTTTGATGAAATTGAACAAGGGGCAGCAGGAATAACTGTGTCTCGGTGACTCACTGAATGCAAGGATCCCGTTAACACTATACAACCACTAGCAGCACACTTAAACTCGAGTCAAAATGGGAAAATTGCACAACACTGAATTAGCGCTCCTACAGCACAGCTCGCAAACCCGCCCCTGGGAGCTAGGCTGGCCCAGCAGGCTCTCATCTAGTGCTTTTTTGCTCCAGCTAGTCCAGCACTGTGGGCATCCTCTCATGACTCAAATCTCTGGCCCCCTCATGTTTAATCCCACTGATTCTAAAGTAACAGAGTCCAACAATAATGGGCCCTGCCTTATTCTGATCTACCCTGAACTCTTCTAGGGCTTTAAAATCTTACCCCCTACACTACAGAGGGGGGTCTCACTCACACCCTTCCCCAGCAGCATAAGGGGCTCCCGTCCAGGGACCCTATAACTAGTCCCTGCTGCTGCCTCCCTGGACTTCTTCCTACTATAGCCTGTCAGCAGGCCTCTCCACAGCCTCTAACTTCAGCCTTTTTTCAGGGCTGGTATTCCTGGGACTCTTAATCCCCCAATAAAATCCTAAACCAACTTCTTCCATCTCAACCTTTTACACCTCTAAATTTCCCTTGCTCTAGTCCTCCACTGAATATCTCCCTGGACTCTTTCCTTTGAAGTCCCTTGAAGTCCAAATCCTGCCCATTTATTAGATCTCTCCCACCTCTTCCCAGACTTCCCAATCCCAAAATCAAATCTGCCCCTAGGTATTTTCCTTAAGCCTCCCACTTTCCACTCCCCAGAGAAGAAATATACAGTTCCTTCCCTACAGTCCTTCTAATACTGTGCTTCCTTTCTTTATAATCATCCTTCCCCAGCTGGGCTGCATCTTTAATTAGGCCTGGTCCACTCTTTGGTGCAGCCAGATGTTAACTGGCATCTTTCAGAGCCAGGATGGGGTATACACTCTGTCACACAGCCTTAATTTATGTACAGTTTGGGGGACAGGGAGACACATTTAACACATGGTTTAAAAATTATTTGTCACATCTCTCTTCCCCTTTTGAATTTCAGGTATTCCCTTTTCACAAGTATTTATGGTCACTTTCTCATTTCTGCTTGACAGTCTATCCTAATCAGGATGGCTGTCATTGTAAAAAAATAAAATAAAAAGTTATAATAAAAGAAACAGTGAGGATTTGTATTATGTACATTGTTAATATTACTTTCTTACCATCACATCACTGCTAAACAATAGTGATATAGAGGTTCATTTTATGAGTATCTTCCAGATCTCTACATATTATAAACCAGATAAGAATTATATTACTTGTTGTATTAAATCTTGAGTTTTCCCTAATCCTAACAATCACTGTTCTGACATGGACTTTTTAGTATCTTGAACTAAGAATTTCTTATAAGAAAGAATTTCATTTTTAAAATATATAATACCAACACAATTAAATTGTTAAATGTAGAGTACATTTCAAATGTACAATGCAATATTGGTAAAAGGATAGAATGTATGTGATGTACAGTAGGTTTTCCTTCTTCAACTGTAAGTAAATGCACACAATAAACCCTAGAGATGACATTTTTTGTTGAGTTAATGTTATATACTAGCTTCATAATGTGGGCAGGTGGGGTGGATTCAAAAGTATTTCCCTTAAGCCCTGTGAAAATTAGTAAAAAATAAATAAAAAATACAGCCTGAATCTGTTTTTTTTCTGTGGAACCCCTGCCTCTCCTTCCCCCAGGGCAATCATGCTCTGGCAGACCAGATTGACTAATACAGTAGTTCTTCATTAGGCCAAATGCAACGTGTAATTACAGTTAAACTGATTAAAACCAGTAGATAAAACACAATTCTAAAATTTTGAGGATTTTATTGAATATCCACACATAATAAAATACAAAATTTTAAACCATAAATTTCTCATAAGATGTGCAGTGAACAAACCTTCAATTGCAGCCTCATAAATTAGTCTACTGAAACTGGCTGAAGTCTGCTGCATTTATCAGATGCCTTTTCACTGCTGTTTTCCATTTTTGCAATCCGTGTTCCAAACTGCATGGCCCTCTTTGGAAGAATAGTAGAGGCCTTGAGGCCAAGCTCCTTAGCTGCCAGGCGCAAAAGTAATTTCTCACCAATTCCTCGAGGTAGAGTCAAGTCTGCTTTTTCCGAAACAGGCAGAGAGTTAAGAAACGAAACAACATCTTCATCAAGGAAAGGAAATCTAAACAGAAAATATTATGAAAAATTGTTACCTTGACAAGGTTTAAACTCAAACAAATGTGTAGTGTATGAGAACTGCTTTTAGAATACTCAATTCACACTATAGTGATCTGTAGAAAATTTGGACTTTCAAGCGAATATCCATTCCTAGAAGGAGATGCAACATAAATCTTGGTGCTAATGTGTTGTGAGAAAAACAGAAGTGTTGTGGAGTCTTGGGGAAATAAAAGACTGGAACAGCAATACACATCCATAAGAAACTTCATTTAAAACTTATCTGATTTGACGTTTTAAAAGTCTTGCCCAAGAAAAATAATTTGTACTTAAATAGGAGCAAATGACAGAAATTCTGTTTTTATGCACAGCTCTCGTCACCACCAATAAAGATACACGGAAGAGAGAAAACATAAATTATGTAGGTGCAGGATTGTTTATAAATAAAATGTTTTCCAAGTTCAGAGGCTCTTTAAATGTTGAACTACTGTAAAACCTAACTTTGGTACATAGCTACACTGGGATAGCTCAGTGGTTTGAGCACTGGCCTCCTAAACCCAAGGTTGTGAGCTCAATCCTTGAGGGGGCCATTTGTGGATTTAGTTAGGGATTGGTCCTGCTTTGAGCAAGGGGTTGGACTAGATGACCTCCTAAAGTCCCTTCCAACCCTAATAATCTATGAAACAAAACATATTTACACTGAAAATTCTGTGACACCATTCTAAAGGGGGGGAAATCACAAAAATTTAGATAGTTTAGTTAATGCCTACTGTCAGTTTTTACCTTGCTAAAAGAGTACTTCCTTCTTAAAGATCCTTTCACATGTATCATAGATTTATAACTCCGTAGGTCACTCTCCCCATCCAAAGATATTACACATTTTCTGCTAGTCACAAAATCACGATTGGTGACCTAAGATCCATTTTTTCAGTTTACTATACAGAAAGAAATTCTCCCCAGAGCAGAGTTAAGATGCAAAAACCTCCAGACCATCACATAACTCCAATGGTGGGATGATTAAGTGGGTCAAACAGGCATGAAAGGAGATGTTTTGTTTCTGTGTAAATTAAAGTGGGGCTACTGAATCTAGGCCGGGGTAGGCAAACTACAGCCCGCGGGCCAGATCCGGCCCCTCAGGGCTTTGGATCCGGCCCCTCAGGGCTTTGGATCCGGCCCACGGGATTTCCCCCTGTGGTGCCACGGGCCCCGCGCCGCTCTCAGAAGCGGCCGGCACCACGTCCCTGTGGCCCCCGGGGGGGGGGGGGCCCCGCGCGGCCCCCCCCCCCCCGGGCCCCCCCCCCCCCCCCCCCGGCCCGGGGGGGGGGGGGGGGCTCCGTGCGTTGCCCTTGCCTCCAGGCACCACCCCCGCAGTTCCCATTGGCCGGGAATGGGGAACTACGGCCAATGGGAGCTTCAGGGGAGGTACCTAGAGGTGCGGCAAGGGCAGCGCACGCGGAGCCCTCCGCCTCCCCTCCCCCAGGGGCCGCAGCACTTCCTGGCATGGGGCCGGGGACAGGGCAGGCATGCAGGGAGCCCGCCCTGGCCCCGGTGTGTGCCACTGCCACCCCAGAGCCGCTTTAGGTAAGCAGCGCTGGGCCAGAGCCCGAACCCTTCCTGCAGCCCGCCTCCCAACTCCCTGCCCTAAGCCCCCTCGTACATCCCACCCCCCTCCTGCACCCCACCCCCCTGCCCTGAGCTCCCTGCTGCACCCTGCACCCCTGTGCACCCCAACTCCCTGCCGCATCCCACACCCCTCCTGCACCCCTGCCCTGAGCCCCCTCCTGCACTCCGCACCCCAACCCTCTTCCCTGAGCCCCCTCATACACCCCACACCCCTCCTCTGCCCCAATCCCTTGCCCTGAGCCCCTTCCTGCACACTGCACCCCCTCCCACACCGCAATCACCTGCCCTGGCCCTGCATACAATTTCCCCACCCAGATGTGGCCCTCGGCCCAAAAAGTTTGCCCACCCCGATCTAGGCTATACCAATCTAATGGTTAGGAACTCTAGTGGAGAGGAGTGGAAGGGCAGCAGCTGCTGTTTCACAGTCAGGAATAATGGCTGCAAGAAGCTGCATATATTGTAATCCCACAGCCTATGTGGTGGGTAGAGTGTGTGGATTGCATTCTCTAAAGACATCACTTAGTTCCCCATACAAAGCCAGATTACGTAGATTTTATGCAGAACAATGAATGGTCCCCTATAAAGTGACAAAATCAATTAAATAATTCAGGTTTCTATAAGAACACCTAACAGCATGTATGGATTAAAAAAAAATTCTGCTCCCTTCCTGAGGTTTAGAAGTCTTTTGGGCCAAAAGCAACACCAAAAATGCTCAGGCATCTCCTTCCTCCCTTTGGACATATCTGTCTGCTGCCTCTTCAGTTTAAGCTTTGCTGCTGCTGTTCCTGTTATACTAAACCTGGGGAAAAGTGTGTGTGACCCTAAGAACTCCTGTTCTGTAACAGTAACTCCCAACAAGCCACACAAACTCACTGGACCTATCACATAAGAATGGCCCTACTGGGTCAGACCAAAGGTCCATCAAGCCCAGTATCCTGTCCTCTAACAGTGGCCAATGGCAGGTGCCCCAAAGGGAATGAACAAACAGGTTATCATCAAGTGATCCATGCCCTGTCACCCAATCCCAGCTTCTGGCAAACAGAGGCTAGGGACACTATTCCTGCCCATCCTGGCTAATAGCCATTGATGGACCTATCTTCCATGAATCTATCTAGCTCCCTTTTGAACATCATTATAGTATTGGCCTTCACACCGCATTCATGGTATTTATCCATAAATGATGTAATGTAGGATCTTAAATGCACACCAGGATCATACTGGTCATTAATAGTTGTGAAATGGGTACACACACACACACACACACACACACACACACACACACACACACACACACACACACACACAAACTCTCTCTTTCTCACGCACTGAAAATATGTTCCTAAAAAAGTCTGAATCCAGGCAGTGTTGATAAACAGGTTTCTACCAGACAAAGGATGTATATATTCACATCTGCCTTTGTAAGCCAACACAATGGAAGCCAGTTTTGCATATGAAGTCAACAAAAGAATGTAAAAACAACATAAAGTCAGCACACCAAGGACTAAAACTCGGGGGAGGGAGAAGGTAGGAGACATCTTGACTCTGGGTGCCAACAATTAATTTTGGTGGATACAAGGAGAAGGCACTAGGACATCTCTTTATCCTGCATCTGAGGGAGTAATTGGGCATATTCATGAAAACAGGATCCCAAACTGCCCTGCTTGGCAGCACTGTAAAGGACATTTAGGAGAGATAAGACTGCTTTTAGACAGATGGTTAGACTGTTAAAGTTTAGTCTCTAGAAAGTGTGTACGGAGTTGTACATGTTACCTTGCTGACTGGATTACCCTTACTCACTGTCTCTTAAATCTTAGCCTTTGATAACAAATTTATGATTGTTTTCAAAATAAATACATTGTAGTGCTCTGATGATATATATGAGCTGATCCTCAGTTGAATCAAACCACCTCATATATACACTGTCTCCTGGGGGATAGCAAACCTGATATTTCTGTGAGTAGTCAGTGAGAGGGGCAAGATATCACAGGGAAACACTTCAAAGGGGCTTGGGGATGGGGTGGACCTATTGTTAAAGCAAAGGGAGGGGCAGGCTAGCACTGTCCAGAGGAGACTGAGTGGCTAACAGACTGGAGGTGCCAGGGAGCTGATTAACACTGCAATGGGTTAAGCACCAGCAAGTCTCTCTCTTGCTGGATGCAAAGGGGTAACAAGGTGGCTCAAAGTCCTGGGTACCCCAAGAACCATCACTGTGTGCAGGTGAGGTCACCTCAAATGAGTGCTTGTGAAGTTAATATCATCATATAACACGAGACTGGAAGTAAAATTTTCAGGTGGAAATGTGATTTTCAAGTTGCTATGTCTTCTTAAGGGGTACTGTAAGCACTTTAAATTAGTACAGGCCCAATGTCTGTACACATACAACAAATGTCCTCATGGAATTTTTAAAAAATTAAGACACAGGGAATTTTGATTTAAAATTCCACTGCAGTGCTAGAAATGGAGTTCTGAGCTGAAACTATTTGCTGCATGTTAAAACAGTGCTACCTTGCTTCTTTTCCATGATCTCCAATAATCCTGTCATCCCGGCCAAGATTTCTAGAAGAAATGCGAGCCAGTTCCATTCCTAGTTCATTATTCAAGCCATCTAAACCATATTTTTTGAAGCAAACACGATGTCGGGAATAGCCTGCAAGCTGCTCATCTGCTCCAATTCCTGTAAGCACAACCTACAGAAGAGTATAAAAAGTGGTATTTTATTATTTATCTAGGAACTCTAATTAAAGGGGGGGAAACATGTTATAGATTCCCAAAATATTCAACTGTAACAATCTGAAAATAAACCCAATAAATATATTCAAACATGTTCAGATTAACATAATAGAATAAGCCTGCATTTATGAATGTTTAGAGGGCCTAATCTTGTTCCCATTGAAGTCACTGGGAACTCTGATTTAAATTGGAGCAGGATCAGACCTGAACAGTATACCCTCAGGCTTTAACTCATTAAAGAAAAACAAAAAACCTGCTCTGTTATAATAAACCATTTCAGCCTATTTAGGGGAAAAAATTATCTCAATTTTTCAAAAAGTTCAAATTAACTGCTAAATAAATCACGTCACCTGAAAGACAACTAAAATAAAACCAGTATCCACATCTTTAGGTGATCCACTCTGATGCATAAGCCATTATAGGTTGTAGCACAATCTAAAAATAAAGCAAAATCCATTCAACTGTGCTTTAAATCCTCTATTATTTGACTCCAACCATTTAAAACATCCCCATTAGTTGGCAGCAAATAGTATAAATCTCAAAGATGATGCAGAAGTGAACTCCAAATATGCAGAATTATTTTAAAAAACATTAATTCTTTCTCCATCCTAGCTACCAAAGACAAGTGGAAGGAAAGAAGAGAATTCTTGAAGTGGCTATCAAACTACTGAAAGAAGTTGCCCCCTTCAAAACAGCAAGAAAAATATCAGGTGGACACACGGGAAAAGTTGCTCTTTAAATGACTGTTTAAAATATGTCGGAAGCCTTCAAAAAACAATCCTCTCCCCTCAATAGTAATAGCATTTTTTTTCGGTCACATACCAACCCAAATAATGATATTGTGGGAATTACTGGTTTGTGGGATACCAGCACAAAACAATGCTGATTAATTAAATTTTCTGCAGATTTAAATATTTCAAATCTGTTTAGGCTAGATCTGAGGGTACAATTCTTCTCTACTACGTCAATTCAAAAATTGAATATTCCAGGCTGAAGATTATTGCCTTTCCCAGTTCTACTGCTGGGAAAAGGCAATAATCAAGCTTACGGAATAGAATAATTCCATGCCAAAGAACTGAATGCAGAAGTCCTGCATTTTTGGAAATGCAGGCAGTTACACACTTATTACAACTGCAAAATTTACTTATGTTTGCTACTTGTATTCCAGCGACCTTGGATATTTATTCTGTACTGACTACTGAAGCTAAATTGCACTATACATATTTTTATTGACCAAGTATAAGACAGACAAAGAAGATCTTATACCTTTGCAGAACTTTTATATGGTTTTACATCTCCCTGGGTAGTAATAAAACCTTCTCCCCTGGAAGCAAACCAAACTGCACAACCAAGGCTGTCATCCAGAACAGTATCCAATGGATAAACTAAGCGGCTTATGCGCTGTTGTCTCATTCTTTTCAGTTCCTCAAGTGTAACATTAATTTCCACAAAATTCCAAGTTCTTGAAGGATTAATAGTCTCTAGTTCTTCCAATCCAGCCCTGCCAGTGATTCTGTCAGGCACATTGAAGCAAGACAAGTTATCAACAAGTGTAGTATCAAGTTTTTTAAAGCATTCCTGACAAGAATGCAATTCATGTTTTTTCCGCTTGCTTTGTTTAGTCTGTTCTTTAATCATGAAGGCTACATTAAGAAGATCAATTGGTTCCTCCGAAGGAATATGTCGATCAGCTAGGGTTGCAATAAGCATAGAATCAATGCCACCAGAAAACAGTATTGCAACATGTGCTTTCTTGGTAGGTATACTCAGAATTTCTCCTTTTAGCTCATCTGTATCTCTAAACAGATATAAAACACGTCTCTTTACTGCTTCACTTAAAACATCAATAAGCTGATGGACCAATTTCTTCTTGTGCTCTTCTGCAAGAAATCCATGAAGATCTTCTACAGTAACTGTACTATTAGTAATATTAGGGCAATGAGAGTCAACTGAAGTTTCAGGAACTGTCCTATTTAAAGGAACAACTGGTGTTATTAGAGAAAGTTTTGACTCACTCATCATAAGAGACACATAGGCAGGTAAATCTTTTGAAATCTGATCCAAGCCACTGAGGAATCTTTCTTCTATTGCATTTTCTCTGGAATGGTATTTCCAGGGATATAATGTTAAAACCAAATATTCAGATATAGCACAGGCCTTGAGATCGATTTTGTAAATTCCAGATGCTGGAACTTCCTGCCATTGGTTATCAGATTCAGAAAGAGCACTTACAGACGACAGACAGAGAGCCCTGTCTAGCTCATTATTAAACTGCCACAACAAACTACGACGACCAAAATAATCCCTACCAAACCACAAGTAGTGTCTAGATGCTTGATAATAAATAAAAGACCATGGACCCTGAACAGATGAGAAGAGTGACAAAATATCAGATTCATTACTACATGATGAAAGATGATGAAACATAACTTGAGTGTCATTCTCTGCTGTCCCTATGGGAATTCCATTGAAGACTTCTCCATTCCAAAGAAACACATTGTTATCAATGTCTGTCAGAGGCTGGGGAGTCATCAATCCCCTCAAGTGAAGTATATGGCCAGAAAACAAACACTGGTAGGAGAGATCAGACAAAGTCTTTATCAGATGCTGGCTGCTGTTAGGTCCTCTTCTTCTAAGGTTGCACAGCAGATCATCTTTGAAGAAGCCACCAATAGTGTGCTGAACAGACAAGCTGACAACACAACAAATGCCACACATTGCTATGTAGAATTTAAATGGTCTATTTCCTGATTTTGGTCTTCTCTGAATTTTCTATCTCCTGATGTGCCCTCTTCAGGTCATCTAATGTGTCTGCATAAAAGAAAAGAGGAAATAAATAATCACTGAAAATTCTTTTAATAAATTAATAAATTAAATTAATAATTATTAAAAATATTAAAAATAAAATTAATAAATGTGATAGAATAATAATGACTTAGAGGGATAGACAGTGAGCTCTTTGGGGCAGGGACTGTCTTTCTGGTCTATATTTGTACAGTGCCTAGCACAATAGGATCTTGGTCCATGAAGGCCTTAAAAGCCAGAGGCTAAGCACCAAGGGGAGCTAGCGAACAGGGGACCGCAAACAGGAGAGTTTGAGAAGGGGCGATCCCCCTGTTGAACAAACAAGGTGCGAGTACTAATCTTGGGGTGAATGAGTTTGTTTGGCTGTTTGTGGTTTTTCTTTCTCTTTCAGGTTATTTCAGTTGCAGGGTCAGTTGGGACTGTGTATCTGGAGACTGTTTGAGCCTTCGTTCCCTGGCTCATCCTTGATCAGCCTCGTGATCACCTGCCCCCTATGAGATTAATGAGGGGGTAGGGCTGATGTAGGAGAGAAGGCCTTAAAAGCCAAAGACTAAGCGACCAAGGGACCACAAACAGGGGAGTTTGAGAGGGGGTTTGTGGGAGGGAGACTAAATAAAATCGCTATGGTTAGGAAGGGCCACATCGCCAGTGCCAGCATTGCTCCTGTCTCCTCCACCTGAGCCTGTATCCAGGCAGACAACCTAACCATGGATGCCTCTACCCAGATCCTGGTGTGGATTTGCAGAGATTGTGGCCACTCACAGAAAGCCAGGCTGGGGGGGGAACATCCAGTGTGAAAGGTGCCTGCTGGTGGAATCTCTCGGGAAGCAGGTGGGAGAGCTACAGGAGGAGGTGGCTAGGCTGAGGAGCATCAATGCCCAATTCCTTGAGAGTATTCAGAGGGAGACGTCCAAGGCTGAGGACGCTATCCAGCTACAGAGGATTGCTGTCACACCACCGAGGGAGGAGGATATGGCTCTGTCACAGGGAGGACACTGGCTCCTTGTTACTTCTGGCAGCAGGCAGTGCTCCATCCCTACTCCCAACCCACCCACGATGGTGATGGAAAACCAATATGCTGCCCTGGCACTGAGCGATGAGCAGTCACCCCCAAAGGTGGAGGAGGAGAAGCCATGTACCCCCAAGACTGGGAGGATCGCAGCCACCACTCCCCGAAGGAAACGTAGGGTAGTGGTGGTTGGTGACTCTCTTCTGAGGGGATTGGAGGCACCCATCTGTCACCCTGACATGGCATGCCAGGAGGTATGCTGCCTGCCAGGGGCCCGTATCCAAGATGTTATGGAGGGACTGTCAAGGATCATCCCCATGCTCCCCTACTACCTCATGCTACTCATTCATGTGGGCACTAATGATACTGTGAGGTATAACCCTCAGCAGATCAGAAGTGACTAGAGGGCTCTGGGAGTAAGGGTGAAGGAGCTGGGAGCGCAGGTGGTGTTCTCTTTGATCCTTCCGGTCAAGGGTAAGGGCCCAGGCAGAGACAGATGTCTCCTGGAGGTGAATGCCTGGCTGAGAAGATGGTGTCGTCAGGAAGGCTTTGGATTCCTTGACCATGGGATGCAGTTCCAGGAAGAAAGACTGCTAAGCAGAGATGGGGTCCACCTATCGAGGAAGGGGAACAGCATATTTGGATACAGACTGGCTAACCTAGTGAGGAGGGCTTTAAACTAGGTTTGAAGGGGACAGGTGACCAAAGCCCACAGGTAAGTCAAAAACATGGAGACCTGAGAGAAGGATCAGAATTTGGGTGGAGCATGGGTTTGTTATAGCAGGGATAAGGGAGAGAAAAGACAGAACTGGCGGTGGGGGAAATCAAATCAGTAGCTTAGATCTGTATACTAATGCGAGAAGTATGGGGAATAAGCAGGAAGAACTCGAAATGCTAGTAAATAAACACAACTATGACATAGTTGGCATCACAGAGACTTGGTGGGATAATACGCATGACTGGAATATTGGTATCGAATGGTACAGCTTGCTCAGGAAGAACAGACAGGGAAAAAAGGGAGGAGATGTTGCCTTATATATTAAAAATGTATACACTTGGACTGAGGTTGAGATGGAAATAGGAGACAGACTTGTTGAAAGTCTCTGGATAAGGATAAAAGGGGTCATAGTAGGGGTCTACTACAGACCACCTAACCAGAAAGAAGAGATGGATGAGGCTTTAAGAAACTAACAAAATCATCCAAAGCACAGGACTTGGTGGTAAGGGGGGACTTCAACTACCCAGACATCTGTTGGGAAAATAACACAGCAGGGCACAGATTATCCAACAAGTTCTTGGAATGTATTGGAGACATTTATTTTTTCAGAAAGCTACTAGGGGAGAAGCTGTTCTAGATTTGATTTTGACAAATAAGGAGGAACTGGTTGAGAATTTGAAAGTGGAAAGCAGCTTGGGTGAAAGTGATCATGAAATGGCAGAGTTTGTGATTTTAAGGAATACACCTCTACCCCGATATAACGCGACCCAATATAACGCGGTAAAGCAGTGCTCCGGGGGTGGGGTGGGGGGTGGGAATGCGCACTCCGGCAGATCAAAGCAAGTTCGATATAACGCGGTTTCACCTATAACGCGGTAAGATTTTTGGCTCCAGAGGACAGCGTTATATCGAGGTAGAGATGTAGTAGGAGAGAGAACAGCAAAATAAAGTCAATGGGTTTCAAGAAGGCAGACTTTAGTAAACTCAGGGAGTTTGTAGCTAAGATCCCATGGGAAGCAAGTCTAAGGGGAAAAACAACTGAAGACAGTTGGCAGTTTTTCAAGAGACATTATTAAGGGCACAAGAGCAAATTACCCCACTGCGTAGGAAAGATAGGAAGTATGGCAAGAGACCACCCTGGCTTAAGAACATAAGAAAGGCCGTACCGGGTCAGACCAAAGGTCCATCTAGCCCAGTATCCTGTCTACCGACAGTGGCCAATGCCAGGTGCCCCAGAGGGAGTGAACCTAACAGGCAATGATCAAGTGATCTCTCTCCTGCCATCCATCTCCACCCTCTGACAGACAGAGGCTAGGGACACCATTCCTTACCCGTCCTGGCTAATAGCCATTAATGGACTTAACCACCATGAATTTATCCAGTTCTCTTTTAAACTCTGTTATAGTCCTAGCCTTCACAACCTCCTCAGGTAAGGCGTTCCACAAGTTGACTGTGCGCTGCGTGAAGAAGAACTTCCTTTTATTTGTTTTTAACCTGCTGCCTATTAATTTCATTTGATGACCCCTAGTTCTTGTATTATGGGAATAAGTAAATAACTTTTCCTTATCCACTTTCTCCACATCACTCATGATTTTATATACCTCTATCATATCCCCCCTTAGTCTCCTCTTTTCCAAGCTGAAGAGTCCTAGCCTCTTTAATCTCTCCTCATATGGGACCCGTTCCAAACCCTTAATCATTTTAGTTGCCCTTTTCTGAA
The DNA here is from genome assembly GCF_002925995.2 of Terrapene triunguis. NCBI lineage: Eukaryota > Metazoa > Chordata > Testudines > Emydidae > Terrapene > Terrapene triunguis. The sequence goes on along the minus strand of NW_020664413.1, from coordinate 48,971,446 downwards.
CCTTTTCTAGTGCCAGTATATCTTTTTTGAGATGAGGAGACCACATCTGTACGCAGTATTCGAGATGAGGGCGTACCATCGATTTATATAAGGGCAATAATATATTCTCAGTCTTATTCTCTATCCCCTAACATCCTGTTTGCTTTTTTGACCGCCTCTGCACACTGCGTGGACATTTTCAGAGAACTATCCACGATGACTCCAAGATCTCTTTCCTGACTTGTTGTAGCTAAATTAGCCCCCATCATATTGTATGTATAGTTGGGGTTATTTTTTCCAATGTGCATTACTTTACATTTATCCACATTAAATTTCATTTGCCATTTTGTTGCCCAATCACTTAGTTTTGTGAGATCTTTTTGAAGTTCTTCACAGTCTGCTTTGGTCTTAACTATCTTTAGCAGTTTAGTATCATCTGCAAACTTTGCCACCTCACTGTTTACCCCTTTCTCTAGATCATTTATGAATAAGTTGAATAGGATCGGTCCGAGGACTGACCCTAGGAGATTAACCAGGAGATCTTCAACAATCAGAAGCTCAAAAAAGAATACTAGATAAAGTGGAAACTAGGTCAAATTACAAAGGATGAATATAAACATAACATACGTATGTAGGGACAAGGCCAAGGCACAAAACGAGATCAAACTAGCTAGAGACATAATGTATAACAAGAAAACATTCTACAAATACATTAGAAGCAAGAGGAAGACTAAGGACAGGGTAGGCCTGTTACTCAATGAGAGGGGAAAAACAATTAACAGAAAATGTGCAAATGGCAGAGGTGTTTAATGACTTCTTTGTTTTTGGTTTTCACCAAGAAGGTTGGTGGTGATTGGACATCTAACAAAGTGAATGCTAGTGAAGATGAGGTAGAATCAGAGGATAAAATAGGGAAAGAACAAATTAAAAATTACTTAAACGAGTTAGATGTCTTCAAGTCACCAGGGCCTGATGAAATGCATTCTAGAATACTCAAGGAGCTGACTGAGGAGATATCTGAGCCATTAGCAATTATCTTTGAAAAGTCATGCAAGACGGGAGAGATTCCAGAAGACTGGAAAGGGACAAATATAGTGCCAGTCTATAAAAAGGGAAATAAGGACAACCCAGGGAATTACAGACCAGTCAGCTTAACTTCTGTACCTGGAAAGAGATGGAGCAAATAATAAAGCAATCAATTTGCAAACACTGAGAAAATAATAAGGTGATAAGAAGAGCAACAAAAATGATTAAAAGTCTAGAAAACATGGCCTATGAGGGTAGATTAAACAAACCCAATTTTTTCAGTCTGGAAAAGAGAAGACTGAGAGGGGACATGATAACATTTTTCAAATACATAAAAGGTTGTTTCAAGGAAGAGGGAGAAAAATTGTTCTTCTTAACTGCTAAGGATAGGACAAGAAGCAATGGGCTTAAATTGCAGCAAGGGAGGTTTAGGTTGGACATTAGGAAAAACTTCCTAAGTGTCAGGGTAGTTAAGCACTGGAATAAATTGCCTAGGAAAGTTGTAGAATCTCCATCATTGGAGATTTTTAAGAGCAGGTTAGACAAACACCTGTCAGGGATGGTCTAGATAATACTTAGTCAGGCCATGAGTCCAGGGGACTGGACTAGATAACCTCTTGAGGTCCCTTCCAGTCCTATGATTCTATGACTGGACCTCTTAGGCACTACAATAATACAAATAATAAATAGTAATAATAATGGTTCCTGATAAGTCAGTAATTATAGCTAATAGTCCAATCAACAGAAATTTAAAGACACATAACAAGAAAATATGAAAGTGTTTGCATCAGTACCATCGCACAAATCAGCCCATTGCAGCTTTTCCCCCCTTAAAGATAATCAAATTTAGATATATATTCTTATTGTTTATGCACATTGTTGTTTACATGAACTTTAAAATTGTGCGTCATTAAATTTGCATTGATTGGACTATTAGGTGTAACTACTGACTTATCAGGTACCAAAATTATTCTTTATTATTGGTATTATTGTAGTGCCTAAGCCTAAGAGCCTCAATCATGGACCAGGACCCTATTATGCTGGGCACTCTACAGGCATAGAACAAAAAGACAGTCCCTGCCCCAAAGAGTTTACAACCTATCCCTCTAACCTAAGTCCTTATTATTGTACTGCATTTTTAAATACAAGACTTTTACCAGTATCAGAACCTGGTGAACTCCTAGCTACTGTCAATATCAGATTTGCACTTTACTATCATAACAAACTGCAATGAACTATCGTAACTAAAGCCTTCTCAGTGTAAACTGGCTAAAAACACTAAGAAATGAAGAGCAAGCACCATTTGTTCTGTCCAGAAATTACGAAGTTCATTTACATCCTGGAATTCATTCCACACCTGACCCTAGATTTCTCATCTAATTGATGCTTCTTGGTCTCTATTTAACCATCAAGTCTCTCTCTCATTCTCCCTTATCTCCAGATGCTTCTGTCCTAGATCCTCAACCCTCCACACCTCCATAATCCCCAAGCCCATTCCTCTAGCCCCCTAAGGTATCCAGTTCAACTTCAGTTTTCTTTCTTCCCTATCCCATGCTACTTTCAAACAGAGGTTATTCTTATTATATGGGACCAAATGCTGCAAGATGCTGATTGCTTCCTGAAAGGAGCTGAGGGTGCTCTGTACTTCAGAGGACTGGGCACTAGGTCTACTATAATTTTTACTGGCATCCCTTACTACTTTTTTAGGACTGGCAGCTTTTCATTTTAAGTACTTTATCACGCATATATATAATATTGTGATTACTTTAATCTTCTGTCCTATCCAGACAAATTAAACACAGCAATCATACAGCTTTGAATAAACAAATTATAATTGTTCATTTTGATCTGCATGGGAAATCCTACTCAGTTACGAACACCACCTTTAAATATTGGTCGGCAATGTATGTTAAGAACTTACTTTTGCATTCAGATAGCATTTCTGTTCTGTCTACAAGAAAGAATATGTTGCTATTTGGTTGCTGTTTATAAACTTTCTGAAAAAGAAGGAAATTGGGATAGGTTAATGTTAATAACAAATCCATAGCAGAAGCCTAATGTGTTATCAAGACAATGGTTTTACCTCCACAGCATTGTTACCTACTGCTATTTTATATTCTTCTTCCCTCACATATGATGAGTCAAGTGCCACTATTTCAAATATAAATTAAATTGAAAGTAAACATATTTATGAATACTTAGCGTATGAATGGCTAACATGATATTGGTAAATATCAGGCCAACTTAGACATTTTAATCAACAATTTAGATAAGACATTACTGAAAGTATTGATGCCAAAAGGACACACAAATTCTCATTCTTTTAAATAGCAAGTGTCCATCAATTTACTACATTAAAAGGCACTGTACTAAAAACAGATGTATGTGATACAAAAAAATGTAGGATAAAAGATAAAAATATTAAAAAGTTAATTCTTTGCAACACATATTATAGTTGTAAAATGTATAACAGAACATGGTTACCATTTATACTGACAGTGTCCTGGAGTCTCTACTCACTCAAAACTTCAGTGAGAGTTAAAAATAGATTGATTAAAAACTACAGGATTTGACCCAACATAAATTGTATATACAGTAGAGCCTCTATGTTACAAACTAATTGGAGACTGAATGCAGAAAGTCAAGAAGTTCATAAAATTGAACATAAAAAAATTAGTCAGTACAGTGCCTAAGTTGCAGTATGATGCACTGCATCATTTTCTTGTCTTTCAAACAACTGCAAAGCAATTTCCAACACACTGAAGACATCAGAATATAAAGGGATGTTGACTTGTTCTTCACTGACATCTCTTTTGTTGTGATCCTTTGTCCCATCAAGAAAAATGGTTCATGTAACTGGTGGTTTGTAAAATCTCGGTTTGTAAAAACGAGGTTCTACTATACCATAAAGACAATGCTTTATCAAGTTGTATCCACGATATTCATCAAGTACACAAAGCCACACTGAACTATTCAGTCATGGTGATAGGGAACAAAACTTGTCATTTCATATCATACCTACTGTACATTTAATCCTGAAAAGTTAACCAAAACACGAGATAGCAGTCTCAATTGGCATACTATAGAGACACACACACAAAGGGGGGGGGGAGAGGGAGGTGAAGTGTGTTTGTGAAACTTCAGATGGAGAGCCCTGGAGACTGAAGTCCTCTATCCACAGAGCAAACGGACCAGAAGTGGCAGGTATATGCTTTCTTACACTCCCCCTCCAATGTGCTTCAGTATCCATCCCCCATCTCTTCCATACTCTCTGTTGAAACTGCCAATGAGTCAGCCAGTGGTGCCACCTCTGATGTGAACATGTTCACTAATAACTGTACCAAGAAAAAAATTCATCTTATTTGACATAGACCCATTATCAATCCTGAGCTATCCATGGCTCAAACTAATTCTGCTTTTGTCAGGAATTGTTTACACGTTTCTGCATAATTTACCTGCACCTTGAAGGATTTATTTTTAAGAACGTGTAAGTCCATTTACATTGATTGTCAATTTTTCTATGCACTGTTGAAATTAGATAGTTGGTAGGTAATGCATAAGATATCTCTGAAAATAAAGTGTCGTCATTGACATATGTTTTGTAGATGACATTTGTAAATAGTTAAAACCTTTTTAAAAATAAAGATAGGGTTAACTTGTGCATATAGGGTAGGATTTTCACACATGCTCAGTATTGGCTTAACTCTGCTCCCCTCAAAATTAATGGTAAATCTCTCTTATTTCAAAGAAAGTAGCTAGGCCAATGGTAAGGACTTCTGAAAATCTCACACATGATGGATATGATTAATAGCAAAACAAATTGTGCTGATCCAAAGAGAAACTAAATTAATTTTTCTTTTACGAACTTTAGACACTGATTAATCAGACTGATAGCTATACAGAAAAACTGATAAATATCAGAACACAATCATTTTGAAGTAGTCATGGAAAAGCTGTCCTGCTTTTCTTAGATATTAAAACGGGAGCAGATATTTCTCCTTCATGTAGGTTATACATCTTTATCTGGGAGTTTTAGCCAATATAAAAGTTATGCTTAAAGAAAAGTGAAGTATTTATTTGCTTATCAGTGCACATAACATCTGTTTTCTCATTTCTATCTACAGCCCTTCACCATTGCGTAATGGTCATAAAACTCAAGGGGTTTATAGAGGAGGATAACAGCGGAGAAGGTCTTCTTTTGTATTTTTAAAAGCAACTTTAAACAACTTTTGCCTTCAAAATCTGAAAAAATCTGTGACAAATATTATGGGTTTGACATAAAAATTTGGTATTTCCCCTGATAAAAACCAATTCCTGCACAGCTTAGTTCTGAATGTAATATGGAGAGTAATTCCCTCACCACTTAGAAAATGTACAGTAAGAGTTGTCTTCTTTTTGGCTTGAAGAATTGAGATGTGTTGGAAAGGGTACTCAAGTGTTTTACTTTGATCTAGGATGTGCTACACTTCCATCACTACCACAAAACTGGATGTGATCACTTCCTGGAAAATAAATCTTCTTTGACAAGGAGTGTAAACTAGGTTAATAATATCAATATAACAATAACTAAATGCTGTCTTAAAAAATGTCAGACTCATAGTGAGCATCAGCTATTTTGAAGTGTTTGTTTTCTCATGCTTTCCCACCTTCGTTTATCTACCTGCTAAACAACCAGTGGGGCCCCTGGATGATCGAGATACAAAAGGAGCACTTAAAGACGATAAAGTTATTGCGGAGAAATTAAATGAATTCTTTGCTTCAGTCTTCACGGCTGAGGATGTTAGGGAGATTCCCAAACCTGAGCCGTCCTTTGTAGGTGACAAATCTGAGGAATTGTCACAGATTGAAGTGTCACTAGAGGAGGTTTTGGAATTAATTGATAAACTTAACACTAACAAGTCACCAAGACCAGATGGCATTCACCCAAGAGTTCTGAAAGAACTCAAATGTGAAATTGCGGAACTATGAACTGTCCTTTAAATCGGCTTCTGTACCTAATGACTGGAAGATAGCTAATGTAACGCCAATATTTAAAAAGGGCTCCAGAGGTGATCCCAGCAATTATAGACCGGTAAGTCTAATGTCAGTACCGGGCACATTCGTTGAAACAACAGTAAAGAATAAAATTGTCAGACACACAGAAGAACATAACTTGTTGGGCAAAAGTCAACATGGTTTCTGTAAAGGGAAATCATGTCTTACTAATCTTTTAGGGTTCTTTGAAGGGGTCAACAAACATGTCGACAAAGGGGATCCAGTGGAGATAGTGTACTTGGATTTCCAGAAAGCCTTTGACAACGTCCCTCATCAAAGGCTCTTATGTAAATTAAGTTGTCATGGGATAAGAGGGAAGATCCTTTCATGGATTGAGAACTGGTTAAAAGACAGGAAACAAAGGGTAGGAATAATGGTAAATTTTCAGAATGGAGAGGGGTAACTAGTGGTGTTCCCCAAGGGTCAGTCCTAGAACCAATCCTATTCAACTTATTCATAAATGATCTGGAGAAAGAGGTAAACAGTGAGGTGGCAAAGTTTGCAGACGATACTAAACTGCTCAAGATAGTTAAGACCAAAGCAGACTGAAGAACTTCAGAAAGATCTCACAAAACTAAGTGACTGGGCAAGAAAATAGCAAATGAAATTTAATGTGGATAAATGTAAAGTAACGCACATTTGAAAAAATAACCCCAACTATACATACAATATGATGGGGGCTAATTTAGCAACAACTAATCAGGAAAGAGATCTTGGAGTCATCGTGGATAGTTCTCTGAAGACATCCACGCAATCTGCAGCAGCAGTCAAAAAAGCAAACAGGATGTTAGGAATCATTAAAAAAGGGATAGAGAATAAGACTGAGAATATCTTATTGCCATTATATAAATCCATGGTACGTTCACATCTTGAATACTGTGTACAGATGTGATCTCCTCATCTCAAAAAAGATATACTGGCATTAGAAAAAGTTCAAAAAAGGGCAACTAAAATGATTAGGGGTTTGGAACGGGTCCTATGTGAGAAGAGATTAAAGAGGCTAGGACTTTTCAGCTTGGAAAAAAGGAGACTGGGGGGGATATGATAGAGGTATATAAAATTATGAGTGGTGTGGAGAAAGTGAATAAGGAAAAGTTATTTACTTGTTCCCATAATATAAGAACTAGGGGCCACCAAATGAAATTAATGGGCAGCAGGTTTAAAACAAATAAAAAGAAGTTCTTCTTCACACAGCGCACAGTCAACCTATGGAACTCCTTGCCTGAGGAGGTTGTGAAGGCTAAGACCATAACAGGGTTTAAAAGAGAACTAGATAAATTCATGGAGGTTAAGTCCATTAATGGCTATTAGGATGGGTAAGGAATGCTGTCCTTAGCCTCTGTTTGTCAGAGGGTGGAGATGGATGGCAGGCGAGAGATCACTTGATCATTACCTGGTTAGGTTCACTCCCTCTGGGGCACCTGGCATTGGCCACTGTCGGTAGACAGGATACTGGGCTGGATGGACCTTTGGTCTCACCCAGTATGGCCATTCTTATGTTCTTAGAGAGAAAATTGCAGCAACTGCAAACACTTTCGCATGATATCGGGTTGGAAGTGAACACGTCAACGACTAAGTGGATGCGGAATGAGCATTTGAAGCAGGAATCATCACTGTAAATGGGGAAGTAATCGAGGAGGTTGACAAATATATTTATCTGGGTCAGCAGCTGAACAGAGACAATTCATTTGAAGGGAAATGCAGCAGGAGGAGAAAGGCGGGAAAGTTTCAACAAAATAAAGACATCTCTAACTGATGATGAACTGCCCATGAAGAAAAGGTAAAAAACTGTTTAAATCCACTGTTCTGCTAGCAATGATATATGGAGTGGAAAGCTGGTCAATGACAAAAGCGGAGGAAGAAAAATTCGCTGTCACCCAGAGAGCAATGGAAAGGCAAATGTGCAAGATATTGCTCTGGGATCACATACCGAATGAGATCGGAAGGTGTACAGAGGTGACTGATGTAGTGCAGGCGATGTACGACGCAAAGCGGAGATGGGCAGGTCATGTAGTCCGCAGGCAAGACAACAGACCACAGAGACCACAAGTGACCGCTGGGCAGACCGGAAATGCGCGGGGCTGATCCCATGACAAAACTCTTTGGCCAGAAATGGAAAGAACGTGCTCGTAATAAAACAGAATGGTGTGGCGTCAACTTGCGTTTGTGGAAGGACGGACGAGGACAAGCTCCGGACAAGGCGATTTATCTAATGCAAAAAATGAATTGCTAAAAAACCACTTTGTAATCACTCACCCGGTTCTTCTTCAAGTTGGAAAGCTCATCAACTACAACTTTCTGCTCTTTAATCTGAAAAACATAATAAAACTCTAGATTTATGACAAATAAATCAGTATGTTATAACCCACTATTAACACTCCAACCCATGTTTTCAGATAGGTAGATGCAAATGTTTGTCTTACTCTGACAGGTCCAGGAGAAATTAGATAAAAAAGTGATGGAGTAAAGAATGGAAAGTAAACTGAGACATGAAAGATGCTGTTTCCATAGCCAATATAAACATAACCAGTAAGATATTCTAGGGCATATGACTGATAGAAATGGAAGTCAATTTTTCTGAAATTAATTTGATCTCAAAAACTAGGTGTCTGTAGAAGTCTGAGCCAGCAAACCAGGAGGGAGTAAATCACATTTTCAAATACCTGCTTTAGAAGGGAGGTAATTTGTATACAACCTGCATCTTTTTCTCCACAATTGCGTGTGATCACTACTGCACATCTAGGGCCTGATTCCAAAACCTACTGAAATCGATGGGAGTCTTTCTATTGCTTTCAATGAGCTTTGCACCGGACCCTAATAAAGCCTACTACTCTTGTAGATGGGGTTACTATGTAGGCAAATATGGTATGTTTTGTAATCAACGGGGATGACAGAACAGGCTATGAACTAGATTCTGAATTATTCTGGTATAAATCAGGAGAATTTCAGTGAGGTTAATGCAACAACAGCACATGAAAAATCTGTTTTGTGGGATTTTCTTTTCAGGGGAAAAAATGGGTTTCTTCACGATTTTTCTAACTTCTTTGTCACTCTGAAGCACGCAACAGTACAAAGAACTGTGAAGCCAATTTTTTCAATTTCCTGGAAATGCCTCTAGGGCAGGGGGAATCTTTGGGGTGCAGAACTGTCCACACCTTCTTTCCCTGATATATGGGTCACTGTTGGAAAAAAGACCAAAGAACCTCTACACTTCAGCTATTACAGGCTGCAAGAATGGCCCTTGTGGCCATAGGCAACTGGACATAAACTAGAACAACACAGCATCTCCTCTAGTTTATGCCATGGACTGAACAGTACCTTAACTGATTCCAGAATTTGGAAGTCACAAAGTTGGCATAAATCCACCTTTGATCCCATTCCTGTCTCTTAGGCGATCAAACCATAGCACACATTTTGCACCAATATCCTCCACTGAGGACTCTATGGAGAAGCAGTAAATTTACAAAAGGAGAGTGAAGGAGGTTCCTTGGGATTTAACAGACTACAGACTGATGACACTATTGTCTCTACAGTAAATATTTAGTGTTTGTGAAGAAGGCCAGAAAGACAACTCCAGAGGCTAAAATATTTTATGTCTCCATGGAGCTTGTATGGGATGAGCAGCTGCAGCATAAGATAACCCACAATTCCCTGACCATGTGTGTCTCAAGCTTGGAATGATCAACAGTAGGCATGACAAAGTAGTTCTACCAATATGTCCATTTAGCCCTTCACTAACACTGCCACTAAGGCCATTAATTAGGGCCAAATTACGGTGGAAGTTTTTCTACTGTGAAAATTTAAAAAGCTAAAGAAATCTCTGCTTTTTAGTGGTACTGAATCTCTCATTTTTTCCTGCGGGTAAAAATAAAGTCATCACCCTTATAATCCTGCTGCCCTGCACCCCCATTTTCACAGCAAGCGCCCAATGTCACACGATTTCCCTGAAAGTATTTCCAGGGCCAATGGAACATCCTGATTCGCTGTGGCGGCACTATGACGTTACACCTTGCAGCGTGACATCACTGCGAACGCTCTTGTAGTGATGAAGCCAAATAAGCAAGATGACATCATGCTGGTGCCCCTCCCCCCCGCAGCACCTCCCCCCACTGGGCCCCGCCCTCCCAGCCGACAGGGGGCCCCACTCCTCCCGCGCTGACCCCAACCGGAACGGGACCAGTTTCTCTTCTCCGGTCTCGTGAGGGCCGCGTGCGCGAGTGTCATTCGCGCCACACCCTCACCTTTCGGTTCAGCTCCTCCTTCTGGTGCAGCTTCGCCCCCTCCTCCTCTCTCCGCGGCTCCCGGCCCGACATTCCCTCCTTACGTGTCCCGTTGCCAGCGGTGACAGGCGCGAAACCCACACACGCGGGCTCGCGCTTCCCTAATCCCGCCACGTGCGGTGGGGGACGACTACTTCCTTCAAACGCCCCGAACCCACGAACTGCGCAGTCGCACTACACGCAAAGCCCCTAACTGCGCTCACCCAGCTAGGCCGGTGCAGCGACGGAGCATGCGCGAACTTTCCGAGCATGCTCAGTAATAATCAAGCATCCGGGATATTGTTCGCCCCCCCCTTGGTGTAACTGAGCATGCGCGAGTGTTTTGCGCACGCTCAATTGCAACGTTGGAAGCCGTTGCCCTAACTAGTCTGCCCTTACCTGCCATCTGCGGGGTGTGGAAATAGGGCCCGTGGGTCACAAACGGGGCAGGGCCCAGGAAGGGCCTGGCTGACGTGGGCAAAAAGGGGACTTAAGGAGGACGGGGGTAAATAGAGGCCGCTCCTGTGCTCCTCCTTGGGTGGTGCATGTGTGGCAGGAAAGCCACAATCTCGCCCAATGCCTAGCTCTGCGTTTCCCAGACTGAGCCACAGCTCTCTGGGGCCCTACCAAGGCCTCGTGGGGAAGCCACCAGCGTTGGGGGGGGGGGGGGGAATTAATATGCCAGTCTGTGTTCTTTTCTGATGATGAGACCATTAAACTAGGCTTAAAATCACTTTATCTATGGGCACTGGAACTGCTCTGTGCCCCCTGGAGTGTGGGGACTTCAGCAGAGAGACTCCCTGCTGGGGGAAGCACCCATAGGAAAGCTCTTGATTGAAAGCCCCCCCTAGAGTAAAGGCAAAGTGAGGCTCCCAGTGCTGACCAGCACCAGCAGACAGGGGAAGGGAGGGAGGGATAGGTGCTTATTTTTCTAAACTATAAGTAGTTGCAAAAGTGTTTTAACTCCTTAAGTCAATATCCTTGAAGCTAGTGTCTTGAGTTGGTTAAAAAAAGTTATTTGGTTGTGAGGAGCCATCTAGTTTTAAAATCCTGGAAGGGAGCTGCAATACAATAAAGTCTGGGAACCCCACACCTTGAGAATCCAGTTTTATCAGAAAAGCTGCCCCTAGGGAGCTGTAAACGGCTGCCTCCTAGAGCAGGGGTGGGCAAATCTTTTGGTCCAAGGGCCACATCTGAGTATGGAAATTGTATGGCGGGCCATGAATGCTCACAAAATTGGGGGTTGGGGTGCAGGAGGAGGTGATGGCTCTGGGGTGGGGCCAGAAATGAGGAGTTCAAGGTGTGGGAGGGGGCTCTGGACTGGGGAAGGTGGTTGGGGTGTGTGTGTGGGGGGGGTGAGGGCTCCAGTTGGGGGTGTGGGTTCTGGGGTGGGGCTAGGAATGAGGGGTTGGGGCAGTGCTCTGGGCTGGGACCAAGGGGCACAGAGGGCAGGAGGGAGATCAGGGGGTTGAGGTGCAGGAGGGGGTCGGGGTGCAGGCCTCAAGCAGCTCCCAGAAGCAGCGGCATGTCCCTCCTCCAGCTCCTACGTGGAGGCGTGGCCAGGCAGCTCTGTGCACTGCCCTGTCCACAGGCACCGCCCCTGCAGCTCCCATTGGCCGGGAACCCTGGCCAATGGGAGCTGCACAAGTGGCGCTTGGGGCAGGGGCAGCGTGCGGAGCCCCCTTAGCTGCCCCTACACGTAGGAGCAGAAGGGTGGACATCCCGCTGCTTCCGGCAGCCGCGCAGAGCCACGGCACGCGCGGAGCGGGGCAAGCCCTGGATCCCGCTCCCCGGCGAGAGCTCTAGGGCCGGATTAAAACGTCTGAAGGGCCAAATGTGGCCCCCTGGGCTGTAGTTTGCCCACCCTTGTCCTAGAGCCTTGATTCAATGACTGTCTTAGGATATGTCTATACCACAATCAGAGGTGTAACTGTAGCATGTATAGACATACCTGATCTAGCTTTAATTTAGCTATCATGAGTACCTAGTGAAGGCTCAGTGGCACAGATTTCAGTATGGGCTGAATTACACAGGGGTTTCAGATGGGCTTGTACAAACCAAACTGAAGTCCATGCTGCCACAGTTTCACTGATAGCTAGACCAAACCATGTGTCTACACATACTGCAATCACTCCCCTGATTGTAGGATAGTGATATCCTTACTTGCACACATGGCTAAGCCTTTCCAAGCATGGTTTTGACATTTTGAATAAATCCCTGGTGTCCACCTAGACTAGCTAATATGTGAACATATAACTTGCCTACACTAGGGTTTAAAAAAAACAACTTTTTCCCCTAGTATAAGCAAAACCAGAAGGAAAGAAATTAGTTAGAACTAGTGCTATAATTTGAGCAGATAGGCCTCAAAAGCTTAAGAATGAAAGAACCACACAAGTGTAAAAAATGAATTAAAGGAAAGATTCTAATTAGTGTTTAGAAAAAAACTGTTCACTTCATAGCCCTTTACCAGATATGGACAGCAGAAATGAAGCAGTGAACTCTATAGAAGGGTATTTGTTAAATGAGTTATATGGGTTCATGGTTTTAAAGGCTTCCTTTTTCTTGGCTAAACCTATATTTTAATAATTACTAATAGTAGTATATTGTTTTGCATTTCTATAGCGCTTTGCTTCATCTGAGTAGGTCAATGTTCTTTACAAACATCTAATTAGGTCTCACAACACAGATGGCTGAAGCAAGGCACAGAGAATTTAAGTAACCCGATGATAAGTCATTGGCAAAGCCAGGAACAATGAGTCCTGGTTTCCTAGTTTAACTACTAGATGCCACCATCATAAATTGGTTACATGGAAACTGCTACCTGTAGGCCTTGGTGATCAAGTAACAACTAGAAGTGTGTGAACACTGACAATTTTAGTTTGTGTGCGGTTCATTCACCAAACCTTGCAAATGCAGTTCTTGGGTTGCTAATGGTCCTAATCCCCTTTACATAAAAGCTCAAATTCAGCTACCTAGAACCTCCGCAGGGAAGTCCAACAGTGCATCACTGCTATCATTGGAGCTGGGTCACAGAAACAAAAATGGAATTGCCTGTTATGAATAGTCAGGAAAAAACAGGATTTCCCTTCCCACAATACCAAGGCTCAATGCTTTTCTCTGCTATTTCACTTGAACAAGAAGAAAACGGGGCTAGGAATCAAAGGTTGAAAAACAAGTTTAATGGGAAAAATGTAAAAGTGAAAAAGCAAGGAAGAAATAAAGCATTATCAGAGTTCATGCACCTTTTTGTTCCCCCATTAAGCATTGCAGAGGCCTGATATACCCAGCCAGTACTGTGTGTAAGCTGCTTGTGCCCTTGGTTGCCAACTATCAGAAGACAGACATAGAAGGCAAAATCCTGTACTTGATTCATGTGTGCGGTCCAATCAAGTAGGTGTGCTCAGAGGCTGCCTACTGGAATGGGTCTCTAAGTACCACTTGCATAATGACAGGTTTCAGAGTAGCAGCCGTGTTAGTCTGTATCCGCAAAAAGAAGAGGAGTACTTGTGGCACCTTAGAGACTAACAAATTTATTAGAGCATAAGCTTTTGTGGGCCACGAAAGCTTATGCTCTAATAAATTTGTTAGTCTCTAAGGTGCCACAAGTACTCCTGTTCTTTTAAGTACCACTGTGGATCAGGACCTGTGTGACTTTAAGTAAGGCGTATGGCCTAATTTCAGAGCATCCATAGCTCCCACCGAAGACAACGGACTTTAACTAATAGGTTATAATCCAAAACCCAGCGAAGCAAATGGGCTTTGGATCAGGCAAATAATGCACAACACTTAGGGGGATTAATCCAATGCCAATTGAAATTGACTGATAGTCCGTTGACTTTCATAGGTACTGGATCATATTTTTATCAACAGGGAGGGTCAACAGAAATCAGAGGGAAATTTAGGCAACATTTGCACAGAATTTTCCCACAAATCTGTGGGATTTTGTCAGGGCTTTTAGCCAAAGTCAGTGAGATCACTGTGAGGATGTCCCCTTTTCTTTTTGTCTCACCTTGTCCTTTCCCTCTATTTTAATACTAAATAGCATTGTAAGACCCAAGGAGAGTCATTCCAAAATTAACATGAACTGCTGCAGCTAGGCCAAATTTATAGAAACCCCACCAAACCCCACAAGTGTCACAGCAGGAAACTCACAATTTGTAGCTGACTACACTGCAGACATCACTTTTGCTCTAATTTTTAAGGACATTTGGAATTAAATTATTTGAATAATTGAAAGACTAATGTTGCATCTGATGCTAAGTGTTACTGTTCATTTGTATGCTTCCATGCAGAATGCTTTTCAACAAACAGCTATTTGAGAAGTGTACTGGAATCCAGCTGAGACATTTACATGTCCTGGCATGTGCCTGAATTCTTCTATACAATATACTTAAATTCTGGACAATAATTTTATACACTCACCTGCATTCTTTGATGCTATTGCTATAGTTCGCTACTTGTTTGGTCTGCAATGTAAATGGTTTAATCTGAATGCTTCTGAACACTCTACTGCATCCGTGATTTATTTGCTATAGATATGTACAAAGGTTGACAATTGAGTAACTGAGTAGTCAAAGTATAATTTCCCCACTGATTATTCTTTTTATGTTCAGTTACAAACACAATTAAAGTTTATTAATGACTAATTCATCACTATGTCCCTGTGTTTGAGCTATTCATTGATTAGCTTGTGAGAGTGCAGATAAAGGTTCCTGGTCCTGAAGAGTGGGTGTTTTCAACTTCTGTCCTTACCAGAAATTATTGACATTCCCACTAATTCTGAGTATTGAATGTGTGATTGACAAGTCTTCTTAAAGTAAATGCATTCCTAATGCATGATTAAATCTAACAGATCACCCCACCTTCACATCCAAGATAAGAGCACTTTTGCTGTTGTTAAGTTTAAAAATCAACAAATGAAAAGAGTTGTGTTGTCCAAGCCAAAGTCTCTCTCTGAGGGCTCGATTCTTCCTGGAGGTTCAGCCCTGACCCTGAGTGAGAAGAGCCATATAACTGCTCTACCCCAGGAGAAGTCCTGGGACAGGTATGTTATTCATGGTACCACCTAGTGGCTAAACGTTATAATATAGGTTTCAGAGTAGCAGCCGTGTTAGTCTGTATCTGCAAAAAGAACTGGAGTACTTGTGGCACCTTATAGACAGAATAAATTTGTTAGTCTCTAAGGTGCCACAAATACTCCTGTTCTTTTTATTATAATATAGTTTAACATTACATTATGCAGGGGTTGGCAACCTTTCAGAAGTGGTGTGCAGAGTCTTCATTTATTCACTCTAATTTAAGGTTTCGCGTGCCAGTAATACATTTTAACGTTTTTAGAAGGTCTCTTTCTATAAGTCTATAATATATAACTAAACTATTGTTGTATGTAAAGTAAATAAGGTTTTTAAAATGTTTAAGAAGCTTCATTTAATATTAAATTAAAATGCAGAGCCCCCCGGACTGGTGACCAGGACCCGGGCAGTGTGAGTGCCACTGAAAATCAGCTTGCATGCCACCTTTGGCACGCGTGCCATAGGTTGCCTACCCCTGCATTATAGGTACAATTTAGTCCTAAATGACTTCCTGACAGTGTATGAAACATTTATAATTTGGGGGTGCTACCTAAAGAGGTCCTAGTTTGTTGCACAAATGAGGTTCCTGACTGAATATAGATGACTATGTTATGTCACTGGGCTTTTGAAAACAAGATTAAGGATGCTTAATTTATTATACCTTAAAAATAAAAAACTAAGTTAATTCCCTTACCTAGTCATTGATTTCAGTGAAAAATAATGACTAGGACACTTGTTAAATTCAGTGTTGAGTGATAATATATAAGGATCTTGTAAAGTGCCCTTCTCTTCAGCATCTGGGGTCTTTACAAAAATATAAAAAGATACAAAATCAAATACAAATTACCCAACACGGGTAGCTTATAAACAGCAGTCACTGCTGCTGCAAGAAAACATTTGCAGCCAAATTACCTTCATGATTACAAGCAAACAATAACAGTTAGCAAAACACCTGTCCAAATAAGCATGCTCAAGATCACCAAATCCATAGGGAGCAAATTGCACAGATTAGGGCCCTCCACTGGAAAAGCTCTGCTACCTATCCTGGGGAGTTTGCTTGTAGGAACTGATGCCCAGGGCATACCAGCTGATTTTAGCTGATGTGACAGGATATAAGTTGCCAGGTGTTTAATAATACACCACTACAGGAAGCTGGTAAGCAAAGTCCGCAGGGCAAGCATCAACACTGGCAAATGTACCTGGATTGAAAGATGAAATCAAAAAGGCTCAATATGGGGACCAATCCTGTCAGAAACTGCAGTATGTGTCTAGAAAGTGGGACAAGTTTGCAGATTGCATTAAGACAGAAGGGGTGGTCGTTGCTAGGGAGTACAGAGTCAACCTGCAGCTGACTGAGGCAAGTTAAAGAAATAGGAAACTGGTTGGGTAATGTTTGCATGCACCAAAGACAACTACAAGGCAATGTAAACATTGGACTTTTGCTGGAAGAGCCAAAGAAAGAGACTTACGTGTGTCAGAGACACAGGTGCCTAGCTGTCGTGTGGAAGGTTGGGTTTATAAACAAGACTTACATATCTAAGGGGGGGGAATGGCATCCATACAGAAGCTCAATGTCAGACCTTAGCTAGCATTCTGCATGCAGAAGCCTGGATTGGGAAAGGATATGCATTTCACAGTTTCCTTCAACCACGTGTCTTTGATGTTGTTTTGAAAAGAAAGTTAGACTTAATGACAATATCTGATCTGTTCACAAAAGAAATGGAATACAGGCATAATGAAAAAAGCCTTTCCCCTTCCCTCCCCTCACCCCCCATTCACTGCCTAATTGTGTCCCTGAGACTCATTTTAATTCA
>NW_020664413.1:48838079-48934262 GCF_002925995.2 Terrapene triunguis | reverse complement strand
GAGACACTACATACATTACGATAGCTTGACACTGTTGTATTTTGTGCTAATAGCTTGATAAAGAGATTACTGCAAAAAGGTAGGTGTTATAAGCAATGTTATGAGCCCCAAGACATATGACGAACCACGCCATGCGATAGCTTTGTTTCTCTTCCCATTCTTCCTGCAACACTGAAACAACATAAAGTAATGCAAGGCTGTGTACAATTTTGCATTAACAGTACAGTACATTGAAGTTATTGGGGCTCTGTCTATGTGATGCTCCTTGCAGGATCAGGTCCTAATGATAAGAAACCACTGTTGTGAATAGCTGGTCTTCAGAGTGAAGAATCTAGAAGTTATTTATGAAATAAGCCCGAGGTTGGTATTGGGACCAATGTTATATAAAATATTTATTAATGATTTAAAGGAGAAAAGTTGCAAAATCTGCAGATGACTCTATGGGTGCATCTACACTGCAGGGTTTTTTTTTTTTGGCAGCGCATAGCATGCATACACACATTGCCCCCCAGCATGGGTATAAGTAGCAAAGAAGATGGTGCAGCATGGATTAAAAATATATAAGCTAATTAATTTTATAAGCATTACCAACATTTTTTCATTCTGTAGGCTAAAATAAGGATAAAATAATGTAATGCTTCATGATACAGTATAAGCTGATCAGCTGTGGGGGTCAGGAAGGAATTTTTTTAATCCCCTGGGCCTCCCTCTACACAGATACATGCATGTAAAAATATTGAATTTCATAGTTGGCACTAACAGAAGTTTCCGTCTGCTTCTGTAGCATCAGCTATGGGCCGGTCTGGAGCCTGGATGCCAGACTCTATGTACATGTGTTCTGATCCAGTATGACTAATCCTATGCTCCAGTAGCTAATGTTTCTATTAAAAGGGCAAAAAAGCAAAGGAAACAGAAGGGGACAATCCTATATTGTGTCTTGTGGACTTGGGCTGGACCTACATACAGCTAATTCTTAAGTAAATACAATGAAATATTTTAATAAATGACAGTTCTTTCTTTTCACATAAAAAGATTGGCACTTGTTGGCACTAAACAGAGTGATTACAAAATAACTGGATTCAAATCAGTGTTCTTTTGCAATCCAATTTTGAGGTTAAAGAGTTTCCTTGTTTCTTTTCTTTTTTGTTACTGAAACATTTAATGTGCACTCTTTAGCAACAGAGATATTAAAAATGAAGCCTGGAGGAGTTTTAATCATTCACATGTCTAATGAATCTCTCACTTATTCATATTCAGAAATAAGATTCTATCATACTGTACACAATAGTTCAATTTTCAAATTAGCAGTGGGGTGCAGTTTCCTACTTAATTTCTGGTGTTTGGAATAGCTGTAAAGCTGGCTTGAAATGGCATTTGCCTTATCTCATGTATGGAAAGGTGATCTGGAAATAAAAGTGATTCACTGATATTTTATTCTATAATTCTTACATTTTTTGATCCAGACAGTAATTTTTTTGTTAATGAAATCATTGCTTACTCATCAGTCTGTATGGTAAATGAATGATTCCATGAGCCAGGTTCATCTTTAGTGTAACGCTATTGAAAATGGTTGAACTCAGTGGTTGAATTCAATGTTATATCATGGTTGAATTTTGGTCTGTTGTATTAAAGTTATTTTATATTATATTTCATTTTTTAAAAATATTTTTCATATATTAAGCAGGCTTCTTATTTTTTGATATTGGAGTTACTGCTCTACATTATTAAGTTGTGAAATAAAACCTCACCCCAGAGAATTAAATGGAAAATTTAATCTAGCACTGCATCTCTTATGTAGAAATCTTCATTTCCTGTCCTAAACTATTGGCTAGTATTGATGAACTGTTGAACAGCTGCTACATTCCATCCCAGAATGGCTGCATTTTGCTTGTGGATGAAGTGATTCCTATATGCAAATAGAGCTAAATTCTGTCCTGGGGTACACTGCCCTGAAGGAGAGGAAGGTGATCAGGAACAGTCCACATGGATTCACCAAGGGCAAGTCATGCCTGACCAACCTGATTGCCTTCTATGATGAGATAACTGGCTCTGTGGATATGGGGAAAGCGGTGGACATGCTACATCTTGACTTTAGCTAAGCTTTTGATATGGTCTCCCACAGTATTCTTGCCAGCAAGGTAAAAAAGTATGAATTGGATGAATGGACTAAAAGGTGGATAGAAAGCTGGCTAGATTGTCAGGCTCAACGGGTAGTGATCAATGGCTCCATATCTAGTTTGCATCCGGTATCAAGCGGAGTGCCCCAGGGGTCAGTCCTGGGGCCGGTTTTGTTCAACATCTTCATTAATTATCTGAGTGATGGGATGGATTGCACCCTCAGCAAGTTCACAGATGAACTAAGCTGGGGGAACAGGTAGATACACTCAAGGGTAGGGATAGAGTCCAGAGTGACCTGGATAAATTGGAGGATTGGGCTAAAAGAAATCTGATGGGGTTCAACAAGGACAAGTGCAGAGTCCTGCACTTAGGACGGAAGAATCCCATGCACTGCTACAGGCTGGGGACCAACTGGCTAAGCGGCAGTTCTGCAGAAAAGGACCTGGGGATTACAGTGGACGAGAAGCTGGATTTGAGTCAACACTGTGCCCTTGTTGCCAAGAAGGCTAATGGCATATTGGGCTGCATTAGTAGGAGCACTGCCAGCAGATCGAGGGAAGTGATTATTCCCCTCTATTCGGCACTGGTGAGGCCACATCTGGAGTATTGCGTCCAGTTTTGGGCTCCCCACTACAGAAAGGATGTGGACAAATTGTAGCAAGTCCAGCAGAGGGCAACGAAAATGATTAGGGGGCTGGGGCACATGACTTATGAGGAGAGGCTGAGGGAACTGGGCTTATTTAGTCTGCAGAAGAGAAGAGTGAGTCAGGCTTTGATAGCAGCCTTCAACTACCTGAAGGGGGGGTTCCAAAGAGGATCGAGCTAGGCTGTTCTCAGTGGTGGCAGATGACAGAACAAGGAGCAATGGTCTCAAGTTGCAGTGTGGGAGGTCTAGGGTGGATATTAGGAAAAACTATTTCACTAGGAAAGTGGTGAAGCATTGGAATGGGTTACCTAGGGAAGTGGTGGAATCTCCATCCTTAGAGGTTTTTAAGGCCCGGCTTGACAAAGCCCTGGCTGGGATGATTTAATTGGTGTTAGTCCTGCTTTGAGCAGGGGATTGGACTAGATGACCTCCTGAGGTCTCTTCTAACCCTAATCTTCTATGATTCTATATCCATCCAATCACAAACCTCTACAAAAGGTACCCAAAGAAGCCTGTCTCCAAACAGCTCTTATGATACAGTTGAGGAAACACCCTGGTTCATAAAGCTAGATTTGGATCATTTGCTAAAATCTACAGAACTGTTGCTGTACAATACTGTTTCACAGAGTCAAGTGGCACTACTGCCAATATGGGCGTGGTGAAGAGCCAGACTGCCTAACGCAATAGACTAGACAAAGAAGATAACTCAATCACCAGGTGGCATAATACTGCACTTCTCTTGGCATTCTGGTTGTAAAGCATGATCTAACTTCCTGGGATTACTCTGGTCTGTTCCAATTGCATGGAGTTTGTTGGAAACTGTGTCAAGTATTTTTAATTTTCATAGGCAAAAAATGCTATAAGATGCTTTCTCTTCCAAGTGTAAGTCATGAAATCAAGCAACAATTAATTGATCTGTGGTATAAGAGTAATCAAATTTCTGCTCAGTAAGATGATACTCCACCCTTATTCAGAGTAATAGGATATGTTTATTTCAGGCTGTACCACTCACAGCATTATGCTCAATGAAGTGCAGGACTCCCCCACCATGTGGTATCTCTAATCATATATGGGAGGACATAGCCATGGACAAGTTTGTCATTAGAAGTTTTTTGTTATAAGATTTATGATCTTCTATCAATGGCTCTGTTATGAGTCAGTCTTTCTATGGGTGATTCTGACGAGTCAAAATATTTAGTCACATATTTTCTATTGATTTCCATTTACATAAAGCTGCAGTCTTCTTGAGCTAGTGCTTCTGTGTAACTTCAATATGTGTATGCCTTGAGTTAATGGAATAAGAGGATAGCAGAGGTAAGTCGTTCCAAGAATGTTTGGCTTTATGAGGTTGGTAATATAGCTGGTTAAAAATTTTCAACACAAAGTCTTTTTAATCTCCAAACCTGCATAAGGCAGTGGTCCTGTGGTCATATAATTAAAAACTATCATAATGCATATGAAGAAAGGGACTGAATTATGGTTGCACAGGCAACCTGAATTCTGACTTTTCCTAACTTCTGAGTGCGTGATTTTGCAACCTTAATAATGTTTGTTTAACCCAGTGTTTTTGGATATAATATATAAATATTATAGATAGGTGCATATGAAAAATTGGTGTATAGCATATAGTACATATTTATTAATTCTTATATTAATTCTTTTACCTATGGTATTATGTTCTCTTTAGTATCCTAGTAGCTGTGAAATTATTGCCAAGAATAACTTAGATTGAAAAATCTTTCTTAGTAAAAGTGGTCACATGGCAATCAGTATTAGCTGTAACACAATGTACTGTACATACTTTTAAGCCCAAGTAATAAAAATTCTTGAAGGAGGCAACCAAAGTCCTTAAGAGTGACTTCCATGCCCTGAGATCAGCATCATTAGCTGTTGGTAAAACAGGATCATCCTCTTTCCTGACTCTTTTGATGGAGTTGGAATTAGAACGGTAGTTTCTTAAAAATGAAAATATACAACACTTCTATCAAAGTTTGTGTTTAAAGAGTCTTCCTTTCAGTGCCAGGCTCGCTACAGGAAAGGCTCCTTGTTTTCTGTTGTCCCATCTGGTTGAACAAACGAGGGTACCTACTGAATTTAAACACTATTTGGTGGTCTTTTCCTGAGCACAACTCCCTTGTGGTGGCTTCCACCTCAAGATAGGTGTGACGGCAAGAAAGAAGGATGTGGACTGTCTGCCTTCAATACTCTTTTCTATTCACTGAAGGAGAACACATCTTGATGGCTCTCTCTGCTGAGCCCATATACCTTCATACTATTTAAACCACTGGCAGAAGAGGGGGACAGCATGAATCTGCCTTTTTTGGACAGGACATATTCTGACACTGCATTGAGAGCTCCTCTAAAATCAGTCAGCCTCAGATCTAGTAATGCTGTATAATACAATGGTATGATATGATTATCATTCTCTTGCAGCTAATCTTACAATATAAAATGGTACCACAGCATTGCACCAAGATACTATGTAACATTTCCAATATGTCCTGCCCGAGAGCTTGAAATCCTGGAAAAAGAAGTAAAAGTGAGTGTCATGGGGTCCACTCACTGCAGGTGGTACCTTCTCCTGGTCGGTCTGGGAATCAGCTCTCTTCAGTTCCAATGCCCCCTTCTGCTTCTTGCTGTATGATCTCTCACAGCACCTCCATCTTCAAGCCTTGGCCCTCCAGCCAGGTCACTCTACATATTTCTTCAATCTGGGGTATCAAAGTCTTTCCTCGCTATCAGTCTCTGGCCATCTTCCCATTCACTGCCCCCATGCCATCCCCTCAGTGGTTGGCAGGGGAACCCAGGCCCACCCTCTACTCCTGGTTTCAGCTCAGGGACCCTTTAATCAGCAGCCAACGTCTGTTCCCTCCTTGACTTTACTACCTTTTCCTGAGCCCTTTCCTTACCTTCTAGCTCTCCCCCCATCTCTGGGTTTGCCAGCCTCACAACTCCCTCTTCGCAGGGAGTAACTGTAAGCTGGTGGTTCTCAACCAGTGGTACATGTACCCCTGGGAATATGCCGAGGTATTCCAGGGAGTACATCAGTTCATCTAGATATTTGCCTAGTTTTACAACAAGCTACATAAAAAGCATTAGCAAAGTCAGTACAAACGAAAATTTCACACGATTTGTTTATACTGCTCTATATTCTATACACTGAAATGTAAGAACAATATTTATATTCCAATTGATTTATTTTATAATTATATGGTAAAAATGAGAAAACAAGCAATTTTTCAGTAATAGTGTGCTGTGACACTTTTGTATTTTTATGTCTGATTTTGTAAGCAAGAAGTTTTTAAGGGAGGTGAAACTCTGGCCACAATCGAGAAAATACTTGGGCAGTTTTTAACTTTAAGTATTTGAGTTATTTTGTTAAAGGCTATGTAAATTATACTATGGGGAAAAGTTTGTCTACATTTAATTAAAATACACATGGTATAGTTCCTTATAGTCCTTATATATTTCCCTGACTCCTTCCCCAGCTGCTACTCCTGTTTTATTCAGTTTCTCCTGCTGCTCAGAAAGCAAAATGCATGATATAAAAACATAAGAATGGCCATACTAGGTCAGACCAATGGTCCATCTAGCCCAGTATCCTGTCTTCCAACAGTGGCCAGTGCCAGGTGTTTCAGAGGGAATAAACAGAACAGGTAATCAAGTGATCCATCCCCTGTTGCACATTCTGGCAAACAGAGGCTAGGGACACTTCAGAGCATGGTTTTGCATCCCTGCCATCCTGACTAAAAGCCAATGATGGACCTATCCTCCATGAATTTATCTAGTTCTTTTTTGAACCCTGTTATAGTCTTGGCCTTCACAATATCTCCTAGCAAAGAGTTCCACAGGTTCACTGTGTGTTGTGTGAAGAAATACTTCCTTTTGTTTATTTTAAACCTGCTGCCTATTAATTTCAGTTGGTGACCTCTAGTTCTTGTGTTATGAGGAGTAATAACACTTACTATTTACTTTCTCCACACCAGTCATGATTTTATAGACATCTGTCATATCCCCCCTTAGTTGTCTCTTTTCCAAGCTGAAAAGTTCCAGTCTTACTAAGCTCTCCTCATATGGAAGCTTTTCCATACCCTTAATCATTTTTGTTGCCCTTTTCTGTACCCTTTGCAATTCCAATATATCTTTTTTGAGATGGGGCGACCAGATCTGCATACAGTATTCAAGATGTGGGCGTACCATAGATTTATAGAGAGGCAATATGATATTTGCTCTCTTATTATCTATCCCTTTCTTAATGATCCCCAACATTCTGTTTGCTTTTTTGACTGCTGCTGCACACTGAGTGGATGTTTTCAGAGAACTATCCACAATGACTCCAAGATCTCTTTCTTGAGTGGTAACAGCTAATTTAGACCCCACCATCTTATATATGTAGTTGAGATTATGGTTTCCAATGTGCGTTACTTTACATGACCTCTTATTCCAGAGTTCCTGTTAATGCTTATTATTCTGGCAGGAATGCTCCCACAGCTGCTTCCCCTCCGTCCATCAAATGACCCTGGAGACCAAAGTACTGATTCTTCAAGAGAATCAGAATACTTTTGATTCCTACTCAGTGGAGTCAGGGGGAGCTGAGGGTGATGAGCTCAGCCCCCACCCAAGTGATTGGTAGCCAAGAGACTTGAAGAGTCATGTACTCCACAGAAATGGTTTAGCTTTGTGGGGTGGCGGTGCCATATGCTATTGCTTTACAATTTCAAGAACAAAGGTTTTTAAAAGTCACTTTAAAATGTTGCTGCTTCATACTTTCATTTTGTTCTTATTATGTGTCACATTGCTATATCCCATTCCATCTATCACATGCAGAATCTGAACACTCAGCCAATCTCAGCCAATTATAGCCCACTGACAGGACAGAAAAGCAGGCACAGGCTACTAACATGACTGCGAGTGGGTGGAGGAGCAGACATTGCCACTGGCTTCCAAGTTGAAAAAACGGTTACTCACCTTCTCGTAACTGTTGTTTTTAGAGATATTGTGCCATATCCATTCCAATTAGGTGTGTGTGCCGTGTGCACAGTCGTCAGAATGTTTTTCCCTTAGCAGCACCTGTCGGGTCGGCTGTGGAGCCCTCTGGAGAGGCACCTCCATGGCGGTGAATATAGGTACCTACCAACCTGCTGCCTCCCCCAGTTCCTTCTTGCCGGCTACTCTGACAGAGGGGAAGGAGGGTGGGTTTGGAATGGATATGAGCAATACATCTCGAAGAACAATAGTTACGAGAAGGTGAGTAACCGTTTTTTCTTCTTTGAGTGTTTGCTCATATCGATCCCAATTAGGTGACTCCCAAGCCCTACCCCGGAGGTGGGGTTGGAATTATGGAATCGCTGAGTGAAGCACTGCTCTGCTGAATGCTGCATCATCTCTGGCATGCTGGGTGATGGCATAATGAGAGGTGAACGTATGAACCAAGGACCACGTTGCCGCCCTTCAGATCTCTTGAATAGGGACCTGGGCGAGGAACGCCACCGATGAGGCCTGCACCCTTGTGGAATGCGTCATTAGTGCTGGGGCTGGAACCTTGGCTAACTCATAACTCATCCAGATGCAAGACGTGAGCCACAATGAGATCCTCTGTGATGAGACCGGGAGTCCTTTCATCTGGTCTGCCACCACTACGAACAGCTGGTTCGACTTCTGAAATAGCTTTGTGCGCTCGACAAACATCCAGTGCGTAGAGCCTCTGGTCTAGGCTATTGTGAGGCTTAGGATAGAATACTGGTAGAAAAATGTCCTGTGTGGTGTGGAATTGGGACACCACCTTTGGAAGAAAGGCCGGGTGAGGTCTGAGTTGGACCTTGTCCTTAAAGAAAACTGTGTGTGGGGGGGGGAGGGTCAGAGGTGAGGGCCTTTAACTCAGACACCGTCCTCGCTGAGCTAATGGTGACCAGGAAATCTACCTTCCATGGTAGGCAGAGGAGCGAACAAGTCGCCAGTGGTTCAAATGGGGGCCCCATTAGTCTGGAGAGGACCAGGTTAAGGTTCCATGCGGGAACCGGTTGTCTAACTTGCGGGTACAGATTTTCCAGACCCTTAAGGAAACGGCCAACCATGTGGTTGGCAAAGGAATGCCTGGCTGCTCCTGGGTGGAAGGCCGAAATGGCTTCCAGGTGCACGTTGATGGATGATGGTGCTAGACCCTGCTGTTTCAGGTGCTCCGGGATGAGCGGTATGGGCACCTGTAGTGGGGGTGTGCGTCCCTGAGTACACCAGAATGTAAACCTCTTCCACTTAGCCAGGTAAGTAGCCCTAGTGGAGGGTTTTCTGCTACCAAGTAAGATCTCCCTCACTGGCTCCAAGCACATGAGCTCTATTGGGTTTAGCCATGAAGCTTCCAGGCTGTGAGATGGAGAGAATGGAGGTTGGGGTGGTGAAGGCAACCATGGTCTTGAGTGATCAAGTCCAGGAACAGGGTCAAGGTGATCGGGGCATCCACTGACAGCTCCAGGAGCGTGGTGTATCAGTGTTGGCGAGGCCACACTGGTACCACCAGTATAGCGGCCGCCTTGTCTCTGCGAATCTTGAGCAGGACCTAGTGTACGAGTGGGAATGGTGGGAATGCATACAGCAGACGTCCCATCCAGGGGAGGAGGAACATGTCTGCAAGTGAGCCCGCGTTGCGCTTCTAAAAAGAGCAGAATTACAAGTACTTTCTGTTGCCTCGCGTGGTGAACAGATCGACCTGGGGAGCTCCCCACCTCTGGAAAATGTTGTGTATGATGTCCGGGTGGATAGACAATTCATGGTTGTGGAAGGATCTGCTGAGGCAGTCCACTAGCTCATTCTGGGCATCTGGGAGGTAGGACGCTTCCAGGTGAATGGAGTGGCTAGGCAGAACTCCCACAACAGGAGGGCTTCCTGGCATAGGGGAGAGGAACGGGCTCCACCCTGCTTGCTGATGTAAAACACTGCAGTTGTATTGTCTGTCATAACCGCCACGCACTGGCCTTACAGCTGGGCCTGGAAGGTTTGGCACGCTAGTCGGACCACCCTCAACTCTTTGATGTTGATATGAAGCGAGGGCCCGTCCTTAGACTAGAGCCCTATGTCTGAACATCTCCCAGGTGCACGCCCCATCCCAGCATTGACATGTCCGTTACCAGGGACAGAGAGGCAGGGCCGGCTCCAGGCACCAGCCAACCAAGCACGTGCTTGGGGCGGCACCTTAGAAGGGGCGGCCAATGTTGGGGTGGCATGGGGCACTCGCGGTGTTGTTTTTTGTTGTTGTTTGGCGGGGCGGCGTGCAAGGGTTTTTTTTTTGTTTTTTGTTTTGTTTCGGCCGGGCAGCGCGGGGGGTGTTTCGGTGGCGCGGCGCTCGTGGGGGGGGGCGGCGGTTTGGCCGGCGCTGCGCTCCTGGGGTTTGGGTGGCCCGGCGAGGCACTCGGGTGGAGGGGGTTTTGGCGGCCCGGCGTGGCGCTGGGGGGTCGTAGGCGCGGCGCTGGGGGGGTTGTTACGGCGGGGCGGCGCTCTTCTTTTTTGCCTGGGGCGGCAAAAAAGTTAGAGCCGGCCCTGCAGAGAGGGCTGAGGTCTGTTGAAGGGGACTCCCTAGTACACCTTTTGAGGGTCAAGCCTCCATCGGAGGGATTCAAGGACTTGCACTGGAATGGTGACCACAGAGTCTAGGCTGTCGCACCTCAGACGGCAAGGCAAGCTTGGAGAGGTCTGAGCCTCAGTCTGGCATCCTGTACCACATATGTGCATGCTGCCATGTGGCCAAGAAGACTCAGGTATTCCCTTGCTGTAGTGATAGGGTACCATCTGAGGCCTTGTATGATGTCAGTCATCACTGGAAGCGAGCCTCCGGCAGGAATGCCCCAGCCAGATTGAGTCTAACACTGCACCGATAAACTCTATTCTTTGGGTCGGTAGCAGGGTTGACTTGTTCACGTTGAGAAGGAGACCCAACCTGTTGAAGGTTGATCTGATGAAGCATAGCTAAGACTCCACCTGTTCCCTGGAACGACCCCTGAGCAGCCAGTAATGAAGGTATGGGTATATCTGCACCTGCCTCCGATGGAGGAAGGCTGCTACGACCGACATGCACTTGGTGAACACTCGGGGGGCTGTTGACAGGCCAAAGGGGAGGACCATGAACTGGTAATGGTTGTGGTTGACCACAAACCGGAGGAATTGTCTGTGAGCAGGCTGTATGGATGTGGAGTACGCATCCTTGAGTTCGAGGGCGGCGTACCAGTCTCCCGGATCCAGAAAGGGAATAATTGCACTTAGGGAGACCATGCAGGACTTCAACTTTTTCATGAATCTGTTGAGGCCTCGCAGGTCTAAAATGGGTCTGAGACCCCCCCTTGGCTTTGGAAATTAGGAAATATCGGGAGTAGAATCCCTTGCCCCATAGCTCCTGAGGAACCTCCTCCACTGCCCCTGAGGTGAGGAGTGTCTGTGCACTTCTACCGTGTGGAGAACCCAGCAGTCCAATGTTATTTGGGACCAAGCATGGTAAAAGTGGGACAGACGGTTGAGAAAACAAGGGTAAGGATACGGTGCTGTGGCTGGTGCACCATCCTCAGGCACACCTTCAAAAGGCCTGCTTTGAGCCCGACGATGGTGTAGTCGGGCCCTGGCCCTGGCCCTGGCCGGGCGGAGGATGGGACGCCTTGTGCCTGCCATTCCTGCCCCACTTTCTGTAGAAATCCTGCTTCAGCCGACGGGGATAGGAGCACTGTTGCAGCTGGGGCTTAAAATGTTTACCTTGGGTTGCTGGTGTGTGCATGCCCAATGACTTCATAGTAGCCCAGGAGGCTTTAAGGCTGCGCAGCCTGGAGTCCGTTTGCGCCGCGAAAAGGCCTGCACTGTCAAACAGCAGGTCCTATAGTGTTTGCTGCACTTCTGGGGTAAGCCTGGATGCCTGAAGCCATGAGCTTCTTCTCATAGTGATGCCCAAGGACAGGGTTTGTTCGGCAGAGTCCGCAGCATCCAGTGAGGCCTGTAAAGAGGTCTATGCCACTGCTTTGCCCTTCTCCACTATTGCCACAAACTCTGATCTCGAGTCCGGTGGCACCAATACTTTAAACTTCAACATGGAGGTCCATGAATTGAAGTTGTACCTGCTGAGGATAGCTTGCTGGTTAGCTATCCTCAGCTGCAGCCTCCCAGTTGAATGGACCTTTTGACCAAAAAGGTCCGTCTTTTTCGACTCCTTAGACTTTGGAGTCGGTCCCTGTTGCCCCGTCTCTCCTTCTTGTTCACCGCAGACACCACTAACGAGCAGGGTACCCTTCGTACTCCTTCGAGGGCTGTAGAGGGAATGGATGCAGGGGTTTGCCACAGAGTTTTGATGTTATTTTGGATTGTTTTTATGAGGGGCAGAGCGACCCTGGATGGCCCTTCCAGTGTCAAAATGTTGACAATGGGGTCCTCAGACTCAACCACCTCCTCTGCCTCCAACCCCATGTTGCAGGCATCCTGCGTAGCAGGTCCTGATGGGCCCTGCTATCAATGGGGGGCAGTCCTGAGGCTGAAGCCTCTGCCAGCGCTTCATCCGGCGATGAAGATGACAAAGCCAGAGGTGGCGCTAGGCCCTCCTGTCCTTCCCGCTCTCTGGTGTTGTCCTGTTTGCCACTGTGGCTCTCGGTGCCGATCCTCTCAGCAGGTGCCAGGGATCGGTGCTGCTCGGCCGGTGCTGGGAACCGGTGCCGCTCAGCCGGAGCTGGAGACCGGTGCCGCTCCATCTGCTCTGGGAACCGGTGTTTCGGTGCCAGTGATGGGGAGCGATACCTAAATGGAACCGGGGAACCCCATCTGGAAGCCGGTGCCGGAGAATGGTGCCACGATGGCGGTGTCAAGGAGCGGTGCCATGGGGGGCAGTGCCATGTTGATGAAGGTCACCACCTCATCATGGCAAGTTTTCTTCTAGACAGTGCCGCTTGCTGCGGTGCCAGAGGCCTGTTTCTGCCAGTCAGGAACTGAGGTGCCGTCATGGCCTCAAAAGTGTCTTGGGTGGAGGGGAGCTCCAACTCCTCCACCTGGCACTCCCGGTCAGGAGATTCTATGGGCACCGGACTCAATGGACTCTTTTGAGGGACTGAAGTTGACGGTGCCGTCTCCTGTAACTCCGGCACCGGGTGCTCCTGCATTGGATGCACTCTGGTTGCGTCAGCCGGCACTGCTGTCTTTGGCGCAGGGGAGCGGCCCCTGTCCGTCTTCCTGTACTGCTTGTGCAGCACCGGGGAGTGGGAGCGGCGCCAAGTTGCCTCCATGGACTTCGATGCCAGGGAGCACCGGTGTCAACGGTCTCTTTGGCCAGAATCCTTCCTCAGCACCGTATCACGCACGGAGGCCGGAGCACTCCGCATGGATGTGCTCGGTGCCGGATCCTATTGGCTCAGGGCTGGCTGAAGACGAAGAGCTGCCTCCATCAGGATCTGCTTGAGCCTGAAGTCTCGCTCTTTCATTGTCCTTGGGTGGAACGCCCTGCAAATTTTGCACCTCTCTGTCTGGTGTGCCTCCCACAGACATTTAAGGCAAGAGTCGTGGGGGTCACCAGTTGGCATGGGCTTGTGGCAGGTTCCGCAGGGCTTAAACCCATGGGACAGAGGCATGCCCCATAGCCCAGGGGAAGGATATGGGGGGTGGGTGGAGGTGTGTGGGAACACAACACTCCAACTATTCCTATCACTAACTAACTAACTACTTAACAACTATAAACTAAGAACTATGAGCTATAACAAATAACAAGCTAAGGGAAGCACTTGCGAAGCAAGCAACCGCAGTTCCAACAACCGTCACTGGCGGTAAGAAGGAACTGAGGAGGCAGCAGGTCAGCAGGAACCTATATTCACTGCCATGGAGGCGCCACTCCAGGGGGTTCCACAGCCGACCCGATGGGTGCTGCTAAGGGAAAACTTTCCGACGACTGTGCACGAGGCATGCACACACCTAATTGGGATGGATATGAGCAAACACGAAGAAGAATGCACTTATTTGCAGGTGAGACAGATGTAGAAACAGCATGGCTGCTCTTGACTATCACCTTTCTGGAAGTTTAGGGTACGTCTTCACTTACATCCGGGTCCGGATGTAAGGAATCGGTTTTCTGAGTTCGATTTATCGCGTCTGGTTAAGACGCAATAAATCGATCCCGGATCGATCCCGGAACTGCTCGCCGTCGACGCTGGTACTCCAGCTCGGCGAGCGGAGTACGCAGCATCGACGGGGGAGCCTTCCTGCCGCGTCTGGACCGCGGTAAGTTCGGACTAAGGTACTTCGAATTCAGCTACGTTATTAACGTAGCTGAATTTGCGTACCTTAGTCCGAAGTGGGGGGGTTAGTGTAGACCAGGCCTTAGTGTAGGGAAACTCACACACATCAAATATTAACACAATTGAGACCATTATACTTTTGTTTTGGTTGGCAGATGGAGGTGATGGGGGTTGTTAGATGGGTCAGCTTGCAGGTTTTCTCTAGCATATTGCCTAATTGGAAAGCTTGATTCTGCAAGGTTAAATGGTATTTGAGGGTATGCAGCACCTCACAGGAGATGCTCAGAACCTGCTAGGATCTGGCTCAGAACTTCACCTCGCTGATTCACCTGAAACATACCTCTATGGGATCCCTGAATTACCCCCTGCCTCCTGCAGGACTGCTCAATCCCCACAATGCCCTGTGGAATCGCTGCCCTGCGTCCCACTCTGATCTGAATACTGTATGAATCACACTCCACGCACAGGATATGTCTTTACTTTTCCAAATTTACCCAAGGATCTTTACCAAGTTAAATGTAGGGGTTTTTTTTCACGTGTTTCCATTACATTTTACTTTTATGTTCTTGAGTGTTGCCCATTATTGAATCTAGTCTCCTATCACATAATTCCTGCCCACTCCAGTCTGACAATGATGACATACGTGACACCTCGTTTATCGACTTCTCCCACAGCCATGGCTGTGCTTTTGTCCATGCTTTCCTCTATGGATTGCTCTCTCTAAGTTGGTCTGCCAGGACCTTTTAAATTCAAACCTTTCCTTATTGCTCACATTTGTCTGCAAGAAATGAATCAGCAACGACATTTCAATCTTTATTTATACTAATCCCCCCCCCCCCACACACACATTTTGCTTCCTGGTGATGCGCACTAACCTTTGTTGAGTAACCATGTAATCTTAGTGCTTTCACTCTGTCCTTCCTCTTGCAACTCTTCCCTTCAGTTTTGTAACTCTCTATCTTGTGTCATGTCTGAAATTAGATTGCAGCAAGCTCCTTGGAGAACACATCTGACTCGTTTATACTGTGAGGTCTCTGGTGCTGAAAAATAATAAATAGCCATTAGAAATGTTGGTACTTAAATAACAATATTAATTAATATTTCAGAATAGCTTAGGCTAAATATAGAGGGCCAGATCTTCCACACCCAACCTAGATACTTTGTGCACAGGAGAGCTCCCTGTTCTGTGGGCACTGTGTAAATAGCAATGTTAGTAGCTCTTCTCTATAAGGGACAAAACATGAGTGTGCACCAGTTTAGATGGGGACTTTAGAAAGGCCTCAGCCTTGGTCTGACTCTGCTCCTATTGAAATCAATGATAAAACTCCTTTTGACATAAATGGGGACAAAGCTAAGCCAACATTGAACAGAAGAACGGCCATACTGGGTCAAACCAAAGGTCCATCTAGCCCAGTATCCTAGCCAATGCCAGGTGCCCCAGAGGGAATGAACAGAACAGGTAATCATCAAGTGATCCATCCCATCACCCATTCCCAGCTTCTGGCAAACAGAGGCTAGGGACATCATCCCTGTCCAACATAGAGCACTTTCAAAATTCCCAGGCTTAGCACACTCCATTTTTAAGCAGAACTGCCCATTGACTTGGATGGGGAATTCTCAAACAAACACAGGCAAACAAAGAAACAACAACCTTAATGACCTAATGGCACAATCTGCCTTTTAATTAGGAGGGGGTACCAAGTGACTGTATCTTTCAGAGCTTATGCTGAAAGTAGACACTTGAACTAGCACAGAATCTAACCTCATTTTAACATCCCTGGTTTATAGTCACCATTCATACAGTAAAAGCAGCAAAGAGTCCTGTGGCACAGGACTCTTTGCTGCTTTTACAGATCCAGACTAATACGGCTACCCCTTTGATAATTTATACAGTACAGTACTGTATGATGCAGAGTTTCAACTGTTGATCCATTTGGTTATTATACTTGTGCCTGGTTATAATGGCTGTTGTTCTAACATCGCTCATGGATACAATAACATCACTATCTTCCTTTTTCCTTCTGCTCTGTGGCCACCCTTTACAGGTGAGCTTTATGTGACATGCATGTGATAAAATTAAACATAAATAATTATTTGCATATTTATAGTGCCTGCCTTCCCAGGGTCTCAAAGCACTTTACAGACATTAATGAATCTAACCTCTGAAAACCCCTGTAGTTACTCACAAGTAATTATTATTCCCATTTTACAGATGAGAACACTGAAATAAATATAAATAATACTAATGACTATAAAATGACAATAATACTGTGAACGCACTTTACGTGACACTTCTCACTTGCAGATTTCAAAAGGCATAACAAGTCAATATCTGCCTGTTACAGAGAGAAAAACTGAGGCACATGGGTTCAGTGACTTGCTCAAGATCACACAAGTGTGTGGCAGAGCCAAAAATAGACTTCAGGTATCCAGATTTCCAGTCCAGCATGATCCAGTGATTCAAGGGTGCTTATGAAACACAGAGGGTAAAGTAACATAGTGTGTCAGTGGCAGAACCAGGGGCAGAATCCAGGACTCTTATGTACCAAACTACTAAACTCTAAATCACCCTCCCTTTTGGCATCCATGAGGCAGAAAGAAAGATGGAATTATCAGCAGCCACAATTCAAAATTCAAACCATGAAAACCAGCAAAATGTTACTTTGTCTAATATACAAAAATAAAACAGCAGTGCATAAACAGAGAAGGGTTCTTGTTTAAGAAAACAAGTTCTGAAAATTAAAATAATTTGTAATATGCTGTCCTTTTGTAAGAACTGTGTACGTACTGTGCGTAGAAAAAAATCACTCGTTTACTTCCTGGCTTGGAAATGGGCTCAATAAACACAGGTTTGCTTTCCGATTGGTCAGCCTCTTGGTCATATTTAATAATGCTCACCACAGGCCTCTTGGCTTGTAGAGACAGGTAAGCTGTTTTCCTTCAGAACAAAACAAATCTTGGTTCTTTGCATTCGCTAATAGTTTTGGTCTTTAATTATGACCATTCTTGATGCTATGATTCATAAGGTAGTGTTTGTTTTTCCCCTGAAATGAAAATTAATTAGATGGAGAGGCTAAAAGAAGCAGAAATTAGGCTAATTCTTTGAAGACTACTGTAGCATGTTGGGTTATTAATAAATTCATAGGTTCATCTGAGTATAGCTCACCAAATCAATTCCCTGCCATTTCAAAGGCCATGCGGGCACTGGTGCACCTCAGTCACTTCTATTCTCTGCTTGTGGCACACAATAGTTTAGTCTCCTGAGGGCTGTAATATTTTCATGTAATCTGGGTTATTGGGGTGGGGTTTAATGTCCTGTAATGTGCAGGAGGTGATCTCGTTGTCCCATCTGGACTTAAACTCTAAGATTCTGTGATTTTTATGTATGCAAGCAGAGCTGGTAAAATTATTAGCCCTTTTTTCTCTTCGTCTACAAACAGTTCATAGCTCTTACAAACTTGTTTGCTATTCAGAGTTTTTTGCCGAGTGGATCGTGAACAAATTTCAGCCTACACACAACTGTGAACTGCCTGCAGTGAGTACTGTATTTATTCAGCTATTCAGAATTATGGACTCGCTAGCGAGTTGCGTGATTGCACAGTTATATGGGTAAATCCTGACATATCAAGATGAGAATATGCTCTTACAATGGGTAGTCTTGTTAAATTGGGCGTAACCCAAGGCTGACGTGGTCTAGCTATCTACAGGACACAGATGGTGTAGCTAACTACACTATTTTGCCTTCCTGAATTACCTCAGCCTAGAATAGAAGCATCACAAGGGAAGATAAGTAATTCCATACTAGCTCAACTCTGGCCTAATTCTAAGCAAGTAAACAACACTGCCATACTGTACCACAACGCACTAGGCTTCTGATATGAGCTAAAATAATAAATGCATAAGTACAAAAACATTATAAATAAAATAGTAATAATAATACTGCAGTGCCACACAAAAGTCCCAGGCATTGAGCAGGACCTCATTGTGCTAGGCACCATCCAAACACAGAACAAAAAGATGGTCCATGTCCCAAAGAGCTTACAACAAAATACATTTATGTAGCACTTTCTTACTCATTCACTACTCAATCACTCACTCATTATTATTTGTATTAGAGTAATGTGTAGAAGCTTCAACCAAGAGGGGGCCCCACTGTTTTAAGCTCTGTACAGACATGCAATAAACAATTACTCCTTCTCCATAGCGTTTACCATCTTAGGTCCGATCATACAGACAGTTATGCATGTGGTTAACTTTAAGCATATAAATAGTCTTATATACATAAGTATGAGCAGGATTGGGGCTTAGTTAAAGACAAGACAGGAAGGTGAAACAAGGCAGTGGAGAAAAGGGATAATAGTAACAGGACCATGTTTTGACATGGATTAGTTGTGTGCACATTTTATAAGTATACAGCATTTATTGTTTGTTGATGGACAGAAATAAGCAAATTAACTTGGCACCTGCCTAGCCATTATCATGAAATTAGTCCATCTTCAAAGCACTTTACAAATATTAATTAATATTTGTAAACACCCTATGAGATTGGTAAGTAAATATCGACTGCTTATAGATTGAGAAACTGAGGGAGAGAGAGAGAGATGAAAAGATTTGCTTAAGGTTACCCAGTGAGTCAGTGACAGATCTAGGCTTAGAATTCAAGACTTCCTGACTCACAGCTCTCTGCTAAGTCACTAAACCACACCTCTTTCTCAGCATGTCTTAACTTTCTCTTCTCCAACTCCCTCCTCATTTCCTTCCAGTTCGATTTCTGCCCACTCAACTCCACTGAAATCACCTGGCAAAAACTCTAATTATATCTTCCTTCCCAGATGTCAAGGTCTTGTCTCCATGTTCATTCTCTGTCTTTCCACTGCTTTTGCAACTATAAACCTAACCACTTCTCACTGAGACAGTGTGTTCCTTGAGGGTTCTGTGACACTAGCTTTGCTGATCGCTCCTTTAGCATTTCCTTCAGTAGATACTCTTCCTTCTCCTCTTCCAGGTTTCTGCTCCCCATGGTTCTGTCCTTGGCCAGTGTATTTCAGTATTAGTAATCAACTGTAATGCATAATGTATTGTTTAAGTTGATATATCAGAGCATAATTAAATGATTTACTAATTAAACTGAACTTCCTGACCAAACATACAGAAGACTGAATTCAACAACATGAATTAGTGAGTGAAACACTCAAAACACTTTCCTTTTTGAGATTCAGAGTGTTGCAGCAAGCAAACCAATTGTGAAACAATTAAATCCATTTCAACCCGGACTTAGAATGGTTTGTACAGCCTCATGTGATATTGGGCAAGTCACTTAATTCCTCTGAACCTCAATTTCCCTACTTACAGCATAGGTATAATGCCTAGCTCAAAAGCGTGTTGTGAAGCTTAGAATAGTAATGTTTGCAAAGGTTCTTGGGTAATGGTGCTATAGAAGCACAACTGATTATATAATTAAATATGTAGTGACATATAACAACTTTAATATCTGTAAAATATAGGAGATATTTCTTTAGCAGACTCTGTATGATTTGCAGCCACTAAGCAACATATTGAAAACATCATTTTGAAATTAGTGATAGGTAGTGGAGTAAACTAAATATTTATTTCAAGACAGCAGGTATAGACTCTATCACTGATGGTAACAGACCTGATCAAACTGGAGGAGAAAGTGGGAATTGATGAATAATAAAACTTCATTCCTCACAATGGGTTTTAATAGTCTGTAAATAGGAATTAACTTTAAGAGAATCAGTTGTATAAATATTTTCCTTTATAATTATATGTTGCTTTGAACTTTTAGTTTGCTTGAGGTTAAATACCTCACAACAATGCCTGTGACCTATCTGACATATCTGGTTGCGATTTCATCTGATAAACATTCTCTACTTGTTCATCCTATATAATGTCACATTTTTTGGCTTTCCCACATCTATTTAGCATAGGTATAGACTCTGAGCCTGCAAACACTCGGGCACATGTACATACTTTCAATATAAGACTATTCCCAACGTAAAATTATGCATGTGCAAAAGTGTTTGCAGGATTGAAACCATAATTAGTAAACAGCCCACAGATGTAGAGGAGTCTTTGTTTTAAAAACTCATCCAAAAAAGCAATGGAAATAAATTACATTTACAGCAAAGCAAGGTCCTGCTTCAGCCCCAATTAAAGTCAGTAGCAAACCAATCATTGATTTTAATAGGAGCAGGACTGGGTCTCAATGTAAAGTCCATTGACCTGATTCTGATCTTACACTAGGGTAGAACCATGGACGCATTCTGTAAGAATGTTGCTAATACACAACTATTCATTCCAACTTGTGTGTGACACAGAACCTTAGATCATAAGGTTTTACTCCTATATCATACCAGGCAAGATGTTACAAGTAAAGATGTTGCTGATATTTCCTAACACTGATAACATAGGATTCTCCAGAAATAAACAAACAAACAAACAAATGTAACTTGTCATCTGTATCTGGACTTTTGTCCAGATTTTTAAAGATATTTATGTGTTGCTTTGCTCAATATTGCAATGTTTATGTAACTTAGATGGCTAAATCCCATTTTCAAAAGGACTTCAGAAGAGCCTAAGTCTGATTGAAAGTCAAGTACCCATCTCAATGAATGCTAAGTCTCTCAGAACACATTGTCATACTAGCTTGGGAAGTTTCACGAAAATCCAGGATCAAAGAAAAGAATTCAGGTATTCTGATTGACAAAACTAGCTATTTTAATCCCTGGGCCAATTCAAAAATCCAGCTCACTGAGGGGTGAAAGTGGCAAGGCCATTTTTAAAGGATGGTCCAGGAAATATTAAATCAGCCTTGTCCTGATGTAGAGACTTGGACGATGGACTAGATAATTTGCTAGATTTTTTTTTTACAAGACTAGTCTATAATCATAAAACACTGTAAACAGGTGCTTTTTCATTGTTGGACCTCTCCATGAAAGAAAGATAATTATCATAGATCATTTCCTCTTCAAGCACCCCAATTCTTTACTGAGTGGCTCTCAAAACAATTCATTTTGCAGCTCACCAGGAAGGGCTGGTCCGTACAGGGCCGGTGCTACCATTTAGGCCAACTAGGCGGTTGCCTAGGGCGTCAAGATTTGGGGGCGCCAAAAAGCGGTGCCCCCGATTTTTTTTTTTACAGCAGCCGCTGTGCTGGGAGGGAGAGGGAGTCTGAGCCGCCGGCAGGATCCCTGGGCCAGGAAGTGGGGAGCTGCGGCGGGGGGGGTGCCTCAGGGCGGGTGGGGAGCTGCCGCACGGCTCCCCGGGCCGGGGGAGAGAGCTGCCGCACCGCACAGCTCCCTGGAGGGGGGGGGCGCCTCAGGGCAGGGGGGGGGGTGCCGGCGGGGGGGGCCCCTCAGGGTGAGGGGGGGCCGGGGAGCTGCCACAGGGCTGGAGGGGAGGGGGGCGCAAGGTGGAAGTTTCGCCTAGGGCACGAAACTTCCTTGCACCAGCCCTGGGTCCGTAGACCACAGATTAAGAAAGATCCAGTGCTATAAATTACAACGCTTTCACTGTCAGCTCTTCTTTTGGAATCCTTGGTGGGTACTTGTGCTTAAATGTAGTCTTCCTAAATGAATGATTAAACAGCGTCGCATACATTAATTATTCCATCAAAAGTTTTACCTTGTCTAGCTATGTAGGTTAGGATCACAGCTCAGGCCTTCTATTTGCATTTACCCTAATGATAGGGTGGATAAGTATTATGGCAAGGAAGCAGGAAGCCATTAGTCATATTTGTGTTTTTTTGTACTATAGGTAGTGAGTAGGTTTGTACATAATACAGTGAATCACTGAAAACTACAAACCTTACAAGCCAGATTCTCTATTTTGCAGAACTGCTTGGCACAGTGCTGAAGGGGAAAGCAAATGTGGTTTTAGCCAGCAAGGCTGATCTCCTGGTACAGAATGGAGCGGCTCAGAGGCGGTTCTAAATTGTGCCAGCCGCCAAAAGACTCTGGAGGCCATTCTGGCAGCTGGAGATCACCAGCACACAGGGACACTCCAGCCAACTCCCCAGGATGCCTCTGGGGTGACACTGCTATGCACTGCCTTTTAATATGGACTGTCCTCATAGCACCATCTAGGCCACAGATATCACTAACTGACACGTAATTAGAATGGGAAAGGAATAGCCATTGCTTCCTTCTTTACAGTAATTTTATTTTATTTTTTTAGAGTAATTGCAATAGTAACACAAGTATTAACTTGCATTCTTTTGTAGAAGAAGCTTGCAAACAAAAGCTCCTTCCTAAATATACAACTTATTAGTTATCTTCCTAAATCTTGTTAATACTTAATGAAAGTAGCCTAAAGACGGACAACATATTTGATAGCAGCAGTATTTATAATTTCCATGGTATTTTTTATTTTTAAGAGTGAGAAATTCAAAGTCAGAGAGATAAAGACTGAAACAACAAATAGTCATTTACTGTCTGCTAGCTTTAATGAAGTCAGCCACAGTCAGAGCGGGAAGAGTGGCAGGCAGATACTGATGTGCAAAACTGCGAAGTGCTCTTTGAAGACTCAGGCAGCTAAGTATGAGAACTGAGAACTCAGTAATATAGGGAAAGAGCTAACGACTAGATTGGCTATATTAGTGGAACCATCCCTGTCTCTAAAGGATTACAAATAATGATGCCCCAAGAGAAGGAAGGAGTGGAGAGTGGGGAGGAGGTTTGTTAATTCTTGAGATGACATGACTGACTAGACCCTAATAAAAAACAAGCAGAGATAACATGACTGAGCAGACCTGAAGCAAGGCTGACAGCCACAGCCTAGTCCAGAGGAAGATGAGAAGCTGTACAGCACAGATGATCACCAGTCACCATCGAATACAGAACATGGTCTGGTCTCTTACGAAGTAGAGACTAGAAAGAGACTATTTCTGACATACTCCCACCCATAAACTAACATAACATCAAGCAGCTCCAGAACCTGCCTTGCTGAAGTTGTACGCTGTGAAGACCTAAGGCCTTGATCTTGCAAGCTGCACTTCTGGGGAGCCCCATCACCTTCAGTGGGGCTCTGCATGAACACAGGGGTTCACCCACACTGAGCAGCTTGCAAAATCAGCGCCAATGATACCAGCACTGAAGCTGCTGTTGTCTGATTCCTGTAAGAGCAACCTGCCACCAAAATGAGGTTAACATTGTTACCCTCATAGGCACAGAAAGTGATTGCTTAATTTAAATTAAGATGAATATTTGCTAACATATCATTGTTTCCTTTAGTAATTCTATACAAGCTTATTTACGTCTCTGTTGCTTTATGCTGTGCTTGAATCATTGGTGAAAATTTACTGCTCCTATAAAAAGAAATGTGAGTGGTTACCATGGAATGCAGGGTATGGAGCTGCTGTTCAACCACAAACATTAATGCTGGATTATGTGTTGTTGTCTCTCACTATTTAGCTAGTAGTAAGAAAAAGGGACTTGGTTTACAAACAGCACTTATGAAGTCAAATTCTTTATCATAAAAGTGCACGAGTACAAATGGGCTTTAAATGTAGCGAGACAGTCTTCTGAGAAGTTCCTTTAAATTTTAATTTAATTTAAATTTATTGGACTTTTAGTCCATAAATCAACCTTATAGATAAAAAGCCACACCTTGAATTAGACCCAGAAACAAACTGATAGCCAGTGCAGTCTAAAGACCACAGCTGAATTACGCCCCAAACAGGAGCCGCCTCTAAAGGTTATATTTTACTGCATTGTTCCTGTCGAGTAGTCCCTTACACTACAAGAAGTTCCATTCAAACCAATGGGGCTAAGTACAGAGGCCCCAAATCAGCAGTCCATCTCTATTCAGAAAAACCCTTTAGCACGTGCTTAACTTCAGGCATGTGCCTAAGCCTCAATGAAGTCAGTGGGATTTAACATGAGCCTAAAGTTAAGAATATCCTTTAGTGTTTTCCTGAATCAAGGTAAGAATAAGGTAATACTGGAGGTTAAGTGGGAACATCAGAATCTGGCTGAGTAAGCAGGCAGCCATGATTTGCACTAATTTAAACTTCTGAGTGATCTTCAAGCATGTGGAATGCATTATTTGCAAGAAAGGCATTTTCCAAAAGTAATAAAAACCTTGTCTGGTTTGTACTTGTATTTGATGTTATCATTTGCAGTAAAACTCCTGAACAACTGTTTCAGACACAAATGTAGAAAAATGTATTTTTGGAGGGGGGGAGGGTAAAAGTTGTGGGGAGAAATGAGTGATAAATTCCAATGTTTTCTTTTTGCAGGTCAAAATATATCCAGTCAATAAAATCCTGATCATTAAACATTTTGCATTGCTTAGTCATAGGGAACAGTAATGCCCTGGAGGGGACAAATTGCTGCAAGCAGTAAAGAAGAAAACTAAACAAAACAAGCTTGAATTACAGCTAGCCTGTCACTGAATGCTGAAGAGTGATTTTAATTGCTTCCTCCAAACATAGTGTTCCAATTCAAGCAATTACTTTCAGACTCTGGAGAGTAAACGTTTACAGAGTGATGTAGGGAGCTGTTTGCAGAAATATCATTGTTGTCATTTGTATATGGCATGTCCACTCATTACTGTTAACAAAATGTGACATTTTACTTTCTTTTTAATCACTCTTTTACACTTGGTACAAGAGTCTTAAATTGCACCTGTTTAATGCACAGTGCCTTCTTTTTTTTATGAATGAATGTATGGTCAGTAGTCAAATTGCAACCAAATCCTTTTTCCTGCAATAATTTTTTCCTCAGAGAAGCATCTTCCATTGTCACACACTGTCATGGACACAGATTTATGTCACTGATGCCACCCTTTGTATATTCCATTCTTTAATTTTGTGAAGTTTCAAAGAAAAACCTTGTTCATTACATTATACTGGACACTAGTGTGTTCTTTTTATTCACAATGTGTATTTTTAAATTAATAAGCAGTATCTTGTATGCTTATATATCATTCCAAAATATTCTGTACCTTCTATTTTTTTGTACCATCTGCTACTTCTGTCCCTTCTGTTATTTATTTATTTTCATGGTTTCTAGAGCACCTGTTGCCAGCACAACTAGTCACTTATTTACAACATTTTCAAACACATTAACTAAAGCTACTCCTGGTGGTAGCATTCATATAAACCACTGCTTCAGGAGTCAGAATAGTAGCAACCATATTTTAACGGAAAGGAAAATCAACCCAAATAAATGCAACTTGCCTGATATTCTGAAGACTGCTAGTACTGTGCTTTGGCAGACTACCAAAGGGAGTGAATTCCAAAGTCAAAGACTTTTAACTGAGAAAGCCCTGCTGGAGGACCTGGAAGGTACAGTATCGGGAGCTGACAGCAAGAGCTTTCCAGCTGATATGAACAGCCACCTATAGGGCTTAGAGACAGTCTTAGGTAATCAAATTTCACTCCAATCTGAGCATTAAACACTTTTCACCCAGCAACACCTTGAACTGCACACAGAAGCAAACAGGGAGCCAGTACAGACACATTAGTACAGGGTTAATAGGTGCTTGGAGAGGTCTACTCAATTCAGGCAAACCATTGTATTTTG
Organism: Terrapene triunguis; assembly: GCF_002925995.2. Lineage (NCBI taxonomy): Eukaryota > Metazoa > Chordata > Testudines > Emydidae > Terrapene > Terrapene triunguis. The sequence continues at coordinate 48,908,712 of NW_020664413.1, read as the reverse complement.
CACTGATTGGAGCTTCTGAATGGTCTTCCTATTGAGTGTATCACAGTAGTCTATCTTGGTGGTGACAAACTTGAATATGCCCATTATAAGGTCTGTTTTAGACAGGAATGATTGCAGCCTACCATCTAACTATAAATGAAAGGTCCTATGGGTCATCACTGCCATTTAAGAATCCAGGAGGAATAACAGATCCGGTAAGACCACACGGTTTTGCCTAATTTTAGAAAAAGGTGGGAATATACCAAGGTTGGCCAAACTTATTGACCCTCTGAGCTGCACACGACAATCTTCAGAAGTTTGAGAACCTGGGCACACTTGCTGGGCTCAGGGCTTCTGCCCCGTGGGAAGCACCTGCTGGGCACGGGGCTTGTTCAGTCCCACTCCTGCTGAAGCCCCAAGCCCCAGCAGACACGTCTGGCGGGACTGAAGCCCTGAGAGCCCCTGTCCCTGCTGGGCAGAATCCCCTGCCCCCCCACCCAGCTGCAAGGCAGAGGTCTCGAACTTCCACCCTCCTCAAGTCTGGTAGATGGAGAATGGGGCCAGATGTGGGGGGCTCAGCGAGCCAAACTTTAACTGTAAAAGAACTGCAGATGGCTCGCGGGCCACAGTTTGGCCACCCCTGGGATATACGCTCAGCTGATGGTACAAGCATTACCTCTACTAATCCTATTGCTGGATTCTGATTTAATTCTGCAACTGAATCCGTGTGAGTATGTACCTGCACAGAGCCCCATTGATTTCAGTGGGGATTTGCACAGGTTTAGGTTTAGGGGGTCTACCCATGCCGTCAGCTGCAGGGTCAGAGTCTTGATAACACATAAGCAAAGTTTGGGGGGGAAATGGATGCAAGAGAGGGTGAGTGAGCTGTGAACTTATCATGCATCTTGCTAGTTCCATGATTTTTTGTTCAGTTTTGTTTCTTTGTTTTTCACTCGACCCCTGTTACCTCTATTGTTAACACTTCTTTGAGGAGGGTCCTAAGCTGTTTGGCAGAAGTGTGTTTCAAGGAGGAAAAGATAGAGACATAGTGACCTCAGTCAGAGATGAGGCTCCAGGGATAAGGGCTGAATGGAATAAAGCCCATTGGTAAGATTGGGAGAAGGATATGAAGAAGGTAGATGGAGGGACGTGAGACATGAAAAGAGGTAAGAACAGAGAGGTGTGCAGATTATGTTCTAGAGAGCAACAGTTTATAAGAAGAATGAGCCTAGCCCTGAATAAGAACATTGGGCAGGAGGCTTGGTGAACATGAGGAACTTTTCCACCCCTATTGTTCCCCCATACAGGGGCTAGGCATATTCTTGGTCCTCGAGCTTCATGTGTCAATGGACTAGGAGACTTAGTGCTGATAGCTAAAATCCATAAAGTTAGACGAGGACAGAGCCATAGCACTACTGCCTCCGCACATGGGCCAGCACAGTAAGGAGTTTCATTGCTCCCCAGCACTACTAAGCTCTGTCTACACTAGGTATATTTCACAGAAAAACTCACATCAGAATGGGAACCCTAATACAGAAAGGGCTCCAGCAGCCTCTGGTGCTTTTTACCATCATGTTAATTAAACTTACTAAAATCTTTAAGTAATCTGGACAGAGGATCTTATTCTACATGAAGTCTCAGGCTGACACTAACACTTCTTCTGAATCAGTGGGAGAACTGGTGGCAATAATTTTGTAAAATTCTCTAGCATGGATAGGGCTCTGGTTGCAGCATCTCTGCTACAGCCTCAGTGCTTCTAGATACTGCCACCGATGTGGGCAATGGCTCAAAAGCACATACTATCCCCAAATATTTTTTATGTCATTATTTTTCCAGGAAATATATTTCAATATCCCTTTAATCCAGTTTATGTTACAATTACACATTTCAATATCCCTTTAATCCAGTTTATGTTACAATTACACATATACTAATAATTAAAACACTTTCTGCTGTTGCACCTTTGCAATGTTATTGTTACAACAAACTGTTAATCAGAGACAGTTTGGATATGCCACAGTTTTTCCTGTTTTATATCATCTGCTCTTTCTGCTCATTAGAGAAGTCCTTTCTATCTTCTGTGAACTGCAAATTGTTTTAGTCTGTAATTTAAAAATCCAAAACCATTTCAACAGTTGTATTTCTTCACTTAGGCTATAACTGAGAAAACAACTTTATCTGATTGTTAAATAAAGCCTGAGAGCTTTTAGAACTGTTGATCCAATAAACAATTTGTCTAGGAAGATTATAATGTGTCTACAGTTTATTTGTGTTTATTCCTGTGCCTGTTAGGAGATAGCTTTGTAGAATTAAGAGAGCTTTCAAAATAAAGGACAGCATTTAAAATTTTCCCCTGCATAATCTACATGTAGGTATGAAGCAGAGACTCCAAAGGATTTTTTTTTCATGTGAAGAAATATCTACATGATGGTATCAGTTTTAGTTTAATTAAAAGGAAAGGGCCTGATCAACCCTTCCTATGGGAAAACCCATATGATGGAGTAAAGGGGAGGAAATATCTGGATTATTATCTTGGAGGGTGGAGTTTGCCAGGTGATCTGTGGGAGGCCAGGGCCATCTGCAAGGAGGGCCCATATCTCTGCACTGGCTCTGGGCCCCAGGTAAACACATACACATGATCCAGAAACAGAAACTAGGCTTTCTGAATCCAAATTTCATACTCTAACCACCACAAAATTGGGAGGGGAAGGGGGGCTCATCTGTGCAGTAAAGGTGCAGAAGAAACAACGAGGACATTGTTTTCAATCTTACAATATAATGCACCATTTGTAATGTGTATGAAGTCATTCCAGTTGTTATTTGTATTCTTTATATTGTATTTTGTATTTTTATTGTATTTTAATTCATCCAGCTTTCATCATGGGAAGCTCAGGAAAGAAAAAAAGCATGAACAAAACTCTGGTTTAGTAGTGTTTTCCTGACATGGTTCGTTGGCATCAAATGTATTTGAAGGATCATAGCAATTTAATAGAAACTATTTAGGGCCCAGTTCTGCCTCTCAAACACAGAAACATTGAAACTGACATACTGGATCAGAACCACCCTCCTTTGAGGACAGTAGCCTCTCTCTGACAGTGGTCAGAACTAGATGCTGCAGAGGTGAAAGTGTTAGGGTATGTCTACACTACGAAATTAGGTCGAATTTATAGAAGCCGGTTTTATACAGTCGATTGTGTGTGTCCCCACATAAAATGCTCTAACTGCATGAAGTCGGCGGACCGCGTCCACAGTACCGAGGATAGCGTCGACTTCCGGAGCGTTGCACTGTGGGTAGCTATCCCACAGTTCCCGCAGTCTCCGCTGCCCATTGGAATTCTGGGTTGAGATCCCAATGCCTGATCATGCAAAACAGTGTCGCGGGGGGTTCTGGGTACATGTCATCAGGCCCCTCCCCTTCCATCAGAGCAACGGCAGACAATCGATTCGCGCCTTTTTACCTGGGTTACCTGTGCAGACGACATACCACAGCAAGCATGGAGCCCGCTCAGCACAGCTCAGCTCAGCTCACCGTCACCATATGTCATCTGGGTGCCGGCAGACGTGGTACTGCATTGCTACACAGCAGCAGCTAATTGCCTTTTGGCAGTAGACGGTGCAGTATGACTGGTAGCCTTCATCGGCTATCTGGGTGCTGCAGACGTGGGGCTGCATTGCTACACAGCAGCAGCTCCTTGCCTTTTGGCAGTGGATGGTGTATTATGATTGGTATGTGTCGTTGTCGTACTCCTCAGTGAGTTCAATCAGAGGCACCCGGGAAAGCTCTTCAGCAGATTCCTCTAAGGAATACTGCACCAAACTTTCCACTCTGGGCATCTGATTCTTGACGATGATGGCTATCAATTGTAGTACATCATTTTCTGCCAAGCACCCAGAAGATGCCGAGGGCTATCAGTCATGCTGCACCGTTTGCTGCCAGCTTAAGATGTAAAAAATAGATGTATTCATTTGCTTCCCCCTCCCTCCGTGAAATCAACGGCCTGCTAAACCCAGGGTTTTGAGTTCAATCTTTGGGGGGGCCATTCTGTGTGACAATTGTTTGTGTTTCTCCCTGATGCACAGCCACCTTTGTTGAATTTTAATTCCCTGTACCTGTACGCCATGTCGTCAGTCACCCCTCCCTCCCTCCGTCAGTTTCGCGCCTTTTTTCAGACCAGACGCCATAGCTCTGGGATCATGGAGCCCGCTCAGATCACCGCGGCAATTATGAGCACTATGAACACCATGCGCATTGTCCTGGAGTATATGCAGAGCCAGGACATGCCAAAGCAAAACCAGGACCAGCCGAGGAGGCGATTGCAGCGTGGTGACGAGAGTGATGAGGAAATTGACATGGACATAGACCTCTCACAAAGTACGGGCCCCAGCAATGTGCAAATCATGGTGTTACTGGGGCAGGTTCATGGCGTGGAACGCCGATTCTGGACCCGGGAAACAAGCACAGACTGGTGGCACCGCATCGTGTTGCAGGTGTGGGACGATTCCCAGTGGCTGCGAAACTTTCGCATGCGTAAGGGCACTTTCATGGAACTTTGTGACTTGCTTTCCCCTGCCCTGAAGCGCCAGAATACCAGGATGAGAGCAGCCCTCACAGTTGAGAAGCGAGAGGCTATAGCCCTGTGGAAGCTTGCAACGCCAGACAGCTACCGGTCAGTCGGGAATCTATTTGGAGTGGGCAAATCTATTGTGGGGGCTGCTGAGATCCAAGTTGCCAGGGCAATCAAAGACCTGGTGATATCAAGGGTAGTGACTCTGGGAAACATACAGGTCATAGTGGACGGCTTTGCTGCAATGGGATTCCCAAACTGTGGTGGGGCGATAGACGGAACCCATATCCCTATCTTGGCACCGGAGCACCAAGCCACCGAGTACATAAACCGCAATGCTGCTGCAAGCCCTGGTGGACCAGAAGGGACGTTTCACCAACATCAACATGGGATGGCCGACAAAGGTACATGATGCTCGCGTCTTCAGGCACTCTGGTCTGTTTCGAAAGCTGGAGGAAGGGACTTTCTTCCCGGACCAGAAAATAACCGTTGGGGATGTTGAAATGCCTATCGTTATCCTTGGGGACCCAGCCTACCCCTTAATGCCATGGCTCATGAAGCCGTACAGAGGCAGCCTGGACAGTAGTCAGGACCTGTTCAACTATAGGCTGAGCAAGTGCCGAATGGTGGTGGAATGTGCATTTGGACCTTTAAAAGCGCGCTGGCGCAGCTTACTGACTCGGATAGACCTCAGCGAAACCAATATCCCCATTATTATTGCTGCTTACTGTGCGCTCCACAATATCTGTGAGAGTAAGGGGGAGACATTTATGGTGGGGTGGGAGGTTGAGGCAAATCGCCTGGCCGCTGATTACGCGCAGCCAGACACCAGGGCGGTTAGAAGAGTACAGCAGGGCGCGGTGCGCATCAGAGAAGCTTTGAAAACCAGTTTTATGACTGGCCAGGCTACAGTGTGAAACTTCTGTTTGTTTCTCCTTGATGAACCCTCCGCCCCTCCCCCCACCTCCCCGGTTCACTCTACTTCCCTGTAAACCAACCACTCCCCCCTCCCCTCCCCCCTTCGAGCACCGCTTGCAGAGGCAATAAAGTCATTGTTACTTCTCATTCATGCATTCTTTATTAATTCATCACACAACTAGGGGGATAATTGCCAAGGTAGCCCGGGATGGGTGGGGGAGGAGGGAAGGAAAAGGACACACTGCACTTTAAAACTTTAACACGTATTGAAGGCCAGCCTTCCGATGCTCGGGCAATCATTTGGGGTGGAGTGACTGGGTGGCCAGAGGCCCCCCCACCGTGTTCTTGGGCGTCTGGGTGAGGAGGCAATGGGACTCGGGGAGGAAGGCTGTTGGTTACAGAGGTGCTGTAGCAGCGGTCTCTGCTCCTGCTGCCTTTCCTGCAGCTCAACCAAACGCTGGAGCATATCAGTTTGATGCTCCAGCAGCCGGAGCATCGACTCTTGCCTTCTGTCTGCAAGCTGACGCCACCTATCATCTTCAGCCGCCACTTGCTCTGTTCAGCCCGCGATTTATCCCGCCACCTCTCCTCTCATTCAAATTGTGCTTTTTTGCACTCTGACATTGACTGCCTCCATGCATTCTGCTGTGCTCTTTCAGCGTGGGAGGACATCTGGAGCTCCGTGAACATATCATCCCGAGTCCGCCGTTTTCTCCTTCTAATCTTCGCTAGCCTCTGCGAAGGAGAAACATTTGCAGCTGGTGGAGGAGAAGGGAGAGGTGGTTAAAAAAGACACATTTTAGGGTACACTCTTTCACGTTAAATTTTGTTCACATTACACAGCACATGTGCTTTCGTTACAAGGTCGCATTTTTCCTCGTACATTGAGGGCCTGCCGGTTTGGTGTGAGAGATCACTCACGCAGTGCCAGGCAACAGAATTCGGCTTGCAGGAAGCCATGGTAAGCCACAGTCTTTTGGCTTTTTTAACCTTCATAACATGTGGGAATGGTTTCAAACAACAGCGCCCACATTTCCCATACCAAGCACCCGTTGGGTTGGCCATTTAAAATGGGTTTGCAATGTAAAAGGAGGGGCTGGGGTTTCCAGGTTAACATGCAGCACAAACCCAACTACCCCCTCCCCCGCCACACACACCCAATTCTCTGAGATGATCATTTCACCCTTCCCCCCCACCGCATGGCTAACAGCGGGGAACATTTCTGTTCAGCCGAGCACCTCTGAATGTCCCCTTAATAAAATCACCCCATTTCAACCAGGTGACCGTGAATGATATCACTCTCCTGAGGATAACAAAGAGAGATAAGGAATGGATGTTGTCTGCATGCCAGCAAACACCGGGACCATACGATGCCATGCTTTGTTATGCAATGATTCCAGACTACGTGCTACTGGCCTGGCATGGTAAAGTGTCCTACCATGGCGGACGGGATAAGGCAGCCCTCCCCAGAAACCTTTTGCAAAGGCTTTGGGAGTACATGAAGGACAGCTTTCTGGAGATGTCCCTGGAGAATTTCCGCTCCATCCCCATACAAGTTAACAGACTTTTCCAGTAGCTGTACTGGCCGCGATTGCCAGGGCAAATTAATCATTAATCATTAAACACGCTTGCTTTTAAACCATGTGTAATATTTACAAAGGTACACTCACCAGAGGTCCCTTGTGTGCCCTCAGAGTCTGGGAGCACGCCTTGGGTGAGTTCGGGGGTTACTGGTTCCAGGTCCAGGGTGATAAACATATCCTGGCTGTTGGGGAAACTGGTTTCTCCGCTTCCTTGCTGTGAGCTATCTTCATTGTCTTCATCATCATCATCTTCCACGTACCCCGAACCCGCTTCCCTGTTGCGTGTTTCTCCATTGATGGAGTCAAAGCACACGGTTGGGGTAGTGGTGGCTGCACCCCCTAGAATGGCATGCAGCTCCGCGTAGAAGCGGCATGTTTGCGGCTCTGCCCCAGACCTTCCGTTTGCCTCTCTGGCTTTGTGGTAGGCTTGCCTTAGCTCCTTAATTTTCATGCAGCACTGCTGTGCGTCCCTGTTATGGCCTCTGTCCTTCATGGCCTTTGAGACCTTTTCTAATATTTTGCCATTTCGTTTACTGCTACGGAGTTCAGCTAGCACTGATTCGTCGCCCCATATGGCGAGCAGATCCCGTACCTCCCGTTCTGTCCATGCTGGAGCTCTTTTGCGATCCTGGGACTCCATCATGGTTACCTGTGCTGATGAGCTCTGCGTGGTCACCTGTGCTCTCCACGCTGGGCAAACAGGAAATGAAATTCAAAAGTTCGCGGGGCTTTTCCTGTCTACCTGGTCAGTGCATCTGAGTTGAGAGTGCTGTCCACAGCGGTCACAATGAAGCACTGTGGGATAGCTCCCGGAGGCCAATAATGTCGAAATCCGTCCACACTACCCCAAATCCGACCCGCAAAGGCCGATTTTAGCGCTAATCCCCTTGTCGGAGGTGGAGTAAAGAAACCGGTTTAAAGGGCCCTTTAAGTCGAAAGAAAGGGCTTCGTCGTGTGGACGTGTCCAGGCTTAATTCGATTTAATGCTGCTATAGTCGACCTAAACTCGTAGTGTAGACCAGGCCTTAGAAACCAGATGTGGGATAATCTGCCTTTCACATAGGTCTGACCTGGCGTCATATAGCTAGAGATTGGTTTAAACGCTGAAGCACAAGGTTTAATATCCCTTGAGTAATGTCTTACTCCACAGGTACTCCCAATGAAATCAATGGGACTACTCAAAGAGTAAAGTACTATTCTTTGTGAGTAAAGGATGCAGAATCAAGCCTTTAGTAAATAGGTCTAATCATCAACTAAATATTGGTTAATTTTTGATATATGATATTTATTTAATATATCATAATAGTAACAAAGAAATTTTACCTGCTGATGAAGTACAGTACAATGAAGGCACTTAGGCTTTGTAATATGGGCATTCCCAAAACTTTCTCTGTCTTTGAGCCCAACCTGAGAGAAAGATTTGGTGTATTTTCTAGTTAATATACACTGGAAAAACTACTAAACTAATTTCAGGATATACAATCTCCCCATAAAAATAGTAATTGTAGCCCTCCTTTTTTATGTGCAGGTGTATTACTTTTTCCAAGGGGAGTGTTCTTTTTATACAAAGAATAAACTGTGATTCATTGATAAAAAATGTAGCCATCTCTTTAATAGAGAAATACTTTGAACAGGATCACAAGCGTGACCATACCAGATGGATTACTGCTCCATAGAGTTTGGTATCTTGCCTCCAGCCATGACCTATATACCTAATATTTCTGGGGAAGAAAACCCTCTCCCATAAATTCACCAGGCCAATTTTGCAATGCACAGGGTTTCCCAAACTTCATTGCACCACGACCCCATTCTGATGACAAAAATTACTACACGTCCACAGGAGAGGGGACCGAAGCCTGAACCCACCCAAGCTCGAACCCGCCCGAGCACCGCAGCTCAGGTGGGGGGGCCAAAGCCCAAGCCCCCCCACCAGCCCTGCTGCCCTGGGCAGGGGGAAGTCGAAGCCCAAGGGTGTCAGCCTCAGGAGGGTCCTGTAGCTTGAGCCCCGCCACCCTGGGCTGAAGCCGAAGCCTGAGCCCTGCTACCCAGGGCTGAAGACAAAGCTTGAGCCCACAGTCCTGTGGTGCTTCGGCTTCGGCCCTGGGTCCCAGCAAGTCTAACGCCAGCTCTGGCGACTCCATTAAAACGGGGTCGTGACCCACTTTGGGGTCCCAACCCACAGTTTGAAAACTGCTGCTCTACAATGGGAAGATAAATCTCCCACATGGTGCCATCAGGAGCAATCACCATGAACTGTGATTTGATATACCTTAAAACATCTGCATGACATCCTAGCCAGAAAAACTGCATATTGTAAATGTTTATTTAAATACTCCTCTACCCCGATATAACGCGAATTTGGATATAACGCGGTAAAGCGGTGCTCCGGGGGGGCGGGGCTGCACACTCCGGCGGATCAAAGCAAGTTCGATATAACGCGGTTTCACCTATAATGCGGTAAGATTTTTTGGCTCCCAAGGACAGCGTTATATCGGGGTAGACGTGTATCTACCATTTAAAAATTCTACAAAATTATTTGTTTCTGTAATTTTCGCTCACGGTGAATGCTGCAGATTGCCCATATGGTGCGGAAAGAAGTACAGTGAAACCTGTAGTAGAGACCATCTTTACTGGGCTATTTCTGGTCTTAAAAGATCACCCTAAAACAGCGTTTTTCAAAGTTGGGATTGGGTTGCGGCAGGTAAGGCACTGGGTTGCTCTGTTCAGCACTGCTGACTGGGACGTTAAAAGTCCCGTTAGTGATGCTGCCCAGCTAAGGCAGGCTAGTGCCTACCTGCTCTGACACCGCACTCCTCCCCGGAAGCGGCTAGCAGTAGGTCCAGCTTCTAGGCAGGGGGGCCACAGGGCTCTGCACGCTGCCCCCCACCCAAGCACTGGCTCCAAACTCCCATTGGCCGGGAGCTGGAGAGGGCGGTGCCTGCGGGTGAGAGCCACATAATGCTGCTTGTCCACCTCCATCTAGGAGCTGGACCTGCTGCTGGCTGCTTCAGGCGCAGCACAGGCCGGGGTGCCAGGACAAGCAGGAAGCCTGCCTTTGCACCCCAGCTGTGCCGCTGTCCCACCCACACCCCAAACCCCTCATCCCCAGCTCTGTTGGGTCGCAGGCATCAACAATTTTCTTCAACTGGGTCTCCAGAAAAAAAGTTTGAAAACCATTGCCCTCAACTATCTGTGAATGTACTGAGTACAGTTCTGCTCCATATTTATTAGACAATTACAGCAACTTTGTTAAGCAACCAATTTTTGTTGGTCCCTTGCTTCATACTCCAAAGGAGCTTTGACTATATATGCACTTTGAAAGCTAGGACTCACAGTACTGCCAACCCTTGTGATTTTAGCATGGGTCTTACATTTGGTGTTTTCTCTGAAGTCCCAATTTCTTGAGTCATTTGATTACGTGATAATCTCAGCTTGATTTTTAAAGTAAATTTTTAGACCTCATGGTTCAGAAAAGCTTGAGAGCCCTAAAGGCTTAAAACCCAAAAGGAAATAAGAACCCCAAAATTATTTTTTTAATTGATGATTTTTCTAAATCAATCTCATGATTGTTTCGGGTTGGCAATACTGGACTTATGAGATCTGACTTACATATTTATATATATACCAGCGTAGTAGCAGAACTTTTTCCTTTTTCTCTTCCTTTACCTTATTACTTAATATTAGTGTCCCCTCTTAATAAATGTGAGTTACAGCAAAGGCTTCCTAATCTCAAACGTCAGTAGGTTTTCAAGCGGGGGAAACCAGGAGTCCAGTGATCCCCAACCTTTTTTGTCTGGTGGGCGCCAGACGACGAGCTACGGAGGACCGTGGCGGCGGACAAGCATCCACCGAAATGTCGCTGACAAGCGGCAACGTCAATAGGTGTTGCCGCCGACAAGCAGCGTCATCCAGAGGCGTCGCCGCTGAAATGCCACCGAAAATCCAGCCTCTGGATGATGCTGCTTCTTGGCGGCATTTCGGCGGATGCTTGTCTGCCGGCCAGTACGCGGGCACCCTTAGACGCCCCGGCGGGCGCCATGGCACCCGTGGGCACTGCGTTGGGGATCCCTACAGCAGTGAATACATGAGACAGGTTGTTAAAATACTGCCTGCTTACATCCTTCAGGAGTCTAGGCGAGGGAGGGGACAAAGCCTGACTGTTCCGCGACATCACCTACTTCATCAACACGCGGAAAGCTCAGGGTGCGACTCTGCCAAGCAGGGTTACAACATTTTAAGACGTGAAGATTTGCCCCTCGGGCGGGGACACAGACCCTGGAGCCTGTGAGGCCCGCCACCAGATCCCTCCACCTGCTCTGCTGCCCCTCCAGCCCCTCCTCATCCATCCTGCGCGCCACCCACAGCCGGCTCAACTCCCCTCCACAACCGGCTCCTTTATCCCTCCGCGCCCCCCAGGCCATCGGCTGGGCGAGGCTTGGCGGGTCTTTTTCGCCTCCTGCTCAGTCCCTGGCCATCCCCCTCCTCCGATTTGCCCCCTTTGCCCCTTTTTAGCCCCTGTAAAAAAGCAGGCACTAGAATCTTCCGCTAACGAGAGCAGGGTGCAGGGCAGCGGCTTCAGCAGCGGTTACTGAGCAGACGCAGTTCTTGTGCGCATGCTCCGTACGCCATAAGCTGCACATTCCCAGAGGGAGCAGTTCGCCGTACTACACGTGCTGGGCGGAGACATGCAGATCAGGCGGACGCTGATAGGCTGATCCTGGGACCGCATCCCCCGCCTTCGGCCCAGCCTGGCTATAAAGAGTGGCGAGCCGCTAGGCAGCCGTAGCAGCGGCCGCAGGAGCTGGGCGCCTGGCTGGGCCCCCGTCCCGGTGGAGCGCAGCCCCTCCAGCCCCCGCGCATAAGGCTATCGCTTCCCAACTTCAGCTACAGTGATAGCTAAGTTGGGAAAGAAACATTCGGAGAAGCCGTGTCCCCTCCTGCTCCCCGTGCGTCCCCTCCTCTGCGCCCGCGGCTGGGGTACAGGACTGGCAGCGCAGCAGAGCGAGCAGGGATCGGGGCGCAAGCGGACATGACTCGGGCAGCAGAGCAGACAAGCGGCGGAGGATGCTGTGGTCGGTATCGTGCGGGGAGCCCGGGGCGGCTGCTGACCCGGAGGGGGCTGGTAGAGAAGGGACGCAGCGCGTTTGTGGGGTACGCTGCCTGGGAAGGAGTGCGAGTGTGCATGGGGCGGCACTTACAAGCACTTCACCCCATGCCGCTCTGATGTGTGACATTACATGTGTGGGTTACGGGGGCATGGCATCGTGTGGTTCAGCTGCTGTAGTGGGCTGTGCAGTAGGTAATGCAGAGATTTTAAAGCCAGAAAGGTTTCTATTGATCATGTAGTGCAGCGGTTCTCAAACTGTGGGTTGGGACCCCAAAGTGAGTCAGGACCCCATTTTAATGGGGTTTCCAGGGCTGGCTTAGACTTGTTGGGGCCTGTGACTAGAGCCCAATGGCTTCAGACCTGGGCATTGGGACTCGGGTTACAGGCCCCCTGCCTGAGGCTGAAGCCCTTGGGCTTTGGCCCCCCCTAACCCACTGGGAGGCTTGAGCTGGCTCAGGCTTCAGTCCCCCCCCTCTTGGGGTTGAATAGTAATTTTTATTGCCCAAAGGGGGTTGTGGTGCAATGAAGTTTGAGAACCCCTCATGTAGTGTGAGCTCCTGCCCTACTTTTCTGTGATTCTGTAACACAGGCCATAGAATTACATTCTGTATTTCTTGCATCAAGTCTAGTGACTTGTGGTTGAACTAGAGTCTAAGGGCACGTCTTCACTACCCGCCGGATTGGCGGGTAGCGATCGATCTATTGGGGATCGACTTATCGCATCTAGTGAAGACGCAATAAAATCCATCCCCTATGGCTCTGCCGTCGACTCCGGAAATCCACCGCGGCAAGAGGCGGAAGCGGAGTCGATGGCGGCGCGGCAGCGGTCGACTCGCCGCCGTCCTCACAGCCAGGTAAGTTGACCTAAAATACGCAAGTTCAGCTACGCTATTCACGTAGCTGAAGTTGCGGATCTTAGGTCGCCCCCCCCCCCCTCCGTCCCCCCCGTAGTGTAGACCTAGCCTTAGATGTATGTGTGTGTGTGTAGAGTGATGTGTAGAAAAGGTGCACACATAGGTGGTGTAGTGCAGTGTTTCTCAACCTTTTTGATACCAGGGACTGGCTTGCTGCCTTTCTAAACTGTCAGAGAGATCTCAGGGATTGGTGTTAGTCTGCAGACTGGTCATTGAGAAACACTGTCTGGTATTGCATGTGGGATGAGTTGGATGGGGTACAATCAGGTGGCACAATGTAAATATGCTGCAAAACTTTGTGCATATTTAGCTAGTAAGACATGTTGAGATATATTCAGTGTTTCTTCATTTAGTATAATGTTTTTTCTCTTGCACAACTGCTATGCTGTGGCTATTCCAGTGTGTTGAATTAAAACATGTATAGCAAAAATCTTAGCTTATTTTTGCGATAAGACTTTTGCAGTGTAGAGATTGCTGACTTTAAAATGAATAAAACTTAGTAGCAACCAAGGAAGATGCCAAATAAATAGGCAAAATGCATCTGAATTCTCTTCAGCATTTCTCATATTTTATTTTTAGGATCCTGTGTCAATTATTTTACATCTGCAAAGTTTCTTCTTTATCTTGGACATGCACTCTCCACTTGGGTAAGTGTGTATGTGTGTATATATTTAATACACAAACAAACATCATGCAGTGGAACCTCCTTAATCTGCTTTTGACTAGTCTGTACTGCACATTGTAAATTTATATACAGAAGGTGGTCTTTGGCAAAGACTTAATTGCAAAGTGTTGTGGTGAGATCTCACTAAGTCTTCATAATCTTCACATGATATGGTACAGTATATTTGCTAATATTCTAATAAATAAAAGTGCAGTGCTCACAATTGTCTAAGGGCCTGATTCACTACCCTCACTCACACTGAGTGATACCTTACTGCTTGAGGAATGTCATTGAAACCAGTAACTCTTGTTAGAGAGTAAATACTACTCAAAGTGGGTGGAGGATAACAATAAAACTGAGCCCTACTGATCAAAGTATATTTTGTACTGCTTTGTCCTTGATTTTTATAATTTGAAGGGTTTGTATACCTGCTCACCAATGTAAATTACTGAATGTTGCACAATAGATTTCCTAGTCATCAGTACTTATTAACAAACCTCTGTTTTTCTGAAACTGTAACATCCTTACCTGTAACAGTGTCTATTTACTGAAACACTTTCACCTGTAACTAAACCAACCTTTGTTAGCAATTTACAGTGCTTCAAGGTGAATGAAGGAGATCTAGAAATTGATTTGGATGAAATGTATCTCCCAGTTCATTAAAATCATATGAAGTGGCAAAATCTAGCCTGAGAAATGCTACATTATTTAATATCATTTTAATCCAGTATCTTGCAACTGAATGACAAGTATTAATTAAGAAGATGAGTAAACACTTTTTTAAAGTAACTTGTTCCTCTTGAATACCTGCCTTGTCTTTCTATGTCTGTTCTAACTTGTAAAATCTTTGAGGCAGGGACTGGCTTGGTATGTACTTTGTACAGCAGTGAGCACACTGTTCTAGGACTACAAGGTTGTATGCCTCACTTTCATTAATGTAAAGGATTACAGTTGTGTTCCTCTTAAGAAGGCCTGGAGAGAGAGTCAACTTTTGGTTTAAACAGGTGCAATATAGCAATGAATTATTTTAGTCCAAAGACTTTGTTGGTGCTACTGCTGTTATGAGAAGTAGTATGTTCAGTCAACAAAACGCGCATGGAGCCTGATTCTGCTATTTCTACTAACATAGAGTGGCACCTTACTATGTGATTGGTCCCACTGAAATCCATCAATGGGGCTACTTGCAGATTAAGGTAAGGTATCATTCAACATGAATAAGGGTGACTGACTCGGAATTTAGGATACTAATCTGGACTACTGCAAACAGTTGAGTGAAAAATGTCAGTGTATAGAAATTACACTATACACCTTTATTGATTTCAAAAACCCAGTTGAGGGTCTGAATCCACTGTCCTTAATCAGGAAAACTCCTATTTAAGCAACAGATGTTTAGTCTAACTTTTAAGGCTCAGTCCTGCACTTGTCTAAAAAGTTCTTTAACCCACAATAATTCCTCTTTGGAGCCTAAAATAAGACTTTCAATAATAGAGAAAGGGAGGAGGAGAGAAGGGGAAGTTATTTTTGTTTGATCTTTCTCTGCCCCTCAAGATGGAAACACATCAACCCAGACCTCTGAAATGGCTTTTGTATAGTTTTCATTCTGAAATATCACAGTGATATGTATTTTGAATACATAATCTTGTATAGATAAACCTTTTACTCTAGTTGGGAAAACGTAATCAGCTTCCATGTTGTTAAGCACCTGCTCTTAAATACATGTGCTTAAGTACTGTAGAAGTCAAGGACAAGCTAAGTGCTCTACTGAGCTGGTGCCTTATGCCTAGTTCCACAGGTATTTTGAAATCCATGGAAGTTAGGCACCTAAATACCTCTGGCGATCTGGGCCTTAAACCTTATTCTATCAGCTATATACAGTACTATTATAATACAGTGCTAAAATCATCAAACTGCCATTAAAAGAGGAATGGTTAGGATAATAGCTGTCATTCATACAGAAATAGGGTTTAATATCCATGTTATGAATGATTAGAAGATCTCAAGAATAGCAGGATTAAGCCTGTTATGTGCTTCTGCCTTTTCAGTAAGGCATAGGTCCTGGAACTAGAGGTGCGGGGGGAGCTGCAGCACTCCCTGATTTGAAGAGGTTTCCCTTATATACAGGGTTTACAGTTTGGTTCAATAAGGTTCTCAAGCATTCCCACTATAAAAATTGTTCCAGCACCCCTGCATTAAGGCTAAATTTGTTATCAAAATTCCTTGAGTCCTGGCTGTAGTTTAAAAATGAATAACTGGGTTGTTACTTTCTGTTTGTGCTGCTTAATTTTCAATTCACTGTTGTTCTGTGCCATTAATTGATCTGACTTTTTTTTTAAGTTGATTTTAAAAATACAACCTCAAAACAAAAACCAGTATGCTTCCGCTGTTGAAAACAGCTAGCTTTGGAGAAGTTGAGACAATGTGACATGAAAGTACTGTGAGTGAACACAATGGATGAAATTGTCCAGTTAATGAACTCCTAAACTGCTGATTCTGTAGCAGTAGCTTTGAGCAGTATCAGTCTAAACAAGACAAAACTGCTTTTTAAATGTTTTGCATTAATAAAAGCTAAAGAGTAATGTCCATGTTTCATACAATGTAGTACAGGCATAGGGAACCAAGAGAAGGCTACGCTTAATATGTATTTGGGTTTTTAGTCTCCAGTAGCAAGATCTTGGCCTGCAGATACTGAGGGAGAAATCTTGAGCACGTTTAAGTCAACTGGAGTTTGCCATTGACTTCAGTGAGGCCAAGATCTTACCTTGAGAGTAATAGCTGTCAAGGTGCATCATTTTCAATATTTAAAAAGTGTATGTGGATGGGGGTTCCATAAAGCTCCTTTTTATTTAATCAAGTTCAACAACTAAAACTTTGATGCAGGAATAGAAGTATATCAGGCCTGCATCATTATGAAAGTAGTGCTTTCTCCTGAATTAAATTTCTATCTGAATGAACAATCAAACAGGTTAGCCAGAATTTAGGGTTCAGTGACCACCTACATACATTTTGTAAGTGAAAGTTGAATAAGTAGCTTGAATTGTACTGAGTTCTTGATTCAGAAAGACACTTAAGTTCCATTTATGAAAGAATTAAATTATGCATAGTTTTACACCTCCTCCCCCCCCCCCCCCAAATAAAAAATGTAAGCATAGCATGTTACAGAAGGAAATTTTTTGTCCTTGTACATGGAGAACTCAAGTGAATTGTTGGGGGGTCTGCCTGTCTGAGAGGTCCCAAGCCTGTGGAATTTGAGTGAATGGTATTGTGACCTGGTGCATAGAGTCACAGCACTGCTTATGTTTGTCCCAGCTACATCTCATTACGGTGAGGGTGACCAGACCAAACTTGAGTGGTGGTGTGATTCTGTGCAAAAGATCGCAATGCCAGGAGTGAGTGGGCCCAGGACAACATCTACCATTGCAAGGTGAATGTGGGGTAGACTTGCTCTCCAACCCTCCCTCCACAGGGGCCTCAGTTTCAGATTTGTCTTGAGCCTCAAAAATCTGTGGCCCTGCTTCTGACAGCTATCACAGGCACTTGCATAAATGATAGAGCTTCTAAATTTGTGAGTGTTTGGAGCAACCCATCTCCAGAAGAGCCTCCGTGCATGTATTCTAACGAATCCCGAAAGCCAAATTCATCACTGGGGTATACTGCTGCTACTCCCCTGGACTTTCAGCAACAATTAATTTGGTCCCAAACAGAGTGACACTTTGGAGGCCTTTTCCTTTATTGCCAACTTGTTCAATTTGTTAGATTACTCAGTTTCTGGTCTTGCAAAAACAAATTTATTTATTTTTTTGCAACAAACTTGGAACACTCTTCTGTGTGGTACAAATGCAGATGATTACTGAGCCTTTCAAAAGAAGCTGATAACTGAAGCATATATATTCTATAATAGATTAACATTAGGGACTTTCCTTAACCAAACTGTCTGCAGTAGTACACTACAACTTCTGCAATACATTTGTTGCAATATACTTCTAAAGTAAATTGAGCTAACGACCTAAATTATGTGGCCTAAATAAAGGAAAAATAAAATTCAATGGCCAGCTGTGGATTTATGCATATTGCACAGCATTGTTAGTAAATCACAATAACGGAAACTTGTTTTGCATAAAATTAAGAAGGGCTGCCTTTACACTAGATCCTTGAATATCTTTAACACTTAGCAATTACAATAGTTTAAAAACAACTATCATAAGTTTTGCATCACCTTGGTGGTACTACAATACAGGAAGGATAAATTATTTCTAAATACCACTCTTCTGTTGGAAACTTAAGGATGCTTAACTTGAAATCTAGTCAATTTCAATAACTGAATTAAAATCTGGTTTCATATTCAACACCTGCCATCTGTCTCCCTACTAATTTGTAGTTTTCCAATCACATTTTCCTAAGTAGAAGCTCCATACAAATGCCAGAGGAATCTGGCCCTCTACAGGGGAAACAATACAACAGAAATGGTAATACTGACTACCTAGGAAATCAACTTATTCTCTGCTCTCTTTCAGTTAACAGTGGTCTTGGAAGGTATTTTGTAGGTGAAATGTATTCAGACAGAAGTGCTGATTAAAGTTGGCAGTGTCATTTTAAACTTGCACAGCTAGAACAGATGACAGAGTTGCTTAGTTCCACCCTGTGAAACTAAAGTTTCACATGGACAAAGTTACCATCATCAGTGCTCTTTTTAGAAAATGTAAGCTTCATAGAATATCAGGGTTGGAAGGGACCTCAGGAGGTCATCTAGTCTAACCCCCTGCTCAAAGAAGGACCAATCCCAAGACCGATTTTTACCCCAGTTCCCTAAATGGCCCCTTCAAGGATTGAACTCACAACTCTGGGTTTAGCAGGCCAATGCTCAAACCACTGAGCTATCCCAGAAGAATTTTCATAAAACTTAGTCCTTTCTCAGGCTTGTTGATTGTAACTGAGGACAGAATTTTGGCTCATAAGACTACCATAGAAAGCCTTTGGTACTATGACATATTGGGGATAACCAACATTAATTGGGGGCCAATAATAGTATTGATCTGGACCCAAGCTCCAATTGACATTGGAGGGTGCTCCATGCACAGAATGGCAGATAGGACTTATATTGGGAGCGGGAGGGAAGGGAGTAACCAAGTTGTTAAATGCCATGTAAGCATAGGTATTCTTTGTGGAGCTATTAAAACATGGAAATCAGTTACCATCTAGCAAAATGCAAATACTGATATCAACTTTTTTCTTATTTAAGGGAGATCGGATGTGGCACTTTGCAGTGTCTGTCTTTCTGGTTGAACTTTATGGAAACAGCCTCCTCTTGACTGCCGTCTATGGACTGGTTGTGGCAGGATCAGTTCTCCTTTTGGGAGCCATTATCGGAGATTGGGTGGACAAGAACCCAAGGCTTAAAGGTTAGCAACCTTAGTGGAGGCTATTGTCTATTATGGGGTGACTCAAATCTGAGTCGGAAGAGGAAGCCGTCTAAAGCAGCTGTTTGCATAATGGCATGCTAGAAAGATCCTCTGGTTAAATATGAAAACCAGGCTTAATTTACTAACAGTCTATAAATATGAAACTATTCAGAATAATAATAGACTAAATTCTATATGGATAATCTCAAAGATAAGAGAACACCAATTTTAAGCGCTGATCTATTCCTTACTCATGCAAAACTCTAATTGTAGCTAGAGAGAGAAAGTGAAATCCATGTGAATTTTGCCTGAACAAGGATTGCAGAATCAGTTTCCTGGAATCCAGTAATCTGACAACATAATTTAACACTTCCTTGCTGACTTCCTTCTGTCTAGCATTATTCCACACGGTATATTATAACTGCCTTTGTAATTTGTTACTCTTGTATGTTAAGAGGTGACTGAAGAGTACATATTATGTAGTTAATTGAAAACCTGTTCTGTAAAATTAATTTTAAAGCAGTTACACAATAGCACTCGCTTTTTTAAAAACAGTGTTTTGAAGTCCTGCTGAATGGAGGAAAATGTCTACTTTTCTCTTATTGTATTACACTAGTAGGTCAGTGGAACTACACTAAGAATGAATTTGATTCTGTGTAGACTCTGTAAGACAGTGGTTGATTCAAAGTTAAAATGAGATCTCTGCACACTAAACAGTTTACCTTGTAAATAAACTTAATTTTTAAAAGAGAAAATGGGGGGGAAGGACTTGAAATATAGCTTGTATAGAAAAAAATAATTATTAAATAATTCCAAACATGAAGATGGGGAATATCCACAGATTCTATAAACTTTTTTTTTTACCTGAAACAGTGGCTCAGACTTCCTTGGTTGTACAGAATGCATCTGTCATCCTGTGTGGTATCATCCTGATGATTGTCTTCTTGTTTAAGACCCAACTTTTGACCTTATACTCTGGATGGCTTCTTGTAAGTGCTCAAATTTAAGACTTCTTACATGTCACTAGTAAAGGAAAGCAACTACCGGTAGTTAAATTTGACTCCAATACTGCTCTTACAACTGAGGATCTGCCCCAGTGAGTCTCTTCCTACACTCATGGACATCAATGGAGGCTTTGCCATTGGCTTCAGTGATGCAGGATCAGGCCATTAAATCCTACTTACTGTTTTTAGCTTTGTTGCAAAAGGGCACAGGGGAACATACCTCTTTGTTAATAAATAATATGAACATTTAAAAAAAATATTTTATCATTGTACTGTCTGAAAAGTAACATTTATGTGAATTGGTTTAAAATACAGAACTATAATTTTGGTTGTCCAAGAAAAAGTCATGATGTCTTTTAGTCATAACTTGGTCCATCATTTTACTCATGTTTAACACTTCTTTCCTTTCCTCCAGACCATGTGCTATATCCTGGTTATCACAATAGCAAATATTGCAAATTTGGCCAGCACTGCCACTACAATTACAATTCAGAGAGACTGGATTGTTGTGGTTGCAGGTGAAGACAGAAGCAAATTGGCAGGTGAAATACATTATTTCCACTACCTAAAAGTGTCTTAGCATGTGGGCTTGATTTTTAACAGACTGCAGTTTTACCCTGAAGTCAGCACATTCTTCTATGTTCCAAGAGCTGTGAGAGAACAACAGTTTAAAAGGGCAGCTTTCCCCCTACCATATTCCTCACTATATTTACAGAGATTAGAAATGACTGTTGTAAAACTCTGATTACAACATAGTTTTATGGCTAGGTAACTATCTAGTTCTAGTTTTAATCCAACTCTAACACTATCGAGGAAGATCAGTTTTATTTCTGCAAACCAAATATATAATTTCATCAAATCATCTGTGTTTAGTATTTAATACTCAATAGTAAATGCATTGACTAACAGGATATGATTAAGATTTATCAACATTTATTACCAAGGGAATCCCATATCCAGAGAACATTAGAGAGATTAACCTTCTTATTAGGCAAAGAAAGTGCACAACTTGTAACCTTTTCTGATTTATTTATTTTTAATTTCTCAAATTACAAACGCCCTCTTAGTCCCCTATTTTGACCTTGCAGTAGTTTCTTAGAAATTACCTTCTGTAGAACAGTAGTGTCTTAATTTCTTTTAAGTTTCTTCAAAAACACAAGTTGTTGTTGGAAGTTCCCTTGCAGAGCCTTAGTGTTAATGGTTCTCACTAATCTTTCTTGTTTGTATTTAGCAAATCACATCCCTTCTCTGCTTCTTCACACAAGAAGAGGTGCATGTCACATGATAGCTCTCCCCAGGGGTAATAGGTCTAATGTAATAGAGACCGTATTGCCTTTTGTCTTTCCTCAATTCTGACAGATTAATGCAGCATCATATGACCATTTGTGTTCTGTACAATTGTCTCAGAAATCAGGCAATCGGTTCCTGCACATTCCTTCTTGCAACTGTTTCAAACAAATACCTCACACAGAAAACCTGTTCCAATTTTATAGACTTCTCCCAAGGAGGGTTTTGTGTCTGGTGTATTTTTTTATAAATAATAAAAAAAAAAAAAAAAGTATCTAAAACAAAACAAGGATTATATTGTGAGGAACATCTGTAAAATATTTACCTTGATTGTGAAATATGCAGAATGACCAAAGGCCAGAAGAACATATTTCTGTTCACTCTTTTCACAAAGGCGGCACACAGCTATGTAATTTAGCAGAACAAGCAAATAAAAGCTATTGTGTTCTCACCTCACTTATCCCAGATGGTTCTCTCCATCTTGATTCCCATATGGCTTCCCTTCTAACTCATTTGTGTGTGTGTGGGGGGGGGGGGGGGTGTTGTGGGAGGAATGCTACTTTCCCAAGCTCCTTGCTGAAACAATTCTCTCTCTCAGTAGATCAGGCAGGTCTTCATGTGTGAAGACTCCTGTCTTGTGTGCTTTGATCAGCAGTGAATTGGCTATTAATACTGACAACTTATCATCTTTAGATTTCAGAGTTAATTCCTTGAAAGGAACAAGCAATTTCAGGCTTTCTGCAGACTCCAGAAAACATCAATATATTAGTTTACCGTTGGTTCATGTTTTTACAGAAAGCTTAGGCTAAGATTTTCCAAAATAGGACTCTAAAATTAGGCTCTTATATCTATATTTAAGCACCTACATGTGTGGCCTGTTGAGAGGGGTGGAGAGAGCTGAGCATTCAGTGACTTCTGTTGGCCACAGAACAGTCAGAAATGTAGGGCTGAAAGGGACCTCGAGAGGTCATCAAGTCTAGCCCCCTTCACTGAGGCAGGACCAAGTTCAATCTAGACTATCCCCGACAGGTTTGTCCAACCTGTTCTTAAAAGCCTCCATTGACTGGGATTCCACTACCTCCTTAATTAAAGATGGAAGCCTCTTCCAGAGCTTTTAGTTATAAAGTTATTCCTAATGGCACCAGTTCAATGCAAATAAAGATTAGTCACTGCTATATGCACAGCAACTTGTTGGGGAAAGTAAGGCAAAAGTTCATGGGGTCAGGGGAGGGAAGAGGGAGGAGACTTCTTCCCATTATTAGAATGGAACCATGAGCTATATATTAATGTCAAAACCCAAGAGGACTGCACCTAAATGTGCATGAGTGGAACAGAAGGGAGAGAGAGAACTTTGCTCTCTGAAATTGCAGAATGATTGATGACCACTGCGTGCCTCAGTAAGGAAATTTAGTCAAATCAAAGGTCTGTTGCTATCGGAATGGGTATTATATGGTCATTTGTAATTGGAGAGAGGTGAACTGAGGAAGCAAAGAAATACATGGTTTCAGTATTGTACAGATAGAAGTTTCTTAAACTGTCATCCATTACAGAAATATTTTTTTCATAGGGCATGATCCATTCTGTATTTGGTGCGCCCACTAATTTCAGGAGAGTTGCTTCAGAATTGGGCCAGGAGTGCATAGTGATCTTTGATGAAAGGGGAATCATTTGAGTATTATTCTGAAGACATTTGATAATTTTTCACCCTGCTTACTTTAATCCCAGTATGCCCAATCATGAACATCTCACTCAGACAAAACTCTGATCGCAATGGGAGTTTAGTTAGTTTAATTGTACTGGGCTAATCAAACTTTCATCAGACACAGAAGTATTATCATACATAAGGGCTAAATCCTGGTCCCAGTGAAGTCAATAGGAGTTTTGCTATTGGTTTTTGTAGGGACTGGGATTTGGCTCAAGTATATGTAATATAATAGAAGATTAAAATGAATACTTCTGCTGTAAGTTTTCATTAATATTTTGCTTATCAAATTATATATTATAGATATGAATGCTACAGTACGAAGAATTGACCAGCTGACCAATATCTTGGCCCCAATGGCAGTTGGCCAAATAATGACCTTTGGCTCACCAGTGATTGGCTGTGGCTTCATTTCTGGCTGGAACCTGTTGTCTATGTGTTTGGAATATCTGCTGCTCTGGAAAGTCTACCAGAAAACCCCTGCTCTAGCTCTCAAAGCTACTTCAAAAACTGAGGAATCAGAGCTGAAACAACTGAATGTACAGAAAGGTATCAATGATATCTTTAAAATTGATTTTATACATTACATCAATCATACCAAAACTGGAAACCATTCATTTTCCATTTTATTCTCCTGTAGACCATCTTAGTTTTTTTGCTTAATGATACTTTTCAGGATTTTGCTCTTTACTGTTAGAGCAACTTGTTTTAGTGTCGGGTGTCGTTACCAATGAACTTAGTTTTGAGTAACAATATTTGAGGTTGCAGATGGCTGGAATATCCCATAAACAGCAGCCAAAGAATAGACATTTTGGTACTCTCTCTCCTTGAATTGGTCTCTTAAACTAGCCAGTTTTAATTATAGAATGTATCCAAAATGTGACAGATGTTGGAATATGGAGTCTAAAGAATATTCTTCCCTTTGAAAAAGGAAGATGTCTAACAGGGAAATACCACTCAAAGCACCTAGGAAACACAGAGCGTCCAACAACCTCCCCCCCCCCCCCCCCCCCCCCAAGGATCTGGAATTTGTTGCAGTAGCTGGAAAAAGATACTCTAAATGTGAGGTACCACTAAGTGAGGACTGTCCTTTCGAAGACTTACGGTTTGATTAAGGTTCTTAAGGAGGGACCAGAGTAGTCCTGGGGGACCTATGGGTAGGGCCATTGTAAGAAGAAATACATTCTTTGTAAATTCTAGGACGACTTATAATAGTCTAATGTTAGAGTAAAAAGATGGTGAAGGATGATGCCATCTTAGCAGTCTACTGCTAGTACCACGCACTACAGTTTAGGAGATCCTAGATAGTAACATTCCCTGAGTGCTTTTCTCCCCAACCAGCAGTGCATGGGACTCCTGAGAAAGCACATTTAGCCTCTGTGGAGGAGAGTGCCCTGGGGTTAATACTGGAGCAGTGGTGGTGTGCTCCAGAAACAGACCTTGTCACCTCTCCTATACCAAGAGGTTGGTGTCAACACAGGTTGATGGGGTGAAGTGAAGAGGTTAAAAGGCGAGTACAGCTCCTTGGAGCTCTGAATGGGGCTTCTTCAAGCTCCTCAAGACTAAGGCCAAACTTAGCAACTGGCAGTGTTTAGAAAACCTGTCTCATTCGCCACTATTATTTTGACTTGGTTTAAAACTAGACTTGTTAGGGCTGTTAATATGCCTCATGCAGGCCTTCCAGTTTGCAGGGATTTGTGCAAAGCTTCATGTTCAAATAAACTCCAGAACACACACTAAAGTTCAGCCACCCACAAAGTGTCAGATGGCTTCCACTCTAGCTGAAAGGCTTTTTCAACTTTTGCCAACTCTCTCCTGGCTTTAGGTTTGCAACAAAATGAGAACCTGGCACAGTGTGAGTGTCTAGGATTGGAAATCAGGAATGACTCTTAGAATCCCAGCTATCACACAGACTCCCTAAGTGGCCTTCAGCAAGTCACTTAACTTCTCTGTGTTGGTTTACCCACCAATAACATAGGGAATAATATTTGCTTACCTACCTCATGGGGTGTTGAGAAGGTTTTTAATTGTTTGTACAGTGCTCTGAACACTAAAGCCCTATATAAGTGCCTAGTTGTGTCATTAAGCAAATTATTTTGCACAAGCCATTGCTTAGTGTTCACATTTCACAAGAAACCTAGTGTGAGAAGAGAGAGTAGGCTACTCTCTCTTCACCAATGTAACACAACAAGCTGCTTTTTAAATCAATGAAAATTAGCTTTATTTTTTTGGTTCCCCCTATTCCTTTCTGGATTTAAGGGCATGGGTAGAATGTGAAATATAATAATTTTAACAAAGCTGTTTTTGTAACATAATTAACCAGAATATATTTAAAATGACAAACCTCCCAGATAGGAAGCACCTTCATTAAATACATACAACATAAGGAGCTATACTCCTGTAGTTCTTTTGCAGGAAAGCACTTAATAGTTATGTTTCTGTTCTACAGATAGTGAATTGAAGCCCACTGAAGGAGTCCAGTTAATTGGTGAGAAAGATGTAACAGTCTTTGAGCCCCAGCTGGAGAAGGAAATCAGCTGTAGTGCCCGGATTGCTGAACCTTTCATCACATTTCGTGATGGATGGGTTGCATACTACAACCAACCTGTGTTTCTTGCAGGCCTGGGTCTTGCATTCCTCTATATGACCGTTCTGGGCTTTGATTGCATTACTACAGGTTATGCATACACTCAGGGCTTGAGTGGTTCTGTGCTAAGCCTTCTGATGGGGGCCTCGGCCATAACTGGAATCCTGGGAACAGTAGCCTTTACCTGGCTCCGTCGCAAATGTGGCCTAGTTCGCACAGGCTTCATCTCTGGAATAGCCCAGTTTGCCTGCTTGGTCTTGTGTGTGATTTCTGTGTTCATGCCTGGAAGTCCTTTGGATTTGACTGTTTCCCCATTTGCTGACATCCGTACCAGGTTATTGGAAGGACAACCATTGCCTACTGCACTTCCAGCTGATATGTCTGAAATATCCTTTACAACTGGAATGCACAACTGGTTAAACAGGTCTAGCTCTGTTAACAGTGACCTAGAGATGAGTTCTGACTCTGTGCCTTTAATCTCTGTTAGTCTTCTGTTTGCAGGAGTCATTGCTGCTAGAGTTGGTAAGTAATGTCTGTCTATTAAAATCTCTAATCTGTGCTTATTTTTAATTCTATTAGAGCTTTATTAGTTGTAGATCCTTTTTGTTAAACTCCATTTTTAATAAAGAACCCAGGATTGACTGCATTACTCTTACTCATAACAAGTCTAAAACTTGTTGTACTTGATCTTGCAGTAGTCTTGCCTATGTAGTTACCGTAGCCCCTAGTTTCTTGTGTAGAATATTGCACAATGCCTTCATTAAGTCGTAATTTTCTTTACTCAGTACCCTTTGTAAACATATGTAGTATAATCTCTCATGAGATGGAGTTAAGTATTTGCAGATGTTTAATTAAAATTGCTATATATTTGATAACATTTAATTAAAGCTTTGAGGATTTGCTAGATAGCCTAGTATTAACACCTCAACAGAATTAAAGAGCAGAACAATTTAATTGCATGAATGAAACAATGTATAACTATCATTTTGTAGTACTGCTCTTATGGCTTCTCTATACTTTTGTTCTTTTGGGAGGAGAAAATACTTGGCTTGCATGCATTTAGGGTTACTTGCAAAGAAAATTTAAATCATAATTAAACAGATTAATCAGGCACAGGAGCTACTACAATGAGTTTCTCCTTGAAATCAAACTTTCCTGCAGTGTTTACAGTTGAAAACATGCGTGCTCTCTTTTTCTCCCCCCTCCCCCCCCCCAACACATAATCTCTCCACAGGACAGAACTATTATTTATTACAGTCACAAACCTTAAATGGAGATGACAACTGAAATGAAAAATTCTTTAAACAATAAGTAGACTTTGGTTATAGTCTACATGATGTGCTCTAAATTTCTTTAATTTTACTTTGGAAAAAAGTTAATCTTACTGTATCTGTACATTTTCCTCTTTTGCACATGGAGAATTTAAACTAGTTAAAGGAATTTAAATGTTACAATATTTACCTTACTCAGTTTTAGTATGAGTGTCAAATAATCCAGATTTTTTTTCACAATCCTAGAGTATTTCCATTCTCTCCTTAATAAGGAAAGGATTGTTGTACAAAGCATTGTTTGACAGGCATACTTAATTCAGTGTTGCACCAGTTCTCTCTGTATAAGAAATAGCAGTGAAGGGCCAAATTCTGCCTTTAGTTACACTGATGGAAAGTCTAATCAAGTCAGATGAGATCACAACTTGACCCAGATGTTTGACTTCAAATCAGTGCTCATTATAATGAAGATTGGGTTGGTAAAGAAATAACTGTAGAATGAGACCCCTTTGAAAATCTAACCTTTGGATATAAATTAAGGTTTTTCTTTTTGTTTTGTTTTTTTTTTTTTTCCCCCATAGGCCTCTGGTCCTTTGATTTGACTGTCACACAGTTGCTCCAAGAAAACGTGATTGAGTCTGAAAGAGGCATTATAAATGGTGTCCAGAACTCCATGAATTACCTTCTTGATCTGCTGCATTTCATCATGGTCATCCTGGCCCCCAACCCTGAAGCTTTCGGCTTACTGGTGCTTATTTCTGTGTCCTTTGTTGCAATGGGCCACATAATGTACTTCCGATTTGCCCAAAAAACCTTGGGGAATCAGCTCTTTGCTTGCTGTGGTCTTAAATCCAAAGCAGTCTCTAACGATTCACCACCTAGTAATACATCCACTGTTTAGGGGGTCTCAAACTATTGCCACCCCCTGTTTAATTATAATACATGTATGCAGTTAGATGCTTCAGAGTAGCCATAAAGGGCAAAGTAAGGTGTTTCTCTACAGTCTAACAGTCATAGTACACTCACTTCAAGGGAGACCTCCTAACCAGCTAAGAAACTTGGTGCCAAATTCATCCATATGTTTCAAGTTTGGGTTATAAGGAAATTATTCTGACACTAAGTTTAAGGTTTAAACTGAATCACCAAAATATGTAGTGTAGGAATGCAACAATATTTTATCATAATTGTAATTTTGAATTTCTTCCATTTTAACCATGATGAAGACTATGGCCTCACTAGCATAAATACATACAGTTCTCTGTAGCTGATGTACATGTGTAGTCTTCACCTGAATTTAGAGCAGTTATTTGCCCATTGAGCAATATAGTTCATGTTTATTATCTTGAGTAAAACTTGTTTTTATTTTGTTGGGGTTTTTCCCCTTTACATAAATGTTGTGGTTTCTGCCTATATGCTGCTCCAGTTAAGAGAACTGGATTTTTTTTTTTTTTAAACTGGTTGAAATTTTTTACTAACAAACAAGTTGTGTGTACTGTGTATTTTTTTTTTTTAAAGTTCTGATGTTTGTCTAATATCTGAAGTTTGCCTAAAATATATCTTTGCCTTTGTCTGGTTTTGATTAACTTTAGAGAAACACCTTTGCAGTTTTAGCTTATACTATTCTAGTTCATGAATAAATAAGTTCAAAATATTGTATTACATGTATGTAGCACTTCATAAAATTAAGTACAGTATAACCAAGTAAGCCGAAGCTATAAATGTAATGTAGCATTGTAAAGCAAAGCTTTTTCTATTAAAGCACACCAAATGTGCTAAAGAAGGTTTGACAGAGCAGATAATGTTAAGGGTCATGAGTTTGGATATAGAAAGATGGGCTAAGGGCTAAATCTACTGGTTGCCTTTCTGAAAATTTTCAGAATGAGCAGCTTCAGTTTCGTTTTAATCTAATGCCATTGCTTTAAGAAACCCCAACATCAGCCTGGTGTATTAGAAAATTACTAATCCAGGCTAAACTAAATGTAAAGGACAACTTAAAATATTTTAAGAACATTGATACATCTTTTTAAATTCTCTTGTAAAACATCTTACACTTTTAAATTACTAGAAACTTGTATTTTTAAACATCTGTAAAACAAACAAGCTGTGACAGTATGACCCTTTTAAAGCAATTTTTGGGAGAACAGTGGAGAGTGACCTTTTCTTTTTTAAAAGGAGAGTCATTTTTCAATGTGCAGGTATGGACAGAGCTTTTATATTAACCATTTATGCACTTTTGTGGAAACTGCAGTAATGTTGCTTTAGTATTCTGAGTTTCCTATGGTATGACAGTATGACTTTTAAACAAAGTTAAGAAGTCTTTGTAAAATGTTTGGAAAAAAATATAATTTTTTTCACTTTGACTTTTTGTACTATCTTTTTCAAACAGTCTTATGTGTTGGCCAACTTCAAACTTGGTGTAAGCAGGCACAACTCCATTGAAACTATTGGTGTTTATACCATGCCTGAATCTGGGTCACTTTCCTCAAAACTGTGATAACTTGTATTGTATTTCCATTTTAAATAGAATGTAAAAAATTTTGTATTTGTTTGTGACCAATATCTTTTTGAAAAAATCTGAAGTGAATGCATGAGGATCCCATATCAAATCTAAACTTTAAATAAAGTAGTAGCCCTCAAAATTCAGTAAGTGCTTGTAACAACAATTCTTTTTTTTTTTTTTTTTCTCTTTTTTTTAAATTTTATTTTTAATTGATTCTTTTTTGAATGGCACTCAGGGACTCTTTAATTAGATTTATAATTTTTCCTACTTTCCAACAAAATCTGGTTTTGCACTGTAATAATATCACGTGTGTGTTTTTTTTTTTTTTACAACAAAATCAGTGGCTCAATCCTGAGGTGTAACTCCTGAAGGAAATTTGAGTTTTGCCATCAACAGAACTTATGTCAGGAAAGAAATTAAATCAGGTCTTGTTTGTGTGGACTGTCTAATCATGTTTTATAGAATGGATACCTATAATGTTAGACTTTGAAGACAATGGATTTATACTAAAGATGAATGTCCACTTGGGGCAGTGGACTAAACAATAAAACTTAGATCTCTGAATTGCTAAATGTGTCATCTTATTTCTGATTATCTGTAATCTCAGTTGAGGCCACATTCTAATATTGAATGTGAATAAAGATTACTTGCTCTACTTGTGGCATAAAATGCTACGCCATACATTTTGTTAAGAACTTTGGTGTATGCAAAATATGAAATATCCGGCTCCCTAATGATACAAACTCCCACTGATTTGAATGAGAGTTTAGGATAGGCAAGCAATGCGCAACTAGGTGCCAAGAGATAATCCTAAAGAATAACCCTTCTTACTCCCATTTATGTCATACAACTGGAATGCTTTGGACCTAGCCTAAACATGTCAGGAAACAAATGTACTGTTTAAGTACATGGGTATGTGCCATTTGTGCTTTGAAGCACCATGGGACCTGAAGTAGTCTTACTTTATGCAAGTTTTGTTGAGTAGGCACTTTAGGAAGAAGCCTGTCATCTTTCTTTTCTTTTTTTTGTTTCTTTGTTTTTTGGGTTTTTTAAATTAAAACGTCAAATTAGATGGGAGGGGATCCTCTTAATGTGCATAGTAAAACCAATATTACTATTCCTATTTTTGTTATCCTTTTATGTAGGATATAGTAGTTGATCTGTTAATCTCATTAATAAACCTTGTGAATAACTCTGGATGAGCAGCTTTAGTTCTATTTGGTTTTATTCTGTATATAGGTGGGTGTATTTGATGGTCCAAAGTCTGCCACATTTTAGACTGTTTTATAATCCGAATACTTTGGTCTGTTCCTCAATTTAAAGCTTGATAGATACGGTCAGGAAGTGCAAACAAATGGGATAAAACAGGTAACAAAAGGTACCACAGTGTGTGTGGTGGCTTTTGTTTTAAGTAGCTAGAGTGACATCGTGGTCCCATTGAAGTCCAGGAGAGTTTTGCCATGGACTTCAATGGGGCCAAAAAGTTATCCCTGTATGGAGACAGAAAACATCTCTTCTCCAGACTTGTGTGTTCTTAAAATTACACAAATACTTTAATACAGAGCATGAATGTTTTCTGCAAGGCCTCTTCTCTTATTAAATGTTATTGATTTTAAAAAATAGATTAGAAAGCCAGAATGGACTACTGTGATCAAGTCTGACTGCTGATAGAACACAAGTCATAGGGCTTTTCTGAATAATTCCTATTTGAGCTAGAGCAATGGTTCTCAAACTTTTGTACTGGTGACCCCTTTCACATAGCAAGCCTCTGAGTGTGACCCCCCCCTTATAAATTAAAAACACTTTTTAATATATTTAACACCATTATAAATGCTGGCTGCAAAGTGAGGTTTGGGGTGCAGGCTGACAGCTTGCAACCCCCCCCATATAATAACCTCACAACCCCCTGAGGGGTCCCAACCCCCAGTTTGGGAACCCCTGAGCTAGAGCATATATTTAGGAAGACCTGCCATTGGCTATTTTTCTAAAGTTACATCATGCTAAAGTCTATAAGTCAATTATGCCACATGAGAATTGGAATATTATAAATTCAAAGTAGAGTTGTTTCACAATTAAGACATGAATAGAAGAAATCAACATGTATACCATAAAGAAGAATCTAACAAGGACTGTTATTTAGGAATTAAATTTATATTACAAAGTCAAATTACAGTTAGTTACTTCAATTCTTAAGAGGTGGTGGTGAAGATTAAACTCCAATCTTAGAAAATATTGGAATACTAAATATGCTGTGCTTCACACATGCAGAGTACACATAATATATACAATCTAAAAAGATTTAAGTGGATTTTTTTTTTCTTCCTCTAAGTGATGATCATAAGGCCTAAGCCTGAAAGTTGCTGAGTTCCCTAAAGTGCCCTGGAATTCAGTACACCACATCCATGTGCATCCTCTGAAGTGTGATCAAAATATATACTGATTGTGATAAAGCTAAGCAGCCCATGAACAATAAACTATTCTGCAATAATAATAATACCATATTCCATAGTAGATGTTTTTGAGCATGGGAACTGTTTGATGCATTTTCTTTTCAAAACTTAAAGATGAGTGTTTTGTACATTATAAGGTGGGTTTTAAAACTGAAATGTGGTAAAAAGCAAAGGACATGGTGAACTTGTTCCCTTCCACTCAAATTACTCTCTCTGCCTGCAGTTCAAGGAAAAAGTCTATTACTGTTCAGAAATTTAAGAGTAAATAAAGCTGCTGGGTAAAAGCTCACTTAACATCCTGTAACTGCAGCTTTTTGTTCTATAGAATGTATAGTATAATTCCCTGGTTTCCAAAAAGCACTTTCAGTATTATCTTGGCCACATCCCTATCAGCACCCTCTGCATTCTCCCCACTCTAAGCCCTAATCATCCCCTGTCACAGTATTCACCATTCCATTCCCACCATGTGGAAGACTGGAGAGAACTCCTTTGAGCCCAACACTTGGCTGTTATTGGAACAACATAAAGCCCTTCCACCCCCCTGGGAGCAGAGTATGCTCCAAGTACTAAGGAGCAGTCACATACCCTGCTACTCACTTCATCTTCAGTTACTAGTCATACTAGCCAAGTTACCTAAAGGCAAATAGAGTAATGAATATAGGCAATCTGAGTGTTGCTTTTTCCTCTCTGGTGGTTCAAACAATTAGTGAATTTCAATGCTTTTAAAACTGAAAGATTGATGGACATAATTGACTGGTAGCTGCCAGGAAGACTAGATCCTGAAACAGTGCTTCACTGCTACAAGCAAGTGAGGTTTATTTTACCCTATGCTTACTTGTGGCTAAGTTTCTGGTAGAGAAGTCAAACTAGCACAACCAACCTCTCTGTAATCTGTCCCCTGACTTCGCTATGGGTGGATCATTCTGGATCTGTTCCTGTTCCCTTTAAATCAATGGGAGTTTTGACTGACTTCAAATGGTAGCATGATTGGACCCTCCACTTCTACCTTAACTTAGTGTTTAAAGTGTGGAGGACAGAAAACTGAACAAGTGTGTTTACTTAAAGACAGGCAAACTGTGAGGACAAAGTGCATGCTGTTCTGTAATGCTTTATACAAATACTTCAACCTGTCCTAGTGTGAGTCAACATTCATTGTAGTTAAACTTTTCCTTTATTGCATTTTGCCAGAAGAAAAGTACACAACAAAGTGCAGAGAGCAATCCTATTCCAAATACACGTAATAAAGTGGATATCCACGTGTCACACATGCAAGCGGAGGGTTCCAGCTCTGTTACAAGGCAAGTATCTTTCTCTACGTTTACACTTGAAGGGCCTATTCCTGATCCCAAGGCAGTCAAGGGGATGAGTGTGAAATTATAACAAACATTGCTATTAGAGATTTATTGATCGCTATGCTGTACCAAACATCCCTCAGTCTATCTGCAACATAAAAAGACATACTCAATAGAATTAACAAACAGCCAATTATGAGAGTTCTATGGAACCATAAATGAAATGTTTCAGTATATGCAGCTAGCAATACAGGTTCAGCCAGGGTCTATTATTTCTAAGAGGGAAAGATGAATTATAGAATATTGCTACCATCTAGCCAACATATACTATGTCACAGAGTCTGAAGAAAATTTGTGTATATGTAATAGATCTATAAAAAGCCTATAGTCTATTGCTAAAACTGCAAAGTGTAGGATACTTCCATAGTCTGTTTAGCCCAATTTTATCCTCCACAACCACTGTACAGCCTGTGGGCCAATTCAGATATTGACTTTTCATGCTTGGTAACCACCAGTCAATTACTTTCCAGAGTTCTCTCTAATAGATGGCTTGCCCTATTCATAATTCCAATAAATGTAGTTTTTGTCTCCATTTAAGATCCTGAGTTTAGCTGGCAGTCTATAGGCAGTCTGTGAAACTTGCTATTAAAGTCTGTTCTGCATGGATATTAAAGATTTCAAGAAACACTTTTTAAGAGTTGAGGTTTGCCTTGATATCCTTAGTCAAAGCCACCTCCCTATTGCAGTGTGCCTTGGCCAAATTTCCCACAGCAGGTATGCAGCAGACCCTTGTTCTAAAAAAACAGGTAATAGCCACTGCCTAAGACAGGATGCTGAATCAGAAGGACCAAAGGCAGGCTCTGGTGTGAAAATCCTCTAATTACAAAAAGAACAAGAGCAATGAGGCACCATTCCCTTCATTATGTAAAGACATTTTTAGAGCAGGACTCTTTCTTTCTGGGCTGTGCAAGTGAGCTCAGGTTAGAAAATAATGCATGATTCATCCCTCATATGTAGGACCTTTAGTATAGGTCAAGCCACTTCAGAGATTTTATCTTGAGCCCAAGGAATCAGAATGATGCCTTCTGACTAATGTCCTTATGTATACGGTTCATGGGAAACCTGTAAACATTCTCGAAATAAATGGGATCTGCCTCATTATTGCTTAGCATGAGGGCATACCTTTGTTAGCAGAGGCACAAACATCATTGTCCTACATCTATTGACTGACCTTCAGAAAGTATTTCACAATATGCTTTGCTTTTAAGTGCCATAATATCATTGCAGAGGACCTTAGACTATGTATGTTATATTTCTACATACACAATATTTTAAGGTGTACTCCAGAGATGCTTCAAGCAAGGTACATCTTTGGTCTTAAGGAGATTATGTGTGTCCCTTTAACATATAAAAACAGTACTTAGATTTTCACCCTCTTATTACTGGCAGTTCATTTCCACAAGCTGACCATGCTAGACATAAGCAGTGACTGAAGAAGGCAGGCAGAAGCAGGAAGGAGGAAAGTTGCCAATGTTAGAAATATTTGTTCAGCTGTTCCTGGAGTGAGGCCAGTCAAAGTTACTGATTATAGTATAAAATGCCCGGCACTCCAGTTATCTGTTGAGGGGTAATGTGGGGAAAAAACAAAACACTAAAATACAGAAACCATGGTTATGGTATAACTTTGACTAAAGATTCAAAGGGAGAAAACTGAGCAAACCCATACTGAGAAAATTGATTTTAATTCACTGTGTATGCATGTTTTGTTTTGTGTGACTGCATTAGAAATATATATATATATATATAGTGACCAAAAAAAAATAAGGGTCAAGTCAGCAGTAACTCTGCATTACCAGCTGCAAACCTCCACTGCTGGAGCATTGGAGGAGCTAGCAACGTGGTCCACATGGCACCTAATTTCAGGCTGATTTTGGGAGGGAGCTAAATTAAGGGAGCTTGGCAGAAGCCTTGTGGAAATCTTAGGATGCACCACAAATCTGGGCATCAGTGGGTTGAGAGGATGAAACCAAATTCTAGTCCTGTGAGGAGTGGGAAACATCCCATCTTCATTATTAGGACAACCAGGAGGATCTCTGAGTGAAAACCCATAAAAAAAATCACACTTGGGGTAGCATATGCCTAGGATTGGAACTTAGACATACATAAGAACATAAGAATGGCCCTACTGGGTCAGACCAAAGGTCCATCTAGCCCAGTATCCTGTCTTCCGACAGTGGCCAGTGCCAGGTGCCCCAGAGGGAATGAACAGAACAAGTAATCATCAAGTGATCCATCCCCTGTCGCTCATTCCCAGCTTCTGGCAATCAGAGGCTAGGGACACCATTCCTGCCCATCCTGGCTAACAGCCATTCATGGACCTATCCTCCATGAATTTATCTAGTTCTTTTTTGAACCCTGTTCTGGTCTTGGCCTTCACAACATCCTCTGGCAAGGAGTTCCACAAGTTGACTGTGCGTTGTGTGAAGAAGAACTTCCTTTTATTTGTTTTAAACCTGCTGCCTATTAATTTCATTTGTTGACCCCTAGTTCTTGTGTTATGAGAAGTAGTAAACATCACTTCCTTATCTACTTTCTCTACACCAGTCATGATTTTATAGACCTCAATCATGTCTTCCCTTAGCCGTCTCTTTTCCAAGCTGAAAAGTCCCAGTCTTATTAATCTCTCCTCATATGGAAGTTGTTCCATACCCCTAATCATTTTTGTTGCCCTTTTCTGAACCTTTTCCAATTCCAATATATCTTTTCTGAGATGGGGCAACCACATCTGCACACAGTATTCAAGATGTGGGTGTACCATGGATTTATATAGAGGCAACATGATATTTTCTGTCCTATTATCTATCCCTTTCTTAATTATTCCCAGCATTCTGTTCTCTTTTTTGACTGCCGCTGCACATTGAGTGGATGCTTTCAGAGAACTATCCACAATGACTCCAAGATCTCTTTCTTGAGTGGTAATAGCTAATTTAGACCCCATCATTTTATATGTATAGTTGGGATTATGATTTCCAATGTGCATTACTTTGCATTTATCAACATTAAATTTCATCTGCCATTTTGTTGCCCAGTCACCCAGTTTTGAGAGTTCCTTTTGTAGCTCTTTGCAGTCTGCCTGGGTCTTAACTATCTTTAGTAATTTTGCATCACCTGCAAATTTTGCCATCTCACTGTTTACCCCTTTTTCCAGATCATTTATGAATATGTTGAATAGGACTGGTTCCAGAACAGACCCCTGGGGGACACCACTATTTACCTCTCTCCATTCTGAAAACTGACCATTTATACCTACCTTTTGTTTCCTATCTTTTAACCAGTTACCAATTCATGAGCGCACCTTCCCTCTTATCCCGTGGCAGCTTACTTTGCGTAAGAGCCTTTGGGGAGGGACCTTGTCAAAGGCTTTCAGAAAATCTAAGTACACTATATCCACTGGATCCCCTTCGTCCACATGCTTGTTGATCCCCTCAAAGAATTCTAGTAGATTGGCGATGCATGATTTCCCTTTACTAAAACCATGTTGACTCTTCCTCAACAAATTATGTTCATCTATATGTCTGACAATATTGTTCTTTATTATAGTTTCAGCCAGTTTGCCCAGTACTGAAGTCAGTACCTCCTCTAATGATACCTCAATCTGGGACAGTTCCTCAGATCTGTCATCTAAAAAGAATGGGTCAGGTTTGGGAATCTCCCTCACATCCTCAGCCATGAAGACTGATGCAAATAATTCATTTAGTTTCTCCGCAATGGCCTTATCGTCCTTGAGTGCTTCTTTAGCACCTGGATCGTCCAGTGGCCCCACTGGTTGTTTAGCAGGCTTCCTGCTTCTGATGTACTTAAAAAAAAAATTGCAATTACTTTTTGAGTCTTTGGCTAACGGATCC
The DNA here is from genome assembly GCF_002925995.2 of Terrapene triunguis. NCBI lineage: Eukaryota > Metazoa > Chordata > Testudines > Emydidae > Terrapene > Terrapene triunguis. The sequence goes on along the minus strand of NW_020664413.1, from coordinate 48,871,591 downwards.
TCAAATTTTTTTTGGCCTTCCTAATTGTATTTGTATACTTCATTTGCCAGTGTTTATGCTCCTTACTATTTTCCTCACTAGGAGTTAACTTTCACTTCTTAAAGGATGCCTTTTTGCCTCTCACTGCTTCTTTTACTTTGTTGTTTAGCCACGGTGGCTCCTTTTTGGTTCTCTTACTATGTTTTTTAATTTGGGGTATACATTTAAGTTGAGCCTCTATCATGGTGTCTTTAAAAAGTTTCCACGCAGCTTGCAGAGAGTTCACTTTTGGCACTGTACCCTTTAATTTTTGTATAGTTCCTCTTTCTGAAATTAAATGCTACAATGTTGGGCTGCTGTGGTGTTTTTCCTGCCACAGAGATATTAAATTTAATTATATTATGGTCACTATTACCAAGCGGTATCACCTCTTGGACCAGATCCTGTGCTCCACTTAGGACTAAATCAAGAATTGCCTCTCCTCTGGTGGGTTCCAGGACCAGCTGCTCAAAGAAGCAGTCATTTAAGGTGTCTAGAAACTTTATCTCTGCATCCCGTCCTGAGGTGACATGTACCCAGTCATGCCTAAGGGCTCCTTTCAGGGGAAGAGATATGTAGTTCTTTTGTACCTAGAACCTCTAGAAGTTTTGCAACAAGCTTCCTTGCCCATTTGAAATATCTGACAAATACATCTGTGTCATGAAGCTATTTTTTTAAACCATAACTTTTCTCTTCAGTCCGTGCAAGGCATAAATATGATAATTTATAAGCTATAAATGACCTTGTGCAAAAACAGCAGTTATTTTGTACATACAGAGTTTATGAAACTCTGTGCTGGACTAGATATAGCATTTTTATTATTATTTCCAGTAATACCTGGAAGCCCCAACTGAAATGAGAACCATATTGTGTTAAGTGCTATTTATACACATAATAAGAGACAGTCCCTACCCCAAAGTACATACATTATCCCCTTAACCACATGCACGAAACCCAGGATGGGTTGCTGTGACAATCTATATCCTTATGCTCACCATTTTTGAAAAAACTATAATGGATTTTGTACACAAGTATGCCTTGTGAAGTATTATTTGAAAACTCATAATTTGCTGATCATTATTGTCCTGTTAAAATATGTGTGGCAACATTGTATGCAAAGTTATAACATTTTACTGTATAACATTACTGAGACATGTTCAAAGTTTAAAAAAAAGCAGGCACAAACCATTTCCTTATACAAAAGGCAAACTCATGCTCAGCCAGGTGTCAACAAAATCAAATGGACTGATTAAGCAGCCATTCTTTGATAGGAAAAAGGATGTAAGTGAGAAATTTATTTCTTGGCAAAAATCAGCTGGAGGTTCCCGTCTCCCAAGACTTTCTGTCTCCTGAACCCCAGCTGGAAAGGATTCTCAAAGAATAGGAAAATGAGGAACAGAGGCCCCAAATCATCTCTTCCTTCATCTCTACTCACGGCACCGACAACACTTGAAGGACAAAAAAGCATCATTGGATTGGGAAGAGATGCTGGCTAAAAGGATCCCAGAGCATGTGGTGAGAGAAACTTTTGCTTTGAAATCACTTTGCTTGTTAAGTTAGGTGCTAGTTTGTGTTTTACTTTTATTTCTTTGTAACCAAGTCTGACTTTTATGCCTCATTACTTGTAATCACTTAAAATCTATCTTTCTCTTAATAAACTTGTTTTATTGTTTTATCTAAACCAGTGTGTGTTTGGATTGAAGTGTTTGGGAAACTCCATTTGAGATAAGATTTGTGCATATCATTTTCTATTAATGAAATGACAGACTTCATATGAGCTCTTGTTGTCCAGGAGGGTGTTGGGCAGTACAAGACAGACATTTCTGGGGGGAAAATCTGGGACTGGGAGTCTGCTAGTGTTACCCTGCAATGTAATTCATGAGTGGCTGGCTAGAGCACTCATGCATTATAGCTGGGAGTGATTTACATGCTGGAGGCTGTGTGTAAGCAGGCCAAGGAGTGGTTACTCTCACAGTGAAGCAGTGTAAAAGGCACCCCAGGTGAGAACTGAGGGGACACAGCTGTCCTTCAGATTGTACCCTGGGGAATGTCACAGTTGCCATTTACCCACCTCCTATCCTTTGTTGAAAAAAAATGCTTACACATGTCCATGCTTAAGTATTAGAGGTAAAGTGTCTGTTCACAAGAAGATCTGGCCATTTTATTAAGGCATAGTTGACAAATATCAAATATGAATTTAGCTTTACAGTTTATATATTACTGTAAGTGCAAGTGCAAGTCCCACGTTTTTGCAAGAAACCACTTTTGTTAAGGCAAAGGCAAAGTGATGCTGTATCCATCTTATATCGGATGGTAGCTACAGTACTGACACTTGAAAGCAGAACAAAGGGAGACTTGGAATTCAGATGCCCAGGGGCTTGGGATAGGAGCCTGAAAATAGAATCATATGTCTATTTATGCTATGGCAAAGATTTTTCCTTTCTCTTTTCCAAAACCTTGAATGTTTGTATTAGTGAGAGTAGCACTGGTGAATAGCACCAACCTCATAGCACTGGACCCTGAAGTCCTCTATATTTCCACAGAACAGCTCCAGATAAAACATTTGATAACCTTTAGTTCTGTCCTTCAACTCGGTGTTACCAGGCTCAGGTCCAGCCAAAAGAAAAGAAAGGGTTATTGTTCTCATGCTGGATTTCTTTCCTGGGATGTGATGTTTTGTGAGCTTGTGGGGCTACAGTCATCCCAGATATAAGTACTGTGAAATCAGTGGAAGAATTTGGCCAGTGATGTCTGCCCTTTGGATTTACAAAAAAGAATAGCCAGTCCAAACAAGAAGATGGAGCTTAATTGTAGAAACAAATGGAAGGGTCCCTAATTGTCCAGGCTGTGTCTGTCATGCAGTGGCCACTCCAGCGAGGACAAATAGAACAAGAAGGAGTAGGCCGAAGAGACAAAGACCAACTTCTGGGTGACCAATAAAAACATATGTATACTGTAGTTTACACTGATTCTGCATCCCTTTCTCTCATGGTGTCTAACGTCCAGTTGATGTTTCCCCATTCAACCACAGAGGTTGTGTTTCAGAGCCACAGAGCGGGGAAGCAGTAGAAGATTATGCTAATTGTGTAAATCCCCTAGGTGTGAGGGAAGATATTGCAATAGATACCAGCCTTCTCCCAGCCAGAATCCTCCAGGCCAACGGAGCCCCAAACTTATGGAGGTGGCTTCTATGCAGTCAGGATGGATGATGCCATTAAGGATTAGCCACTCCAACCTCTGACAAAAATTGCTCCTTATTTGTAAATTTCCTAAACATCTCCTATCCTGTGTGTGATTTTTATGCATTGTCCATTTTAATACTTTGTCAGCTTTATTTTATGGTGATTCCCATTGTGTACTCCAAAATACCTCCCTGTGGGAATCAGGGCCGGCTCCAGGCACCAGACGAGAAAGCACCTGCCTGGGGCGGCACATTGTAAGGGGTGGCATTCTGGCCAATTTTGAGGCGGCCAGCCCAGCCCTGCAGGGGCACAAACTAGCGATCCCCGCCGCTCACCGTGCCGCCGGGCTCCCCGGGACGTGCCACTCCCCACCGCCTGCACTGGCCTCTGCCTCCCGTGCCGCTCTCAGCCCGGCCCGGCCGAGCCGCCTTTAAAGGAGCGGCTGAGCCAGCACCTCCTGCAGCCCCCAGGCACTGGAAGGAGGGAGGGTTCTGCGCGGCCCGGCGGGCAACGGAGGGGCGGGCCCCACTGATCCCGGCGCCGTTTGCTCTGTGCCGAGCCCCGCTGCTATGCCGGCCCCGCTCGGAGGTCGCAGACCCCAGCCAGCACTGCCTATGTCGGCCCCCTCGGAGCCTGCCCGGCCGGGAGAGGCACCCCAAAGCCGGAGGGGGGAGCCCCTCTCGCCCGGCTGCGAGGCGCCGCCCTTCACCCCCCTGCGAGCCACCTTGACCGCCCTCCACGCGCTCCCTGCGGCCGCCGCGTTTTTTTTTTGCCTGGGGCGGCAAAAAAGCTAGAGCCGGCCCTGGTGGGAATGGGGGGCAGCTGCTTGTGGGGAGAAGGTTCTAGAAGAAGCACTGTTGCCATGGCCCCAGGGAGCTGGGAGGAGGCATTGCTCCCCCATGGGAATTCACTAGCCCTTTATGGATGACATCAGTGGGTTTGGTGGACTAATCCTTAGGGTGCAAACGTTAACTATTTCCTCCACCCATCCACCCCAACAAGATGATCCCATGTCACCTGCATGAACTGAAACTTTCAGTTTCCTGGAGTTGTGTGTATGTGGCTTTACTGTGGAGGGGATTATTGACCCTGTGTGAATCCCTCTCATTATAAAAATTCTAAGACAATGAACTTTTAAAAGCATGACAAGCACCTATTTTTAGAAATCATTGATGTAGATGCTATATACACTAAAGAAACAGATTTCTTGGTGCCCTTTTTGGTCTTTTGTCTTCAGCATGAGACATACATTCATTAAACAGCTTTTACATTTCTAATCCTCTTGTTAAACACTTTAAAAAAGGACAATCCTATGTTATCCTGGTTGCTATAATAATGGCTGAGTATATATTTAATTTTTTAAAATGTTGCCAAGAATGCACTTATTGAGCAAGAAAAGTTTGTATGTCATGTACGTTTAAGTAATAAAACAGATGTGAACAATTCATTTGGCTGTACAATTCACTGTATTATAGTACTGGCTTTGTTTTCCACAATATACTTGCACATGACCAGCTTTGCTTAAGTGTTTGAAGGACATTGTTAAAAGAGGAAAAAGTGGTTATGCAAGATAAATATGAGGAAGTGATACGATGTATTACTGGCTATAGCTAGAAGTGACTCAGCAATTCTCATTTTACAAGATCCAGATAATTGATTATTACAACAAGCTTGGTTATCACCACAAAAATGGTATGAGGAAGATGAACACAGCTGGCAAGCCTGTCATTTATAAAGAATGTGCACTTTTAAAAAGCTGATGCTAAGATTATGAGTGTGTTTCAGAGCTGATTTTAAAACAAACTGACTAAATGCTAAGATTTAAAATTTAAGATCCCAAAAGTTAAAAACAAACTGACTGGTAGCTACAGTCACAATAAATACTCCCTAAATGAAAGGCTAGTTTACATTCAGGCTACAGCAAGTATATATTCTGTTCAGGTTCTTATACTGCACTCGTCACTGTAAATTAGCTAAATAAATAACCTGACAACTAAAAAGCTACATGTATGGTAACTACAGTATTTGGATAGCTTCTTTTAACTTCTCCATCAATGAAGTCTGTGCTTGTGTTTTGGCAAGAATTTTAAAGGAATATCTATTCAAGTAAACAGAACGCCAGGTCGTGTCTCATCTGTAGTGAACACCACTGTATCCTGATGTGTCCTCTGTCACTGGAAGAGTATGAAGAATTGACATGGGAGGACATCAGGGCTCACAGTGGAATGAAGAAAGCATAGAAACTTGTGTAATGATGCAGTGACAAGCTGAACTATGGTAGTGTACAAGTGGCATTCCTTAGGGGTGAATTAAAAGCCAGAATCATGTGATCTGGGCTTTGTGGTCTGAGGACACCTAATACAGCAGTGAGGCACTGAGAAACCAAGAGTCTGTCTGGGGTTGGACGGCAAGATCAAAGAATCCAGGAATCAGTAATGGGAGAGGTTGGGGGAATAACCTGAAAGAAGAGGGCTAAGAGGAAAAATCCACTAAAGTGTTTTGGGACAAATCGCTAAATACTGAGCCTGGGGAGTATATAAAAGCCAGGTTGTGGGAAGAAGTGCTAAAGTGTTCACTTCAGTGGGATCAAAGAGCTGGGGGTAAACCCAAGTGCAGAACTCTAGTAAGTGCAATTCCACAATGGAAAAAGGATGAAGATGGGGATTTATAGTGGTATAAAGCAGCTGCAACCTCCTCTACCTTGAAGGCCTACAGGAAGCAAGTGCTACCCAAACAGTGAACAAGACTGGCTGGGTAAGAGGCCAATACAGCTGGGGAATATGCTGATTCAGCACATTGCTTAAGCAAATTCCACATCAGACTCTAATGATAATTTCAAGCTGCCCTTCACTGGTGGAAAAGTTTACAAGTATTACTCTCTGCTGTCTCACAGAATAAGCCCCCATCCTCTGGGGCAGAAGGAGCCAGGTTGGCCACACTTTTCAACTTGTACTTTGATTAATCTAACTTTCAAAAATGGATTTTATATGGAAGAAAAGTGACACTGATTGTATGTGAAACTACACGTAAAATTCATACAACAGTGATGCTGGACACCTACAAATGGTTCTCACTGCAGGTACCCTTCCTATCCCCATGTAATGTAAAGTGCGTAAGAAAGTTGTAAAGGTGTGGGTCATCTCTGCACACCCATTTGTGGCCAGGTGTGGTATTGCAGGTGAGCCCTACTTTACTTTTCCCTGGGCACAATAATATCACTTTAACAGATCCAGCCAAGGAGAAGTCAACACAAACTGGCCAAATAGCATGTCTCCTTGAATACAATTTCAGGAAAGGTGCAATTAAAACAAACAGTTGGTAAGGTCCTCACCTCAGGACCCTGGTTCTGGATCCAGAAGGAGATCACCATCTCTTGTAATCTAGATGGCTTGTGGTCCCCTTTCCTAGATCTCTCTGGCTTTACAGGTTGTCCCAGGCCTGTTAGGGTTCACTGACCTTTTCATAGGCCTCTGGAGCTTTACAGGCTTCCCCAGGGAACTCCTTACCATGATACCTGCTCCTCTCTAAGCTTCTTAATCCCTAAAGACAGCATGACCATATCCCCTCAGTAGTGACTGACCAGTGCTGAGGGGGTAGGGAGGTAGTTGAGTCCGAAGTAATATTCCCTCCCTGGTCAAGTAGGGAGCCCAGCATCAGCCATTATCACCCTTCCAGGCAGGGCCGGCTCCAGGCACCAGGCACCCAAGCTGGTGCTTGGGGCGGCACCTGGAGGGGGGCGGCGCGGCGCGGCGCTCCGGCCGCCGGGGAGAGCGGGGCCACAGCCGGGCTCGCCGCCCTCCCCCCGGCGCTCTGGCCGCCCTCCCCCCGGCCGCCGGGGGGAGAGCGGCGAGCCCCGCTCTGGCCGCCGGGGGGGAGAGCCGAGCCCCAGCCGGGGCTCGCCGCCCTGCCCCCGGCGCTCTGGCCGCCGGGGGGAGAGCGGAGCCCCCGCCGGGGCTCGCCGCCCTCCTCCCAGGGCTCCGGCCGCCCTCCCCCCCGGCGCCCTGCCCCCGGCCGCCGGGGGGAGAGCGGAGCCCCCACCGGGGCTCGCCGCCCTCCCCCTGGGGCTCCGGCCGCGGCAATTGTATTCAAGGAGACATGCTATTTCTCCCGCGGGGGGGAGGGAGGGGGGTGGAGGCTTTTTCGCCTGGGGCGGCAAAAAAGCCAGAGCCGGCCCTGCTTCCAGGTTTTCCTCCCTGTGTTTTTCTGTCTCTTTTTAGGACACAACACTAGCAGTAATGGTGCTGCAATGTGCAGTATCAAGGCAATGGTGTATATCCCCAGAGAGCAGGTTTTTGTGTGCATTTCAGCCCTTCTGTGCAATGGGAAGTCAATGAGAGCTCTGGTGGCAGAGGGACTGCAGAATCAGCTCAGAAAACAAGATGAGCATGTAGCAGAGAGGGTGTACAGAATGGAACATGTTGTACCTGAACAGGAGTGCCCTGTCTACTTTTTATGGACTTTGCCAAGCTTTCATCTGCTCTACTGATAAATACAGGACTTCAGTCTCCAGCCTCAGTAGAACCCAAGGGTGTGGAGGGTGGAAGAAGAATACAGGAGGAGATAATCAGGTGCCAAGAGAAACCCAAGCATCTCAGGTAACAGTTCCGGTCTCTCTTCTCCTGCCTTTTGGATCCCAGAACAGTTGGGAATGTTGCCAAATTGAAAACTGTTAAATTCTAGCTGTGAATGTGTTAGCTCAACTTTTTTTAATCTTTTCCCCTTCTACCTGGCATCAGGCAGGTGCCCATTGTCAAGACCTAAGGAGACTGCTTTCCCATCCATCTCACCTAAAATACTACCCATATTTTTTAAATATGGGTATTAAGGACTTAAAAATATCACATTGAGAACAATGGTGTTGCACCAGGCATCAGTTTGGGCCAAAGTTACCACAGACATGGAGCCATGTACTGCAGACATTGGGTCTGCACACATGAAAAGGCAAGCAGGATTTGCCATTAAATCAAGTACTGAAAATATTCTGAGTATTTTCTTACTTTTACTATTTAAAAACAACAAGATCACATAAAAGGGAATAAAGCTAACCCTGCCAGCTCTCCATATTGTCCACTTTCCATCTTGAAAGTAGTAAAGTTGGGAGGGTGTGGGAATCCTTTTTAATCAGCAACAGCTCAGCAGTCCTTAAATAGTATTCAGTTTCCAGCAATTAATAATTAGAGTGGATAGCTTTTTTGCACTTTGCCAGGTCAAACACAGTTTCATTATGAGCCTAAGCACATGACTCAGCAATTTTCTAGTCAACAAGTAGTCCAGACTTATCCTTGTCTCTGAGCATATGGTAAATTCATCAATTAGTGTGTCACTCACTAATAAAGAAAAGGTAGGAGTATTAGATTATACAATACAATTACACAACTAAAAAGCCACCGTGGTTAGTTACTGAACATATAACTAGCAATTCCTCATACCATGATCAGGGATCAGGTGGAAGATTGTGAATATAAAAGTATGGCTAAAATGTGAAAAAAAATGTAACAAAATGCAGTGTAAAACTAAATGTAAAAATGGTTGTCTAGGATGCTGGAGTATTTGGACTGAGCAGTTAAGAGGGCATTGCTGTAGATGTCATTTGTATTTTTAGATGTTGGCCCAGTTTGTGCGTTCATTTTATACACCAGAATTTTATTGTCATGGGAAGCAATATTTTTGTTGCATTTTCGACATACATTACCTTTGCCATATAAATCTTAATTACAAATGAAAAAGGAAATAAAATTTACGTAAAAATCATTTCAGCAGTTTATAAAGCATCTTTATAAACACACAGGAATATTCTGCACAATAAATTCCATTTGCCCCAGTATCTTTCCAGCTTGCTGATTGGCTGGCAGTGGCTTGGTCTGCACTTGATAAAGCTAGAAAGCATTTACTTAAAATCAACACAGAAGCAGCTCTCTCACTTTATCAAGAACAGACTCCCAAAATGAAGAGAGCCAGAAAAATGAGTGGTCTGGAAGCTTGTGGGCAGGACCATCTCTCCCTTACTGCGTGGGAAGTGAGAGAGTTCTGCTTTTAGGGCACAATACTCCACCCCAGCCTCCATAAGTACCTCTTTGTGGGTGCTCCATGGATTTCTGGAGGCAGGAAGGGGTGCAGCAAGGGAATTGCCCCTTTCTGCATCACCATCCCCCTTTTTGCACCCGGAATGGAAATCCAGGCAGGAGGTAATAGAGCCTCTGGGTCCTCTCTGCAGCTACTACTAATGAGCCACAGAGGGAGACAGCAAATGGCAGCATGGCTCTAGCAGGAGCAATATCCCCAAGGGCCAGGGGTGACAGTGGATCCCTTCCCTGTGGACCCTCAAGATCTCTGGACAATTAAGGGGGCAGCCTCCAAAATCTGCCGTGCCCTAACACCTCCCTGCAGAGGGGAATCTCACAATTTTCCTCAAGGTGTGTGTGTACACATGCACTTGTGTGTGGGATCTGTCCTAATAACATTGCCTACTAAATAAATAACCTATTGGTGAGTCGCCATTCCTGAATCGGTGCAGAGTGTACGACAGTGAGATGATGATATCTGTGTTGTGTCAGATGGAGGTGGTAAGATTGAGGTGAGCAGAAAAGCCACATCCAAAGAATTTCATACAGTTTAACCACTTAAATCAGCAGGTACAAGTAATCTAACCAGCAAGGAACTCCGAATGTTTTGGCGCTCCTAAACTGACTCAGCAACTCACAGGCTGTTGGTCCCTCTATTAGGCAACAGGACTGGAGGTTGAGGCATCTCACATCCTAACTTTCCCATCTGCTGCTTCCGGCAATAGGGGGCTGATTCCGCAAGTCAGCATGCAGAAAAAAAGTGTTTAAAAAGAGAAGAGATTTTGAAAAAAGCTGTACTAAGACCAGCTTCAAGTTACAGCCAAAAACCCACCTGCAGCCACTGGCTTGACAAATATTAACCTGTATCTTAAAAGTAAAGCTTTTCTCTAGGCTCCCTGAGGTTTTACATTTTCAGTAAGTAAGGCCTGAATGAAAGCATTACAGATATCAAGGCTTCTGAGCTACAGTGTAAGCAAAGTTCAGCTCTCTCTCCCACATACTCTTGGCAGGCACCATGAGGTTTTCATCCCACCACAAATGGAATTTTCCCAAGCAGTCTATTTCAAATACTAAAAATATTGAAATTAGTCAAAGTACCAAACAACACACCAAACTGAGATCTCTAATAAGAGTTGAGCGCTTCAGTATATTCTGCAATTCTTTAAACAGAAATCAGTGACAATCCAGAGTATTGTCAAGCAAATGAGAGACAACTAAAAGAGTATAACAATATCTTGCTCTTACTCTTATTATCTTTTAGCCAAAGTACTCTATTGACTTGGGGCCAGATCTTCACCCGGTGTAAATCAGCCCAGCATCATTGAGCACTGAGGATTTGACCCTTTATATAGATTGGGATCACATATACTCTGCTGAAATGCATCCACCTCTGGATGCCTGTGTAAATGTTATTATTTTATTTACTGAGTACTTCACTAGAAATTTCTAAGAGTTTGCTGTCTCTGCCCTCTTTCCCCTTTCCCCAAGTTCACATACAGTCTCTGTGCTTTCTTGTGGAGACTTTATTTTCATTTTTTATTTCCCTTAATCTAAAATTAAATATTCATCAGCCAAAGTGTGCAGTCTGCTCTTTGTATCTGGAAAAACATAAAACACCTTGCAAAATCAGGCCCTGAAATCACTTAACCTGAATAACATTTTGTTTAAGTTGAAACATTCACTGAGAGCAATCTGCATGTGATCTCCACCTTTCCATAAGTTCAAAAGATAAAACAAATTTTCCTTCACCTAATGTTTTCTTTCTCAAGCTATGAAAATGGCTGTTAAGAAAAGGAGAGTGACATAAACATAGTATAAAGGCTGGATCCTGCAACACTTATGAGACTAGCCTTATCAGTTCTGGGCCCAAACCTGCAAGGTTCTGAGCATACCCAGGGATTTAGTTATTCTCCATTAACTTGATGTCAATTTCCATTTCAAACTAGTTTATTATGAATACACTCATATAATGTAACTATCCACAAAAGTGTTAAGAGGGGTGATGTTTCACATATCCTAGTTCTGGGACATGTTGACCACATCTTCAAACCTATTGTTAACAAGCATCATCACCAGCCCTTATTAATAATAAATATCAGTCTAAGTAAAAGGTTTTAACATGTATGAATCAGTGAAATAATTCACAGCTTCACATGCTTAATCACGCTTAAACACACTGAGTTATTTCACCCTTTGATTATTACATTAGATTATTAGATTTTTTCCCGGTCTCCTTGATTATTTAAGTAAAATCTGAAAGAACTGTTTAGTTGTCTCCATTAAACTTTAAAAGGTGAGAAATTTGTAAATGTGTATAGAGCAAGGCATTTTTGAAAATGTAAGTGAGCTATGCCCAGATCCTCAAAGATACTTAGATGCTTAACTCCCACTAACTTCAATGAGAGTTAGGCCCCTAAATTTGAAGATCTGGGCCTTAGGAACCTCTGTCCCATTGACTGTCAATGACACTTGGGAGCAGGCACTGCAAGGTCAATAGTAATGTAAGCTTCCCCATACCTTCCCACCTATCTGAAAACATCAACCCATCTCACATAGGTATAGGTGGTTGAACTAGGGATCCTGGGGGTGCTGCTGCACACACTGGCTTGAAGTGATTTCCTTCATATACAGGATTTACAGTTTGGTTCAATGGCTCTCAGCACCCCCACTATACAAATTGTCCCAGCGCCACTGCACATAGGCCACAAAACTGCCATCAGATGATTGACTTTTGTTTAACACTGACATGTCATAATAGAACAGCTAGTGTCTTATGGGGATGGAATTTCAGATCTGCTGAGCTCTCTGTGAGATCATGCCATTCTCAAGTCTCTGATACACACTGAATATAAGCTCTAATAATACTCCTGCTTTGCACACGTTTTATGGTCTAAAAGGGTGGACAGAAGGTCTTGAGTTCTAAACATACAGCCACAATGTGCAGTGTAGCTGACAACAGAAGTCTATATAACCAAGGAATCATTAAATTAGAAGAGACTCAAACAAGTGACCTAGAGGTAAAATGCTCTGTATCAATGTATTAATCCAACAAGTCATCCAATCCACCTCAAAAGAACATTTTAGAGTTGAATATTCCTCCAACGATAGTCAATGGCAAAACTTCCACTGGCTTCATTAGGAACAGCAGTGAGCTCTTAGTATAACAGATCACTGATAGTCATATCAACTGAGTGAACATATTAATCTGATTTGCAGCATGGCTACAGTGCATAGCGTTTCTTCTATACGTATGTCGAGTTGGCTGAAGTGGCAGATTATTATGTTAAACCAGGCAAAGATATATCACAATAAAAACACAATATTTTCTGTATTCATTAGCCACTCCTCTTGTCTCTTTTACTTACATATGTGAAACGAGTTTGTTGTAATCAACATTTCTCTTGTAGAAAAATATTCTATTATTTTATTAAGGAAATGTATTAATATATGAAGCACAAAAGAAAATCGTGAAGGTTCTAAACATTCCACCAAGATTAATTTGAAATTTTCCAATAACGTATGCACCGGAACAAGACTGTGGAATATAAACTGGGGCCCATGTTAAAGTGGGTGTAGAGATTCAGTGATCAAGGCAAAATACCACCGGGTATGCTGGCTAAAACATTTCTTGCTGCATCCTTTTAAAAGGTGCAGCATGCACTCTCCTCCATGATGTCTCAGCTCAGCCGGCCAGTGTAGCAGGAGACATAGCCAAGGCCTGCCCTCACACACTCTTCTTTAAACTGACTACCACTACTGTCAGTACTAGCCAAACTAAGACCCTAATCCAATAAAGCACTAAAACTTGTGTGTAAGAACATGAATAGTCTTCTTGTTGAATCCAAAGTAGGAGTCAATGGGAGAATTTATGTACTTAAAGTTACACTTATGCTTAAGTACTTTGCTGGATTGGGGCCACATGGTCTGATACAAAACCAATTGAAGTCAATGTGAGTTTTTTCATTGACTTCAGGGGGGTTGGATCAGGTCCATAATCCTTTCATTTGGGAAGTTGAAGTTATAACTAGGCCAGGGGTCGGCAACCTCTGGCACGCGGCTCACCAGGGTAAGCACCCTGGCGGGCTGGGCCAGTTTATTTACCTGCCACGTCGGCTAGTTCGGCCGATCGCGGCTCCCACTGGCTGCGGTTCGCCGTTCCAGGCCAATGGGGGCTGCGGGAAGCTGCGGCCAGCACATCCCTCGCCCGCGCCGCTTTCCACAGCCCCCATTGGCCTGGGACAGCGAACCGCGGCCAGTGGGAGCTGCGATCGGCCGAATCTGCCAACGCAGCAGGTAAACAAACTGGCCTGGCCCGCCAGGGTGCTTACCCTGGCAAGCCGCATGCCAGAGGCTGCCGACCCCTGAACTAGGCCTTGCTCCAAAGCACAAAGATGGTGGTAAGGAGTTTTTTTAACCTTCTACCCACTTCTCATGTAGAAGCTATTCACATTCTGTATTGTAATTACCTGAAGCGTCTCTTTGAGAATTTCAGTTTTAAATAAAAACTCATGTTTCTTGGATCAGATATAATAACTATAATCACACGGATACTTGCAAACATGTAGTTTCATTTCCTTGAAGTTATTCCTTGTTTCTTCTATGCTTGAAAAAGCAGAAATGCAACTGAGAAGTTGAATGTTAGAGGCTGGCTTCCATAGGTTACTTATGAACAGAGGGCACATTCTTCACATGATCTTTATTTCACATGTCATTCACTTCCCTTGTCTTTTCTATGGCCTGGATTTAACTTTGGTAGGTTAAAGCTCAGAGAGAGATAAGTAACTTTTGGCAAATACAAATCTAAGAATCAATAATGAAACAAAACAAAACTTGAAACTGAAGTTGGACGTGTTTTGTGTTATTTTGCTGTGTGTAATTCTTCTGATCAATGTTTTAATTGGTCCTAACCTCCTGCCCTACCCCACTGGATCCTGGAGCTGCTGGGGGAAAAGTGAAAAATCCCATCCTGCCCTGGTCAATCTGGCGGAAAGGGAAAATTCCCTCCAACTTCCAAATGGATGATTTGTGCATTGCCCACAACAGATCACAAAACCCCAGCCTACTCTGATCCCCTGGGAGGGAGCTGCTGATCTGAGAGTGAGAGAGTGCAGTCAATGGCTTACCTGAGCCCCTTTCGCCAGGTCCTAAATCAACTGATGCCTCCCTCCTCTTTGCCCCGCATAATTTTTCCCCAAAGGAGGGGGAAATCCTGAATTTCTATTTGACCAAAGAGCCCAGGTCTTTGAGGTTGCAGGGGTTGCAGTAGCTGAGAAATCTGGCCTTTTTTTGAAGGCAGGGAAATGTAAGACATCCAAAGGAGATCAGACACCCTGTTGATGAGCCCAGAATGAAAAACGCAAGTAGAATGGGATAGAGCCATTAGAGCATTGATATAAGAACATAAGAATGGTCATACTGGAGTAAACCAGTGGTCCATCTAGCCCAGTATTCTGTCTTCAGACAGTGGCCAGTACTGGATGCTTCCGAGGGAATGTACAGAGCAGAGCAATTTCGAGTGATCCATCCCATGTCATCTAGTCCCAGTGTCTGGCAGTTTGAGGTTAAAAGACACTCAGAGCATGGGGTTGCGTCCCTGACCATCTTGGCTAATAGCCATTCATGGACTTATCCTCCATGAAAATTATCTAATTCTTTTTTGAACCCAGTTATACTTTTGGTCTTTACAACATCCATGGCAATGAGTTCCACTGGTTGAATGTCCACGGGGTGAAGAAGTACTTCCTTTTGTTTGTTTTAAATCTGCTCCCTTTTGCTTTCATTGGATGACCCCTAATTCTTGTGCTATATGAAGGGGTAAATAATACTTCACTATTCACTTTCTCCAAATCTTTCATGATTTTATAGATCTCTATCATATCCCCCCCTTAGCCATCTCTATTCTAAAATGAACAGTCCCAGTTTTTATAATCTCTCTTTGTATGGAAGCTATTGCATACGCCTAATCATTTTTGTTGCCCTTCTCTGTACTTTTTCCAACTCTAATACATCTTTTTTGAGATGGGGTGACCAGAGCTGCATGCAGTATTCAAGGTGTGGGTGTACCATGTATTTATATAGTGGCATTATGATATCTATCCCTTTCCTAATGGTTCCTAACATTCTGTTAGTTTTTTTGACTGCTGCTGCATATTGAGTGGATGTTTTCAGAGAACTAATCACAATGACTCCAAGATCTCTTTCTTGAGTGGTAACAGCTAATTTAGACCCCATCATAGTGTATGTATAGTTGGGATTTTTCCCCCCAATGTGCATTACTTCGTATTTATCAATATTGAATTTCATCTGCCATTTTGTTGACCAGTCAGCCAGTTTAGTGAGATCCCTTTGTAACTCTTTGCAGTCAGATTTGGACTTAACTATTTTGAGTAATTTTGTATCATCTTCAAATTTTGCCACCTGACTGATCACCAGATCATTTATAAATATGTTGAACAGAACAGACCCCAGTACAGATCCTTGGGGGACCCCGCTATTTACCTCACTCCATTGGGAAAACTGACCATTTATTCTTACTCTTTATTCCTTATCTTTTAACCAATTACTGGTTCATGAGAGGACCTTCCCTATTATCCCATGACAGCTTAGTTTGCTTAAGCGCCTTTGGTGAGGGACCTTGACAAAGGCTTTTTGAAAGTCCAACTACACTAAATCCCTGGATCATCCTTGTCCACATGCTTGTTGACTCCCTCAAAGAATTCTAATAGATTGGTGAGACATGATTTCCCTTTACAAAAACTGTGTTGACTCTTTCTTAACAAATCGTGTTCTTCTACGTGTCAGATAATTCTGTTCTTTAGTATAGGTACAACCAATTCTCCTTGTAATGAAGTTAGACTTATCAGCCTGCAATTTCCAGCCTTGCCTCTGGAGCCTTTTTAAAAATTGGTATTATATTAGGTACCCTCCAATCAGCTGGCTGATTTAAGCAATATTTTATATATATGGAAGGAATGGTTAGTCTGTTTATCTGCATAGCTGTGATTAAGTGCATCTTTTTTTTAACCTATCACCTGGAGAGCTCTGCACAGATCTTGTCCCCTCTTATTGATGGATCATTTTTACTATTTATTATGGTTATTTAGTACATTGGAAGTGCAAATTCCTTACATTTTTTGAAAATACTTTGGCTTCTACAAATGAAAAGGGTTGAGTCATCAAGCAGATTTTTTACTTGTTTTCCACTAGAAAACTGTATAATCTGTTATTCTTTTGAATGTTTATTTAGTGGCCATTCATGCCATTTGATCAGAAAACTGATCACCTGATTTTTGGCCTCCCATGACTCTGTCGCACCCTTTTAAATTAATATGGTTTGGGGGGCTAATACTGTTCTTGGCTTGATCCTGTCCTCATATAAGCAGAGCTTGTGTTAGTTACACCAGTTTTTTTAGTACATTATAATACTGTACCATATACGTGGTAAGATGGAGACTTTAGAGGGAAAATTTCTTTAAAGGATTAGCTCTGGTTACTGTATTTCAAAAGATCGTTTCTGACTTTAGGGATTTGCTACTGGAATAATAGCTACAAACTGTGGTTTGTCACTGAAGGCAATAATTATCATTGTACACCAACATGCAAAAATGCAGGAAATAATACCTATGATTACAGTTTGAAAGGGTCTGAGCCTTTGTTTAATAGATATAGGAGTAGATTTCTATGCAGCTATCTGGGTGCTGGGGATTCAGAAATTGGTGACTTCACTCCCTCTACAGACAAGGCAGTTCCATCTTCAAAGCATCAAAACAGCTTGTGCTTCAGGCAAGACTATTGTCTACTTCATATGAAAGTCACATGTGCTTTTAAATACAACCTAGGGTTCAAGGAGTATAAAAATGCTGAAATATAGTTTGAAAAATAATGCAGGTCAGTGTGATACGTGTTTGGTAATATATAATAATACATTTCCACAGTGCCTTCCATTTGAGGATCTCAATATACTTTACAAACATAAATTATTTTAATCTTTTGACAATAAAAAACCAAAGTATTTTGCAATCTATAGAAGCAAAACAGCTATCAATTAAATCTTTCATGGATTCAGTGATTTTACATGGAAAAGAACTATCCACATTCAGCCTGTGCTGGGTTTTTCCCTATAGTATATTCCTTACTAGTCCAGTTTTAAATAGCTGAGTGACATTTTCCTATGTCATTTACTTCTAAATTACACTCATCTTCTTTACATTTATACTTTAATCATCAGTAGCCATGCCTTTATTATTTCTTATACACAACAGTGAAAACATGCTTGCTATCCTTTGCACTTGTAATAAATTGCCAGATGTAAAAGTATGTTTAAATTCGTATCTTCTACAGAACATACTTCATGTGTAATTCTTGATTTAAATAACTGAGTTTTAGAAGATACATATTGGAATATTAATAACACCAATATGAATATCTGTGTGTGTTTAATATTCATATTATATTGTCAAATTTAGAATAAAATATTTAAGTTACAAAAATTGAGCAATTCCTTTTATCTCAACATAAAGGAATAATTAAATGATTGCTTGATTTTTTATTAATTATCTTATTTTACTACTGCTGTACTGATTGGATCACAAAGCAGTTAAAGGCCCTGATTCCTTCAATTAAAAATTCTTGTTCTGTCAATCATGTGGAATTTCAGATTGTGAATATTTGCCTTTAAAAATTCACACTGTGTTGGATACGTGCATAAACCATGCATATTGTTTCTGTTTCCATAAAAGAGAGAAATGGCAACATTAACCAAATAATGTATTTATAATGAACTACCCACTGAAAAAAATGGTTATTAACCTTTCATAACTGTGGTTCTTCAAGGTATGTTGCACACGTCCGTTCCACTCTTGGTGTGGTATTGTCAGGGTGGCTCAAGCGCACTCTGCTGCCGTGCACCACTGGTGTCAGTTCTTTCTTTCCAGAAACTCTGGTGCAGAAGGGTAGGAGGGCAGGACATGGAATGGATATGTGCCATCGTCATAGGTGGTGAGAAGAAACTGAAGGGACTCAGGGTCAGCTGGGCCCTTATACCAATGCCAGCAGCATGTGGCAGCAAAGGGTGCACAAGCCACCCCGATAGGTTAACACTGAGAGAAAAAAATTCCAGTGACTGTGCATAGAACTCATGCACACCAGGAGTGGAATGCACATGTGCAATCACTCAAAGAAGAATTATAGTTATTACCTTTATAGTTATCTAAGAAAATTTATAGCTACCTATTTCAATACTGATGTACTTATTGTAAGTTATTTCAGGTGTATACTCCAGCCCTTTATTACAAGCTCTTCAGATTGTCTAAACATTTGGGTTTAGAGGGGGCGGGGGGGGGGGGGAAAAGGGAAACTCCTGAACGGGGGCAATGCAAAAATAAATAAATACCATTTAAGACAAGATCTATCTTTTCTCACACTTTGCATGTGCCTAGTAATAAGAACATTGGAGTCAGGGGAGGTTCCAAGTAGCTCTGGTAACAAAATAGCCCAGCTATATTGAAAATCAATGGGATTATCTTCAGGACTGAGTGTTAACTCAAGGTCTCCATCTCAAAGGACTCCTAGGAAGAATGTAACAGATTAACAATTTATCTTATTTGTCTATAGCTACTTGTTACATAGAGACAATAAAGATTAATGGATATTGGTTCTAATATTTATGTCACCATCTTAGTGTAAACCTTTATGTTCTTTCAGCTTTACACATCATTGGTTGGTTGCTTCAGCAAAGTTTTTTTTGACAGACTCTGGGCCAATTTCAAAGGTGAGTCAGGGAAATCCAAGAAAGTCTAGAGGAAGTCAAACTGGTGTAAATTATACTTTCTTCCAGTCTCCTCAGTCACACTAACTTAGATTTCCTCTAAACTTTACATTTTTTATTTGTTTAGATTCCCCTGAAGTTGGAGAGCCAAATGCAGGGTGAATATGTCAGTTACACTCCCTTATATTAATATACTCCCTGCAAATCAGACTGCCTTGCACCTCAGAGTCCCTTGCGGCTGTGCACACCCACTCTACCAATATATGAAGGATTCTAAATTGGTGTAATTTATACTCTGAGAGACCAGGAAGAGATGTAAGTAAAAGTAGCCTCCATCCTAAAGGAGCATAAGGGAATCTAATTGAGAACAAGGGATCATGAGAAGTTAAACTTGCATATTACATCCCTGGATTTGACCTTCTGTCTCCCAAAACACATATGTATTTTCTGTCAAGATGGCTATGTGATTTATTGGGTTGCAGGATTCGTGCTTTCATTCCCACTTGTATGAAAGACATTTTTAAATGGAAGGAAGTCTTGCTGCTAAGCCAGCTAACTTGGGGGTGGGAAGGAAATCCTATTCCTGTGTATGCTAGTGCTGGAGATTCCTGCACTACTGTTTTGATTATACTATCTCTCTCTCTCTGCTCTCCAGTACCCAGAAAACAGTTGTCTGTGTTGCTAATCACTGAATACTCTTTTATAAATGGAATCCAAAACACAATTCAAATTCCCATGGATCCACTTTTAAAGGAATCTGGTTACATCTTCCCCGTCAAGTTCTTTTGTCTAAATTGACAAATCTAAGATTGTTTCAGCTAACATTTGTCAATGAGTGTGGGACAGGGAATTAGGGAAATTCAAGACAGGGGATCTTACAGAATGAGACACACATTCCTTGCTTTTTCAGTCCAGGAGGTTTATATTTGTTTATCCTGTCTTTGTTTTCCTTTCTCTAAAGTAAAAGCCATCCAGACTGAAAGTGCACTTTGAGATAGCCAAGAAATGCTACCTCTAAATGTGATCAAGTTGGTGGCAGGACATGGTGTTTGAGTTGCAGGAGCTGCTTTATGTAATTTTTTCTCTATTTGGTTTTCCCACTGTAGGATCTTTCTGCAGCAGCAAAAGTCTTCTGGGGAGTAGATTCGGGTCACATTGCAAAGACTGTAGCAGCAGCTATTCTCTCCCACATTTTATCTACTGGATGGTTCACTCCTTTCCAGGATATTTTTTTTCATAAAAAGATAGCACAAAAGGATAATAGAAAAGTTGAAAAACATTTTTTAAAATTAGAAATGATCACATTACTACAACAAAGGCAGTTTGTTACTCAATGCCTGTTCTGTTTTTGTGGTTAGTAAAAATGTGTGTTCACTGGGAAGACTATGAAGATTGCTAAGCATGCCAGATCCCATTACATAACTGATTCAAACCACAGCATATTTGGTCTGTCAGCTCTTTCCTCTGTGTATGCTCTATTAGCAACTTCGAGGGGAAAAAACGCTGGGACTTGTGACCCGTTCAATGATTGGACATGTTGATTCTGAGATATCATTTAAGGAGGAAAATAATGGCACGTCAGTCATATGATTTTGCTTTTGAGCACATGCTCATAGGATAAGAGCAGAAGTTCATGAGGTTTTTTGAGTGCAGTTTTTACAAAATAGCTTACCTGGCAAAATATAATATGAAACCAAACTCATGTTCAAGGAACCAAAAACTGCACAGTAATTATTTTAATTAGGTCCTCTGCTTCCACGCTTTGTGTCTTCATTGATGTTATGGTGCCTTTGAAGTCAGCAATTTAAGAAGCTGTCAGTAATTGTGGATCCTGCTGTGAATCTTCGTTCATGGGATCTATCTGTCCCTAAGACAGACCAATTTTTAAATGATTAACTATAAATTAGTATACATGTAGAGTTTTAGAAAGTACAATCAACAAAAATCAGACATTCTCCACCTATCATTATTTATCTTGCATGCTAAGTGTTTAGCTCTCAGGACATTTATTTTGTTTCCTAAATGGGAGCTGAGCTAAGCTCTTTTGAAAATCAGGCCCCTTCGCAGTGACCAATTGGTGGAGCTGAGTTCCAGAAATACAGCATTGATAACAAACTATGCCCTGGTCTACACTGGGGGGTGGGGGGGGGATTTAATTTAAGTTACTCAACTTCAGCTACGTGAATAAAGCTGAAGTTGATGTACTTAGATCGACTTACCGTGGTGTCTTCACTGCGGTGAGTCGACTGCTGCCGCTCCCCCGTCGACTCTGCCTGCGCCTCTTGCAGCGCTGGAGTACAGGAGTAGACGGGAGAGCACTCGGGGGTCGATTTATCACATCCAGTGGGTAGTGTAGACATACCCTTAGTGTGAACTAACATCTAATCCCATTTACTAGTTACTGTAGGCTGTAGGTTGGTTTCCTTAGATTTTTGCACATTCAAATCTGCATTCCACTTACTGATTCCATTTCTTTCACCGTAGCTATGAATCTGGATTGCTCAAATTATAGCCAAGAAAATATTTAAGGGAAATAAATTCTTTGCTATGAAGTGGTGACCTGCATCATATTTAAGAAGTATTTCAAGGATCCCAGTCCACTGTATGAACTGCAATCTCAGTAGAAGTAACTCACAAATAATGGATGATTTACTTTAAGTGTTTTGGATGTAATGAGAATTTGTGTATGAAAGTTAAGGTAAATATAAGATCTCTCAGTAATTTTACTGTAGTAAGACGTTTAAAAAATGGCTGACTTAAAACCTTGAATAGCCCACCCAGATCATGTTTTCTATTTTAAATGAGTGATCCTACTCAGCGTGGCAGTATGTACTATTGACACAGCTTGACAAACTGGAAATTCAGCAAAATCTGCTTATTCAGTGATATTAGACCTTCCCAGTGTAATACCACTGAATGAACCATCAGGGAAGGATATGGTAAGAAGTACTTGCTTTGTACTACAGAATATACCCTTTGAGTTTAAAAATTGGCTTAATGGTTTTAATTATTTAACAAACGTGTCAAATATGAATGAAAGTATTGTTTCTTTCAAAATTTTGCTACTGGACAAGTCTATGGCCTGTGGGTGTTTCTATTCCTTTTTTAATAATATAATTTCATGTCATTATACATAATCCTGGGATACCATTATCAATAATAGGTGCTGTGTTTTCTCCCCAACTACTCTACTACCTCCACATTGTGCCTACATACCTATTACATATGTTATTGTTTTGGACTTGTCATGTACCTCTAAAGTGCATATACAATAAAAATTGTTAATAAAATATACTCACACCTTCATTGCACACATCACTAGATTCATAGAAGTTAGAGATGAAAATGACCAATTTACATCATCTTATCCATCTCCCTCCCTGTGATGGTCTTTTTCCCCACAGTACATTTTCTCATGTTTTGTCCAGTCTAATTTTAAAAGTTCTAAGGGAGGGGGCATCCAATTTTCCACTGCCTCATACATCTTGCTATCAAGAAAGTTTTTCCTAATAGTCAAGCTAAATTTTCCCTTTCTTATTTTAATTTCATTACTCCTAGCTGTATAAGTGTCCTGCACTAAATTCTTCTTTTCCTTCCTGGGCACTCAAGTACTATTGTAGTAAAAGATTACATGGACCAGATGGTTTGACATAGATCAAACTGACAAATATTACCAGCTTAGAAATATTTGACAGGTGTTATATCCCTCTTAAGCTGTTGCTTAGGCAACTTGTTGCTTTGTGACTTCAGGGAGCCAGGAAACCTGCTTAATTTAGCTCCAGAAACAGACAAACCTTGTTAGGTCATCTTGTCTATACCCCTGCCAGTAAAGGTTTGTTCTCTACAATTTATTTGAGTATGTTGTGCAGTCTAGGTTTAAAAGACTCATGTACTAGAGTTTCCATGAAATACCCTTTTAAATAGAGGCGGTAAATAACATGGGATAAAAAACATGTCTTCACAGCCTATAACTGCAAATCACAAATATTTTTTCTATGTAAACACTGTCGGCCTTCTTGCCTTGTTACCTGCTTCTGGTTTGTAATTTGTTTACTTTTGAAGCCATAAATACTAGTAGAGCCAAATTGCATTCCATTTACTAGGTCTGTTGTTTGAAAGCCCCAATTTCTGCCCCATCAGCCCCCTATGGATGTGGAAGACTATATATTCATTGGAACTTCTGTTGCAGCAGGATGAGGTAATAGCTGGCCACAAAGAACTCCAGAGAAGTGGATGTGTCTCACTCCCACTCCCTGTCCAAGCACCCCCACCTAAAACTGTGGAGCCATAAACACACAAATTTCACGAGGAAGAGCTCTGATGTGGTAAGATGAAGATACTTTGTTGACTCAACCCAATCTTTCCATCTGACAGAATTTTGGCCAATAGAGTATGTTTGCCATTCCTTTCAAATTCATCTGAGCCAAAAAATAGAGGGAATAATATGGCCCTAAGTCTTATGTTTCTATGTAATATATCAATGGGAATACATGTTTCTTTTCATGCAATGTTCTCCTGATAACACGTCCATGCCTTTTTAAAATTCCTCGTTTATTTTCAAGTTTCCTCACTGTTTTGCAATATCTTAATTTTTCTTTTTTAGATATTTGCTTCTTTAATGCTGTGTTAAATTTTCTGGTGTATATTTATAACATGCATTGGATTTCTAATTCCTTTGATAGTTTATATGAATAGCTAGGCAATTCAGGTTTAACCAAGCTACTACAAAACAGTGGCAGTCTGGGTTGTTTTACAGAGTAACTACTTCCTGTTCAGTGTGATATTACTAATTAACATTTTTGTAGTCAAATTCAGTTTTGAAATAGATTGAGGAAAAATTAAATGCATCTTTCTACTTCATGGATTCTATTTTTTAAAATAATTATTTAAATCCTACTGAATTTAACAAAAATGCTACCTTTTTACACAGCTCTATGACATCTATAGAAGTTAATAGAAAATTATGTCAGTGCTATAAAATTCTATATTATTTTTCAAAAACAAATATCCCCCACCCAAATTTATGAAAAGATTAATTTCTAAAGGTTTTCAGAATAATTTCTATAGAACCCTGTTGGTTTCACCCCAGCTAAATACTGTAGATCTTCTAGATGGCTTTTCAGCTTACAGATTTTACCAAGTTAAAAAAAAAAGTCAATTCAAATGATTATTTTAATGAAGTGTTAAGAAAATTCATCTGTGTATACCAATTACCCTGTTGTTCCCTTCCCGCCAAAATTCCTCAAGGCAGAGGGTAGCTGGTGCCATTTTATTTCCCTAACAATAAGCCTATGTAAATAGGAAAAGCACAAACACGCTTAAAAAACAACAACAAAACCTTACCATTCCTATCAGGATTTGGGCTTAGGGGGGTTGTTTACCATGAGTATTCACCAATACAGACATATCATATCACTTCTAAGTTCTGGCCACAGAACAATTATGTGAGGAAAATTTAAATAATACTTCTCAGATATTGCCTATATTTGACTCCAGAGTCATTTTACTTCTCTCAAAAACTTTTTCATTTCCTTAGGATAATCACATATGTCATTTCTAGGATTATCAGTTAAAGAATTTTAGGCCTGATATTTGTTTCCAGAAAATGTACTTAAGAATTACAGATCTCTTCCTGTTAATTGCTGTTTTCTGACTATACTGAAAGGAAAGGAAACACTGGATATGGTTTAATGCGGCCGCAACTTTATTATTACATGTCTGGGACTACTCAGCAGATAAAAGTGTACAGTGCAGGTAACTTCATGATAATTTCAATATCCACCCAGGGGCTTCTGCCAGGCCCCCCCCCACCCCTTTTTCCATCCTGGTGCCCAGCCAACCCATTGCTGGGACCTTACCATCTCCCCCTCAAACAAGGGTTAAGGTGAGCTATAAGAAAGTGGGGGGTTGGCTCTCTGCCTTGCCAGTCATAGAAGTCCGAACCGCCCCCCCGCATTCCGCTTCTTTAAGAAACACCTACTTGAAGTCTTTTACCAAGCCATTTATCTGGTCACTGTGTCCCTTCCCTATGGAGTACTTGCACAGGACATCTGCCCCACACTTCCCTAATGACATTATCGCCTAACTCCTTCCCTACTCACCACAACAAAGCCCCCCCGAACCTGCTGTGGGGAAGGCGAACTCCCCCTTCCCCCCACTCATACTCCACTTTGGCCAATCTGGTGGTGAGGAAAAAATTCCTTTCCAGCCCCCCCTAGAAAGAAGTGGCTAGCGTGATGACCACTGCAGGTCCCGACCAAGCCTGGAATTGTGCCACTTCCAAGGGAAGGGAGGGTGGGGGTGCTGATCCACCTGGTCTGGGGAAAAAGGGCTTCTCCTGCTGGGCTTGCCCCTTATCAACTCCCCAGCTCTTCTGGTCCCTGGGAGATGAGTCAGCATCGCCATACTGACCAACTCAACATTTGCAGCAGCTTCTGTTCCTCTCTCACTCCCCACCCGTAAAACACTATACCCCTTCCCCTGGCAAGCCAGACAACATGTCCCCCACCCCCAGTTAAGGTGCGGTCATTTCTCTCTTCATATCTGCCTACACTCCTATCTGATTATATTTCCAGACCATTGACATCTTATTCATTGTTTTCTAAATTGCCTTCTTCAGAATTCGCTCCTAATTCACCTATCCCTTTATATTCTGCCTATCTAAATTCTCTTAAACTGGATAATGTGTTACACACTTTCTGTCATAAATTATTGTATAATGGACGGTGCACAGCAACATTGTGGGTAAAATGATCCAAATCTTTTGTACCGTTTATTTTTAAATATTATCTAACACTCTATTTGTGAAGTTTTGGGATATTTCTAGTTAAAGGTCATTACAATAATGCGAATTACTATGTAACCCTTCTGCCAGTCAGAGTTGGCAGCCACAAGGGCCAGGTTCAGTATCTAGGGGTTCCTTTTCAACAATACAACTCAAAACCAGCTTGAGCCCCCACCCAGTGACCTGGGACAATTATACACCATCCCCTGGGCATCTGCAGAGTTCACCTCCCACCCTGGGTGGAGTGGGGGTAAGGAGGCACCTTACTCGCTCCACTGCTCAGGCACTGACTCGCTGCCCGTCTATGCAGGGCTCTGCTCTGGCACCTCCGCCAGCCACCCATCCTGCTGGCTGCTCATCATGCCTCACTACCTGCTGCACCAAGATGTCTTCAGGACCCCCCCCCCCCAACACAGCTCTCAGCGATTTTAGATGTTAGTGGGGGAGCCACTAGGCAATCTCTTGCATCACAGACACTATCCCAAAGCAGGTCTACTACTTAGACCTAGGTATCAGTGATTTTAGCTCTCCAGCCTGTAACAAGACTCTTAATTGAGTCTAAATTAGCTCTGTTATTACACAGTGGAGAGAGGAAGGGTTGATGGTGTCTAGTGACCTTAGACAAGGCCCACACCAGTAGGTACAAGTACCTATCCCCACCTGCTCTCCACTCACTGAGCTTTGGAACCCATGTCCCCTGCCTAGCGAGTGCCATTTAGTTGAGGGACAATTACACACCATGAGTCCCTCAATTGGGGAATGCCAAGTACAGTTCTGCTGCCCTTGATTCACACAACAAGGATAACAAGCGTTTATTACTCCTGCCCCAATCGGAGACTGGGAATCCCACACCACCCAAAAGTGACCATTTGGGCAAGTAATCCCATCATGTTGAGCACCTAGGCAGGGTGAGCGTGCCCATGCAAATGAGATCAGCTCCTGAAGTTCTTTTCCACAGCTCACCACTAGATGTCAGGGAAGAGCTCATTCAGACTCTGCTTACAGAGACAACAAAAGACAACAAATTTCTAATAACACATTTCAGTTTCATTTAATAAGGCGGAAGATGTTATTTTTTCTAAATATATGTAAAAATAGGAACTGTGGGCTAGACTTAGATTGTGAGCTCTTTTGGGCAGGGATCACCTTTTTATCTTGTTTGGATAGCGCCTCGCTCACTGGTGTCCTGGTCCATGACTAGGGCTGCTAGGTATTATGATAATATAAATAATAATAATAATATTTTTCCATTGCTCTGCAGCTTCGTTAACCATTTATACCAGTGCACAGTGAATGCAAAGTAGGTGCATATCGTTACCATTCTGATCTGGCACTGTTTTACACTCACTGTGCATTGGTGTAAATGAGTGCAAAAGGTGCAGGGCGATGGAGAATCAGGCTCATTCTCTGCTACACTCAAGTGATCAGAAAATTGTTTTTTCTTGCTTTTCATTTTAAAGTTTTCTGATTCTGCAGTTTTCTCTTTTGTTTTTTTGCAAATGCCCCTTAACCACTTCCTCTGTCTCTAAAACAGCCACCCACTGAGACATTTTGCTTGCGGCCTGGAGGAGTAAGCTATTAGTGAGCATATGCAGAGTAATTCTTGATTAATAAACAGATCAGCTATACACTATGTTCAAAATATCTTTACCTTCTCTTCCTGGTTCAGTGATATTCCTACAGTTTTGCAAAAATTGCAGCTGTAGTTGGTCTCAAAAGCACTTTTTGCTTTAGGTAGGGCCTCAAACTTACTGCACGCAAGAGGGCCACAAATTTTAAAACTGTTCCTCTAAGGACCTTGCCTCCGTTTTCTGATCTGGTCTTAGAAGCAGTGGTGCTTGTGAATGAACTCTATCTTTGCACAATAAACTAGTTCCGATGGATTTATTTTACTTTGGATTATATGTTTTGCTGTTGCTGTAGCAAAGTTTTGTTTAGTGCACTTGATACTTCACAACAAAATTATAAACCGGCCTGAGATATACAAATAGCAGAAAAGACTTCCTCCGGCCCTTCCCCACTCAGTAACAAATCATTTTAGTAACAATGCATTATTCAGAGCCCAAATGGTCCTGGAATTTACACCAAACTGATTCACTAGGAGTCTGTTTTATGTCATTTTGAAGACCTGTGATTTAATCAGTGTGGCCTACTGGCCACACCTGAACCAGTTGATTATATTCTGCAAGCCATGTGGACTTCTTTCCCCTTCACTTTTCAAGCTACCTAGTAGATTCCACACAGGAAAAGAAAGATTAACGGCCACTGGCATAGACATGTAGCCCAGCAAGCATAAGATCCAAGACTGCTAACAGGCTCTACAGTCCAGAAATAACAGACTGTAGAAACTCAGGGAGTGAGTGCTGCACAACATTTCCATTCATAGCATACTGGATAGTTACCCCAACCCCATCCTTCTTTTTCCACAATGCTGAGTGGGAAAGGGCTCTTTTAATATGGGCAATTCCATTTCTTAAAAAGCTTTTTGGTACCAACATTGTGTGCTTTTTTTGCGTTTGTCTGTAGATTTTACAAGCCTATTCCGCACTGCACTCTATGATTTTGAAGTGACTTGTGGGAAACAGAGCAGCTTTCAATCTCTATTATTTTAAATGGAAAAGGAGAGAAAGGAAACCAGCAAAAATTGGGACATTTCTTTATTTTGGCAATTTTGATCACAGCAATTATTTTGGCTCCAAGTCTGGCACAACATATACTTCAGGAGAAGACCAACCCATTCCTTACCCGGGTTCTTTAATTCCCAAATAAAATTAAGCTACTGCTGGCATTTAATTTTAAACTAGAACCGTGAAAAATTCAAATAAAAAAAAAATCCAAAACCAGGAGAAACTTTCCTGCCTTTGATTTCAATGGGAAAGGAAGCACCTCTGAAATTCACCCAAACATACCTCTCAAATGTAACCTTTTCACTCAAACATTCCTCATCCTACTCCCAAAGCTACTGGCTTTACACAAAAATTTGGCATTCTCTCATTTTTAGTGGCAAAATGATTTACATGAAAAATAAAGAAACATGAAACTGAGGTTATAGAAAATGTTCTTTATACTAAAGAATTTACTCCTTCAGCGTTTTAAATTTTGTGCAGGAATAATTATTTTTACCCTCATTCTTGAGTTTTGTCACATGCTGCATCCTGTGTTAGGTTCTTGGCAGGCTGAGTGACATGCACACAAATCTTGGAGAAGATTCAGGCTGAATCAGGATTGTTTCCCCCTCCTTCACAAGTCCCACTTACCTTTAATTTTCTGTTGGGGCAGGTCGCCTACAACTCCCTCCTCACCTGATGGCTCCTCCCTCAATCCTCTTGGGGTGGAGCTGAGGAGGAAACAGCTAGTAGGCTGGCTGCTCCACCCTCCATAGGAAATGTCCTCAATGGAACTGGAGGTCTGCAGCCATTAAGCAGTTTTGGGATTAAGAAATGCCCTTCTAGTCCCACTGCTGCCCTTACTTAACCTTAAGTCTGGGACCTGGGCAGCCTGCACCAAGGTAATGGGAGAGATTTTCAAGTTAGTATGGAAAAAATCAGTTAGGATATTAGTCCCTCCCTCTGCTAATCCAGAATTGTTCTCTACAACAAAGTATTAATATTACAACTACAGTCAGAAAAATGATTATTTTAAAAATGGATCCTTGTTGCTTCCTTCAGCTGCTTCTTACTGTGCATGTCCTCTTGCTCACATCTGAAAAGCTGACTACCAAAACCAAGTTTTCTTACTATATTAATTGCTTGTTGTGGTCAACTCCTTCACATAGCCAACACAAACAGGGGAGGAGAAAGCTGTATTTTGACTGTTTTGTGCACTGTTAACCAAACTGCCAGCTGAGTTCCAATTCCAAAAACTTTGTTGCTGGTGATGTAGCAAGCAGACAGAACACAGCTTTAATTTTCAGAGAGCAATAGATACCGCTCAGATTTGCTAAGAAAGTCATTAATAGAGAATAAACAGGAAGCACTTGGCTGTCACTTTGCTGACAACATCACAGTTCTGTTAGCCCTTTGGGGGTTTTAAGATAGTTTCTAGCATCAGATTCGAATGACTTTTGTGCACAAATGTAAAGAAAAAACATGGACATAAATCTTGGGGGGGGACACACACACACTGTAATTAGTAAATTTGTGAAGAGGAACAGGAAAAGCTATTAAAAGCAAGGAACAGGAAATACTGGCTAAATACATAGTTGTGAATAAAAGTTAATTTTAGGCAGGTTTTTTTGTCCATCAATTAGCAGCAAACCAAATTGTCATATCTGTCAAAAGAGTTATTAAAAAGTTCATAAATCCCTTATTGCTTCATTTTCATATTAAGAAAACAAAAACCAAAAAGCACTAATGAGGACTAGAAAAAAAACCATAGAGACCTCAGAACTTTGTACTTCCTCTGCTCAAGATGAAAGCTAAGCACAAGGAGGGAGTACGGGCCCTCTGAAATTCTAGCTGCTCAGGAAACGTGCCAAGGGCACTTTCCAAAAACTACGTCACTGTTATAACAACCTAAACAAAACATCTATTTCAAAAACTTTCACATGACTGGCTTACAAACTGTAAAAATCTCTTAGCTAAGAGTAGTTTATTATATATTGCTTCTATTTTGTTAAGTTACTCAGTCCTTTGTATTTATTAAGAAGCTAGTCAGGTTTCAGACTGTGCAATTTATTGTTCAGTTCGGGGGAGAAATGAAAACTCTTGTGGTCTCTAGACGAGCTTTTTAAAATCACAATCCAAATCTGCAGTCTCATGTATGCTATCAGGAATATAAAATAAAAAAAACCTTTCATACATTTGTTTGCATTGCAATGTAAGATGCCGCATAAAATGTTAGAAATTGATAGTCCATTTTATGATATATATTTGACCTAAAGTAATTAGTGCTCTTTTGAAACAAAGGAAAAGCTAAGGGAAATATGAGAAGGTCATAACAATAACTTCTTTATTTACTTTTTTTTCCTGTACCACCTCTCCTCTTCTCCCCAGGATCTATTCTCCCCCTTCCCTAGAAACTAGACAAGTTTTATGTCTACAATGTCTGCTCCTGCTAGATAAGTCTAATTCCTGGCAACACACAATATGTATAAAGGTCAACAGAAAATGAAGGTCACGGCTCCACTGTCAATAATTTTTATAAAACAATACTTAATTCTTGGATGGGTTTCACTTAAGAATTTGAGAAATGGTCAAACGGTTACCCCCCTATTAACCAGTTGATTACCACTGTGACACCAGGAGAGAAGTTATTTATTATTCAAACAGGAAGTATTTTCTATTAATATTGTCCATTGTATTATCTGAGATTTATTTTTAACTATTTATCCCTTTGGTATCAGGGCAATTAGGAGTTGCTGTATTAGATCCAATATGTTTTACATTGCTACATAGTAAGGGGAATCTTGATTTATTACATTAAAAAGATGATCTTCTCCTGAGCATACAAAGGGCTTTAAAAACATTTCCATTATTGTTGCAGTGGAAGAGAGAGACTGATAATGCGCACATTCCCTGAGCTGTGAGGGCCTCTCCTTGGACTACATGCTGTGCAGTGTGTATCCTCATGTAACAAAAAGATTTTTAGTGAATGGATCCAAAATATTAAGAAAAACAATCTTAGGGCAACCAATATATACAGTAGCAAATTTTGCCAAACCAGTTATACCAGACACGGAACTGTTTTCAGGTTTGTTTTTAGACTTTGGTACACATCCAGACAAGAAATAGAAAATTAACCTCTTTGTGATTAGAGTATGAATGTGAGATGTTAACACTATTGAAGTTAATGGGAGTTTTGTCATTGAATTTAAGAGGGCCAGGATTTCACACTGAGTCTCTTAACAGTAATGCAAAGTTAATCACTGCTGTACATTGAGAAATCTTAATCAGATGGTTCAAAGATACCCAGCTTTTGTGGGAAGCTACTTTCTTTTTTTCTCTGTTAATACACTGGTTAAAGCCCTGAGCTATGCAGAAATGTGACTTAAATGCCTTTTGCAAGAACTACAGGTGAGTAACTAGTGTCCCCGATAAATTCCACTTTACATAATTACAATCTGCCTACCTAAATCCCCTCTACAATTTCAACTGGCTACAATACTCTACATCATCTTTTTTCCTTCTGAAGGCAGCTAAACAACCACTGTGTTCCATCCCAGAAATGGCTACATTTCAGTAGGTGAAGCAATTTTTGTGTGTGCAAATAGTAATGCAGGTGTACATATCTTGTACAGAAGTTTGAAAAAAATCATAAATCACATTGCCATCATTGGCTAAAACTCCAATCCCATAGACAAACTCACAAGATCATAAGAAGTACTCCTGTAACTGAAATTCTTCTCACAGAGCTGCTAGGTACTCAGTACTTTTGAAGATCAGATCACTTATTTAACCATCTAATTCCAGATTTAGTAGTTTAACTTTAGGCACCCAGTTTTCAAAACCTTGGCCTAAAGTTATAGAAAACACACATTTTGAAAGGAAATCCCACATCATTTCAAGTTGCTCCCTCTTTTATTCATTGTTGATAATCATTTTGACTATTACCTAGGTTTTAAAAGGCAAATCACACATTTGGGTGTTGGCAGATTGAGATATATGAAGAGAGGGACTCCAGTGCAAAATAGCCAAATGATTGGCAGTCAGATATATACAATGCATAGTGCATCAAATATGAAGATCTAGAAGACAGAGAAAACCTCTTGAGACATAAATTCTGTCTCTTTCTTTCTCTCTTTCTTATATAATATTTTTATTATTTTTTCCATTCAAAAACAACTAAAAAACATTGGGGGAAAAGATAAAAGAAAAAGAGCTATTACAATACAGTCATTGCTACTTAATAATAGCTATAATTTACCCTCTTTGAAAGGTAAACAGAAATAGCTAAGTCTCTGGTAGGAAAGGTTAGTAATCATGAAGTACAAGATTCTATTGGGAAAAAATGTACATTAGACCCTGATGTTGCAGTTAAGCTGAATGTAGGGCAATTCTCAATGGGGCTCTACATAGGCACAGGGTCCACCTGCATAGAGCTGACTGTAGAATCAGAACCTCAGTCTATGGCAGGCATGGAATGCTTGTCACAAATGGAATGTGTTTGATATTTGTCAGCCATTTATTATGCAGTTGGTGCTGGATAGTTCTGGTTCTTTGGAGTGAACATTGATTCAGTGAGGCCTCAAGATTGAGAAAGTTTCTATAAGAAATCCATGTTCCATAAAACTTGACGTGTTGTCCCTGTAGAGAAACTGTCCCTGGTTTACATTTAGAAGCAAACATGGCTCACCTATTTAAATCTTGTGCTTTGTGATTATCTTAATTTCTTTTAGATCACCAAATGCTTCTATGTAAATGTGGAATCCACCAAGGGCTGACAGGGCTTGTAGAAGTAACCACCAGACTTGGGATAATGGAGAGTAGTTAAGCTTAACATTTGTATTCTGACCACACAATGGATATGGTAAGGAGGTTGGCTAAAACAAGGATAATCAGTTTTCTCCAACTCCTCAAGAGGCAGGGCCGGCTCCAGGCACCAGCTCAGCAAGCAGGTGCTTGGGGTGGCCAAGGGGAAGGGGCGGAACGGCGGGCTCTTCGGTGGCAATTTGGTGGCGGGTCCCTCATTCCCCTCTCGGAGGCAAGGACCTGCTGCCGAGGTGCCGCCGAAGAAGAGAGCAGCGTGGTGGAGCTACCGCC
>NW_020664413.1:48777899-48837979 GCF_002925995.2 Terrapene triunguis | reverse complement strand
AGTGGGAAGACTCCAAGGGTATGTCTACACTACGAAATTAGGTCAAATTTATAGAAGTCGATTTTTTAGGAAGCAAATTTATACAGTCGATTGTGTGTGTCCCCACTAAGCTCATTAAGTCAGCGGAGTGCGTCCTCACCACCGTGGCTAGCATAGACTTTCAGAGCGTTGCACTGTGGGGAGCTATCCCACAGTTCCCGCAGTCTCCGCCGCCCATTGGAATTCTGGGTTGAGCTCCCAATGCCTGATGGGGCAAAAACATTGTCGTGGGTGGTTTTGGGTACATGTCGTCAGTTGCCCCTCCCTCTGTGAAAGCAACGGCAGACAATCATTTTGCACCTTTTTCTGTGCGGGCGCCATACTGCTTTCAGCAGATGGTGCAGTAGGTCTGCTAACCATTGTCATCCAACCACTGCTTCCGCTGCAACTCTGCTCTCCTGGTGCCATGAATCCACCTCACAGGTCCTCTCATCGTTCTTTATAAATATCTATTCTCGTGGCATCCCATCATCATCCACCGCTTCCGCTGCAACTCTGTTCTCCTGCTCTTGCCTTGATAGCGAATTTCTCCATGTTGTCTGTCATGGGCTCCCGGGAACGTGTGTTCTTCACTGGGAAATGTGCGCGGTGCTAACTGTCGTCATCCACCGCTTCCTCTGCAACTCTGCTCTCCTGCAGATGCCATACCACGGCAAGCATGGAGCCCGCTCAGCTCACCGCTGCTGTTGTGAGCGTTGTAAACACGTTGTGCATTATCCTGCAGTATGTGCAAAGCCTGCAGAAGCAGGCGAGGAGGCGACGACAGTGCGATCATGATAGTGATGAGGACATGGACACAGACTTCTCTCAAAGCACGGGCCCTGGCAATTTGGACATCATGGTGGTAATGGGGCAGGTTCATGCCATGGAACGCTGATTCTGGGCCCGGGAAACAAGCACAGACTGGTGGGACCGCATAGTGTTGCAGGTCTGGGATGATTCCCAGTGGCTGCAAAACTTTCGCATGTGTAAGGGCACTTTCATGGAACTTTGTAACTTGCTTTCCCCTGCCCTGAAGCACAAGAATACCAAGATGAGAGGAGCCCTCACAGTTGAATTACCGTTGGGAATGTTGAAATGCCTATAGTTATCCTTGGGAACCCAGCCTACCCCTTAATGCCATGGCTCATGAAGCCATACACAGGCACTCTGGACAGTAGTAAGGAGCAGTTCAACTATAGGCTGAGCAAGTGCAGAATGGTGGTAGAATGTGCATTTGGACATTTAAAAGCTCGCTGGCGCAGTTTACTGACTAGTTTAGACCACAGCGAAACCAATATTCCCATTGTTATTGCTGCGTGCTCCACAATATCTGTGAGAGTAAGGGGGAGTCGTTTATGGCAGGGTGGGAGGTTGAGGCAAATCGCCTGGTGGCCGATTACGGTGTGACAGTTCTATTTGTTTCTTCTTGATGAAAACCCGCCCCCTTTGTTGACTCTACTTCCCTGTAAGCCAACCGACCTCCCCCCTTCGATCACCGCTTTCAGAGGCAATAAAGTAATTATTGTTTCAAAATCATGCATTCTTTATTAATTCATCACACAAATAGGGGGAAAACTCACAAGGTAGCCCGGGAGGGGCAGGTGAGGTGGGAAGCACCGGGTCGGGGGGTGGATGAGGGGAGGAGGGAAGGACAATGCCACACTACAGTTCAAAACTTATTGAATGCCAGCCTTCTGTTGCTTGGGCAATCCTCTGGGGTGGAGTGGCTGGGTGCCCATGGCCTTGCCTCCCTCCCCCCGTGTTCTTGGGCATCTGGGTGAGGAGGATATGGAACTTGGGGAGGAGGGCAGGTGGTTATAGAGGGGCTGCAGCGGCGGTCTGTGCTCCTGCTGCCTTTCCTGCAGCTCCACCAGACGCCTGAGCATGTCGGTTTGCTCCCACATTAGGCTCATTAGCCTCTGGGACGGAGATGATGGGGGAGTGTAGAAACATTTGCAGCTGCGGGAGGAAAAAAAGGGAGAGTAGTATTTAAAAAGATACATTTTAGAGAACAAAGGGAAGACTATTTCACACTGAATCAAGCGATTTACATTACATAGCACATGTGCTTCACCCCCCTGCCCCCACCGCGTGGCTAGTATCAGGGAAGATCCTTCCCTCTCAGCCAAATGCGAACAGCTCAGCATGAACAGGCCTCCACCCACTGCATGGCAAAGGCTTTTAGAGTACCTGCAGGAGAGCTTCATGGAAATGTCCCTGGAGGATTTCCGCTCCATCCCTAAACACATTAACAGACTTTTCCAGTAGCTATACTGGCCGCAAGTCTTCAGGGCAAATTAAACATTAAACACGCTTGCTTTTAAACCCTGTATTATATTTACAAAGGTACACTCACCAGAGGTGCCTTCTCTGGCTTCATGGTCCGGGAGCCCGCTTTGGGAGGATTGGGAGGGTATTGGCTCCAGGGTGATGAACAGTTCCTGGCTGCCAGGGAGAAGGGATTCTCCGCTTGCCTGCTGCATGGATTCTTCTCCCCATACAGCGATCAGATCCAGTACCTTCCGTTCGATCCATGCTGGAGCTCTTTTGCGATTCTGGGACTCCATGGTCACCTGTACTGACCAGCTCGCCATGCTGGCCAAACAGGAAATGAAATTCAAAAGTTCCCAGGGCTTTTCCTGTCTACCTGGCCAGTGCATCTGAGTTGAGAGTGCTGTCCAGAGCAGTCACAATGGAGCACTCTGGGATAGCTCCTGGAGGCCAATACCGTCAAATTGCGTCCACACTACCCCAAATTCGACCCGGCGATGTCGATTTCAGCGCTAATCCCCTCGTTGGGGAGAAGTACAGAAATCGATTTTAAGAGCCCTTTAAGTCAACAAAAATGGCTTCGTTGTGTGGTCAGGTGCAGGGTTAAATCGATCTAATGCTGCTAAATTCGACCTAAACTCGTAGTGTAGACCAGGGCCAAGAGGCACACAGGAAGTTTGGGGCAGGGGAGGGGAATAGATTGCATGCTTTCAAAGCAGGGGTACCTGGTTTAGCTGAGGACCAACCAAAGGCAAAACAAGCTGACCTGGGAGAAGAGAGAAAGAACTAGAAAGGCTCCATAATTGGGAAATCAAGTCATGAGCGGCAGGAGAAGGACCCTAGACTCCCCCGGAGGACTTTGATCCCAACCCAGAGAATGCTTGGCACTGGTGAGGAAACTGAGGCAGGTAAATGCATGTAGGTTTTATTATTTTTGGATAGATCTGTGTATTTCTCATGCAATTACATAAACAGTAATGGTATTTTAGAATCCTGTGCAAAGTCTGTGTGTGTGTTATATGTTACACATATCATGAGCCCTTGAAGAGTAAACCAGTGGATCCAGAATGCCTATATGACTGGATTTCTGGGAGAAGGTGTGTTTAAGCTTTTGGGGAGTTTCAGGGGTAAGCACTGATAACAGGGGCCAGCCAGATGGACTGTGGGGCCACAACACTCAGAAGGGGGTGCTAAGTAGAGGAACTGCACCCCAAAAATGTGCCTAGGGACCCCAAGACAGGGGCAGTGCCTGGACTCAGTTCAGACTCAGGAGGGTTAAAGAACATAGGATCCAACAATTGATTCCCTCACAGCAGTCTGGTGAATGGCCAAGAGGGAGTGTTTAACTAGACCTGTCACAAATGCCTTCCTCATTTCTTTCTTTCAATTATTTCTTTGTCCCATGCCTAATAGTTCCACGACTTGATTTATGTACTTTCATTTCCATCTGCATTTCAAAAGTAGTGTTGCTTATATCTATCTAATCCAGTTTATTTATAATTCAATCTTGCCTTTATCCTACAATAATGTAACAGTAACCCCTGTAGCAGATGAACATTGATTCCTATCAAGTGACAGGAGTATTACCTTGTTCCATATCACGTGCCTGGGGCCAGGAGCTAAAATCAGTCTCCTATCTGTGTTCTTCTGTGGCGCTCGAATTATAAATACAAAAAGAAAAATATAACATTTCCAAATTCTTTAGAAAAAAGAACCAGAATTTAGGAAACAAAATTAAGGCAGACATTATGTCTTTAACTTAACCTGGTGTGTCACATAC
The DNA here is from genome assembly GCF_002925995.2 of Terrapene triunguis. Taxonomy (NCBI): domain Eukaryota; kingdom Metazoa; phylum Chordata; order Testudines; family Emydidae; genus Terrapene; species Terrapene triunguis. Next base: position 48,833,907 of record NW_020664413.1, on the reverse strand, counting down.
TTGCCATAATTTTTAATGTCCATTGAAATGCTCTAAAAACCTCTCCCCAGTTCTGTGTAACAGAGTAAAACAATTGTAATTATTTTATTGTAAAAATAAGGACTTTCCAAAACAGGCACCCTCACATCACCTACACTCTCTCCACTAATCCTTTTTTGGTGGAATTGTTTACATTCCAAGCCCCTGAGAAGCTTTCAAACAGCCATCTTTTTCTACTTAAAATCTACCAATTTTTTTTCTTTTTACCCGAAATGTAGACTTTCTCCCCAAACCTAAACTGGTGTAAGGTTCAGGACATGCAATATTCAGTCCTAGATCAAGGATAATTTTAAGATCAGCTATCTTATGAGCCACCAGGGTTAGAAGAACAAGCCACATTGTCTTTGGAGAGTTGAGATTTCCCCTCTTCTAATGTTATAAAACGTGTGATTCTGTCCCTGGGAGTTTGTAACTAGCAGGACTTAAAATTACCATACCTTATTATATAGACAAGCTAGTTTATATAACTTCTGGAGGTTTTAAAAGTGTTCTTTTCCCCCCCCGTCACCTTGTGTATAGCCAAGGCTATAGGAAAACAGCACAAAAGACAGGTATAAATAAATAAACATAAAAACTCTAAAAAGTACCTAAAATAACTTCTTTTAAAATGTGGTGTAAACAAAGCCCATTCTTCTGCCTTTGCAGCTATCAATATTATTTCCATAGTAAGAAGACTACCTCAAGTGGGGGAAGAAAAAACCCAAACAAAACAGCACTGCAGAGCCAAACAAGCTTCCTAAATAACCAAACAAAATAAGAAAAAATATATGGGATACATAAAATCTGAGATAGCGTGATATATGGCTCTTATTGCCACCTGTTTAAGAGGAGCTGCATAATTCCCTTGCTGCCAAGTATGGTCATCCCATCACAAGTTTTCCAAATAATTAAAAATAATAAACAATGGTAAATAGCACCTTTCATTTCAAAGTACCAGTATGCTTAAGGAAATGTGAATAATTTCCTTTGAAACTGGAATCATCTTGTCCATCAAGTACTTCCATTCGGGCATTCACTGTCAGTTTGAATAAATAACAAACTCAAGGCTAAATTCTCCTCACACATCACGTTTTCAAGGCTGTTGTACCCTCTCTATACGTGTGAATACCCACTGCCCTAAATTTACAGAATAGAAAAGATTTTAGAAATAGTGCTGGTGTCTTTCTTTAATAATAGTATCTAGAATCATGTATTGTACTATAGAGAGCAGATTAGTACTTAAGAGATCTACCAGGTGACTGACAGAGAACTTGGATCTCAGTCTGTGTCTATGGACATTTCATATTAACACCTGATAAATTTACTAAAAATCTATGGACTCAAAGTTGTCACTTCAATAAGGACGACTATGTAAAATCCACTATTTTTTTTGAGTTAGTTTTTCCATTGCAATGAATGTCTGCCAATATTGGCGAAAATAAATTAAAGCAAGAATGGACATAGTTTACCTTTTAGCAACACACTTTATTTTTGCATTGGTGGTAGTTAGTTTGCCCACACGTTTAGCATATTATGTGACAGTGTGCCAACTTCACTGCAGTCACTTCATGTATTAGATTTGAGGGGGTTAAATAGTTGTTTATATTTGGTGCTATTTTGTCCAGACATCCTACAAGTGCACATAGTAGTTTGGTTTTGAAACTTATGCTATATGAGAATTATAAAGTTGGGAAGAATGTAAGGGGAGGAACCTAATGATAAGATATCGGGCTCATTACTGCCTTCATGGATCAGGTAAGGGTAGGCCCATAGCTTGAATGCAATACTAAATGCAGCAGTGTGGAGTTAGACCCTAGGTGAGGGAATAAACACTGATTGCTTCCTGGAACTTGGTCATGTTTAGAGAGACACAATAGGAATGGAGGAAACCGGGTAATGCTTTACCGTGACTCGTGTGATGTTGGCCCTTGAATAAGGTTGCCAACTTTCCAATTTCTGGACACTGGACACTCCTGCTCCACTCCCTCCCACAAGGACCAACCCTCCATTCGCTCCTCCCCTTCCCCCCACGCCCAGGCCAGGCAGGGCTGCCCAGAGGGGGAGCAAGTGGGGCAATTTGCACCAGGCCCCGCAGGGGCCTCCACGGGAATATAGTATTCTATAGTATTGCAACTTTTTTTTATGGAAGGGGCCCCCAAAATTGCTTTGCCCCAGGCCCCCTGAATCCTCTGGGCAGCACTGAGGCCAGGGACCACTGCACTCTTCCTACCCCACCAGTTACCTGCAGGGGGAAGTCTCCTTCCGCTGCACCTGCACCCCTCTCCCCCACGGCATGTTCAGCCCGCCCCCAGCAGCTGGGCCTGGGTGGGGGTAGCCTACTGCCACTGCCTCCCACAGCCAGGCTCTCTCTCAGGCAGCCCAGCCACTCTCCGACCCATTTCTGGCTCACTCAGACTCTGACCCTGGCAGCCAGGCCTGGGCGGGGAGTGGAAGGGATGGGATCACCCACTTCTCACACCAGCCGCTCCACTCGGGGTTGGCGTGAGAGCCAACCAGCCTCCCAACCACTCTGGCGGCTGCCTGCAAGAGAGCACGAGCCTGGCTGTGGGAGGACAGAGCCCCTCTCCCTGCGCTGGCAGGTCAATCTGGGAGTGGGGGTAGGGCATGTGCCCCCACATACCCCGCTAGCTCCTGTAGGTGGCGACCGGACTTCTGGTGTCCAATATTCGTTTTAGACCCAACATCTGGCAACCCTACCCTTGAACAGCACTCAGCCTGTATTCCTCACTGATAAAATGTCCTTTGAACAGAAAGAAGCCAGAGTTCATTAGGCTACTGAATAGCATATGGTTGACACCCCTCTCCCCCATAATAGCCATTCAGCAAATCATTTCAATATATACCATCGTGACATTGTGCAGTCTATGGTTTTAAAGTGAATATAATGTAACTGGGATATGCTTCATGCAAAAGGTCTCTTGTAAGGTATCATTACAAAGTTTATAATCTACTGAGTGTGATCATCCTATTTGTATAAATGTACCACTTGTATCTGAAACTAGAAATATAAACTATAACTCTGAGGGCTTATTGTAATTATGCAAAGTGTGGGCCATTAATGGTGGTTTGGAATCTTGACTCCCATTAACCAGGACCATTGTCTGCAGATGGCTGTGTTTTACCTGTGAGTCTTCCTGTATGTGTGTGTGCTGGCAAGTGGGTAATGAAGTCTTGCAGTGACATGTGATCATGTCACCTGAACTGGAATCCATCTTTAACCTGGTGCTTTTCCAGTGAGGGGGGTGGAAACCCAGAGGGACAAAGGGTTCCCGCCTTATGCAAAAGATATATAAAGGGGTGGGAACAGAACAAAGGGAGAGAGAGGAGCCATCATAAAGAATCCCCTAGCTACCACCTAAGCTGGCAGGAAAAACAGGAGCAGAGGTAGTCCTGGTACATTAGGTGGCAGCTCCCAAGGGGGTTGTGTGATCCAACCCGTCACAGCCATCATATGCTGTTTTAGTTACAGAACTGTTAAACAATGATGACATTGCGATTCTGCTGGTATCAAACTATTTATTGAAAAAATACCCCACAGTAAATAAGCTTGATGGGCAGTTAAAGCAGACAGACTGTATTACATTTCCCAACAATTGTTCTTTCCTTCAACTCTTGGGCAATCTATCAGTTTCTCAAACACAGTAATAATGAAGTTTCCTGTTACTGTTTATCTGTATTCCTTCTGTAGCATTACAGTACATATATTTTCTATTATGATGTGTGCAAAACTTCAATACGCAAGAACATCCACACTATTTGTAACAATAGAGCAGAATAAATGATACTCTAAAAAAGTCATACTTCAGTATTGTGTATTCTCTTCCTTTATTTTCTTATACACAGATGGCAGAAAAGAGGAAGTCTCCAACACGCTGGTTCAGTCTGACCATCTGTGTGGAAGAGGGTTGAATGCTGCCTTGGTCACTGTCACCTTGCGTGATGCTCTGGATACTTCTGGAACCTTCTGGAATTCCATTAGAGCTCCACGTAGAAAATTTCTCCTTGACATTTTTATACATTGGGCAGATCAGCAAAAAGTGCTGAGCAATTTTTTTCCACTGATGATTTCAGAATACAAAGTCACGTCATTACTAGATTTACGCTGATAAAGCTACTTAAGCACCACACTCTAGATAATCTTTGAGCATTTGTGGTTCCTGCTTTGAACTGTTCAAGTCTAATTAACAGATCTGAGTGATGGATAAATTGCTAATAAAATTCAAAAGTCAATACTATAAATTGACTGTAAAACAAGAACAGCTGTGTTTTAGTGAAATGGAAGTGATATACTCAGCCAAATGGTTCTGGATACCTTTGTTTAGAGCTCAAGAAAGGAAGCTTTTCAAAAAACCTTTCTACACTCTACATTGAAATAATTAAGGGCATGTTTATATTAGCGGGGGACGGGGGATGAGGAAGCTAACACTGATTTTAACACTGGTGATAAAACAGTGGTAGTTGGGAGCTGAGCAACAAAATGCCCATTATGTAAGTGGTTAAAAAGATTTTAAAAATTATTCTTTGACTATTATTCTTTGCTTCATTTATGTACCAAAAGCCCATTAAAGGGTTCATTGCCCTTCCAGAACCGATGCTGTGTTTCTTTTTAAGTGGTGAAGTTCAGGCAACTGGAATTTTTGAAATGTTACATTAGACAGTATTGATGCACAAATACTTTCAACATCTGAAGCACCTTATATCCAAAGATCTCTCAGTGCTCAACAAATGTCAGTGAGGTATTTCAAACCTGTGAGGTATTAGGCTGCATTCACCCATGCTGACAAAGGGAAGTGGTGGTGATGGGGCAGGTAAGCTGCTATTTCTGGGGGATTAGGACAGTCAGGGTTTGCACTGCCTGTGGAGTGGCTGGCTGAGATGTCTGCTTGTCTGCTAAACTGTTAGTTACCTCCTTCTCCCACCTTGTTGTGTTTTGTCCATCTGCCACATCCTGTCCACCACCCAGATTGTATGTTCTCTGCAGCTGGGACTGTCTTCTATGTTACTTGCTTGTACATAGCCTATCACAATAGGACCTTGATCCTTAATTGGGGTTTCCAGGAGCTACAAGATAAATAGCAGCAGCTGCTATGAAGTAAGGTTCAGAGTCTATAGAAATCCTGGTTGGAAAAGCTGCCTGTCCCTTTGTGATCAATACTGCCCACTTTTGGGCCCTCTGTAGGCCATCCCTGACAGAGCAGTGGTTCTGGGACTTTCAGAGACTTTCTTGTGCCTTAGATATTTGAGGGCACCAGCCAATATAATACAGAATTGAATCAAGCCCATCATCTACATTTTACAGGTTGGAGAATAAACAACAGAGGTTAACAGTTGTTTGAGGTAACAGTGTGTTTGAGACAGAGTGGGGACAAAACCCAGATCCTGTGCTTTAGTCCCAAAACCAGTCTTCCTTTCTTAACTAAAATATATTAAAACTGCAAAATACTTGCTTTGAAATAATACCTTTTACATCAAATATTAGAATCCAATAAGAAAAACTTATGACAAAGGATTGAAAGAGAGCTTTTTGGTAGAACACAGTATTTAATCCATTAACATAATATTTAAGTTCATAAGAAAATATAAAATGCAACATGTCTTGATGTATCTAGAGAGCAGCTACCCAACTGTAGTCCATTCTTCTTATCTTTCGCAGTTGTTTTTCCTGAGATTTAGACAGTTTAGTTTGGGTAATTTCACCCAAAAACTCTGTAGGATTTATATCTTGCTCCATCTCAGTAAGCTCTAAATCCTCATCTGATTCATCCTCTGCTTTTTCACTGTCCATTTCAACTTCATCAACCACTTCTCCGGCACTTTAAAGTAGGGGGACAGAGGAAAAGAGAGACTATCAGCATATTCTACCACAGTAAGGAATGAGAATATAGTTTCGATACTAAACCATGATACTGAGTTAAATTGTCTGTGCAGGTGAATTTATATACGTTATATGACTTATTTATGTAGCACTGCAAGAGCACTAGGTACTTTACTTACAAGGAAAAGATATGCCCCAAAGAATTTACAATTTAAACAGATTACTCTCAGCATATGTAGCACATATATACACACAAACACACTACAAATATCTATAATAAGGCCTAATATTTGGGTCTGATCCAATGTCCTTTGAAGTCGATGGAAAAATTCCCATTGCCTTAAATGGGCACTAGAACAACCCCTTAAACTGAACAGCTATATGTTCAACTGCATGCATCACACACCTTTGCCCATCTCATCCACTCTCTACCCACTAATCCATTTCTCCTGGATTTATTACAACAATCCAAACCCTTGAACACTTCCAAATACCTGCTGTTTTATTTGAAATGAAACATATCTGATAATTTTTTTCTCCATATTATATTTGAATAAGGTACTGTATAGACTATATTCAGTCCTGCATCAATAATAGGTATAATCTCATGATTTTACAGAACTAGAAATGGGTGTTTTATACCATTGGAAGAGTGAGTTTTCCACCCTCCCTACAGGCCACAATATCATCTTTAAGACCTGGAGAATGCAGAGATATCAGACCTTAAAGTGTCGACATTTATAAGTATAGAAAAAGCTTTACAGTTAACTTTTCAAAGAAACTTTAAAAAGTTATTGCTTATAGTGTCCTCTCTCCTGCTCACACTCCCTCAATCTTGTGCAGACGACCAAATGATATTAAGGTAGAATGGGTTTCAAAAAAAGAGTCCCAATAAAAATGTTTAAAATAGTTACCTACAGAATACATGCAGCTGCATGTTGTCTGAAAGTTTAATTGGAACTTGTCTGAGATGATCTGTATAACTCTCTGCTTGCGAGTAACATGGGCGTCCTACACTCATCACTGAATTAAGAAATCTGTACCACGCACCCTATATATATATATAGACATCTATCTATCTATCTAGATCTATATCTCTTAGATATATCTGCCTGCATCTTGATGTCAGTATCCATATCTGCCTGTCAATGGTATATAACTTGCATATGCGTGAAGTGTATGTATAATTTATATATATATATATACACACACACACACACACACACACACACACACACACACACATATAGTATTTATACAGTTTTTACATATTTGAATGTCACTGTCTTTTTAGAGCCCAATCCTACAAATTCTTATGCTCATGTGTAACTTTACTTATTTGGATAGAACCAGTAATTACAATAGGATTTCAGATGAGTAATGTTACACATGTGTAAGTATTTATAGGATAAGCTGTTAGACTGTATGTGCAGAAATTCTAACCAGGACTACTGACAAACCCTCCTAGTGTAGATACAGCTTATACCAGCTAAAAAGTGCTGTTGCCCATATAGCTTAAGCTGGTTTAGTGAGCGAAGCAAGTTCTACTGGCAAAAGCACTTTTATACTGAGATAACTGCATCTACATGACGGCGTTTGCTGGTACAGAAATGTTGCAAAAACAAGATAGAAAACACCCCTTCCCTGTACCAGCAAAGGTTTCTAGTGTCTGGTGTATGTCTTTGCAAGTGTTTGTGAAATGCCTAATGCATAGGGTACCCAATCCTGGTTTGAGCTGTTTGAGCTGGTGGGCACTACCACAATATGAATAATAATAATAATAATAATAAAAAACAAAAACAAAAAAAACCACGTTTCTCTGGAGATCTAATTCATTGTTTGGTACACACTTATGTATGAAAGGTTTTCAAGAATAGGCGGTCTAAAGGTTAATCTGAGCATGCTAAGTATTTTATTGGCTTCAGTGTACTTAGCATGCTAATAAATCTACTACAAAATTACTATCATAGGCCACCAACCCATTTTTTTTTTTTTTTTTTTAGAACATACATTCATCTCACAAAAGAGTAAGCTTCATAAATGAAGACACCTCAGACATACCAAAGTGTTGCATATTGCTGCTAAACCAGTTAATCCTGTAAGCTTGCTATGCATGCTATCAATAAATTAAGTCCTAAATAAAAAAAAAAAACTAGGAACTCCTGTGGGGGCGCCTCTCCCCCAGTTTTAACTATTTAAATTTTGCCTTCATGATCTCCTTTACAGATAGAGTATTCACTTCTTGAGACTTCTAAAATGAGGAGTATGTAGAAATGAACATGGATTCAAAGTGCAATTACTAATACAAATAAATGGAAAGGTCTGTGAATGTCTAACAGACATTTATGTAAAAATATCATTTAAAAAAAGATTTGGTCCTTGAATGAAGGTTGAAAACAGTTTAATAGGAAATGAGAAATTTCTAAACTTAAAAGGCAATTTTTCTTATGTTTACATGGAGGCCAGAAAGTTTACCCTCCTGCCCCAAATCAATAAATTGGCACAGATTGATTCTAATAACAATCTAACAAGATCTTACAGCTTAGGGGGAAAGGTTATGCATTTAAAAAGCAGCTTTAGAAGATATTTAAATGGTTGTAGAAATGGCACCTTAATTATAATCATTCTTATTAAAAAAAAAAAAATAGGAAAACTGCCACAACACTTGGAAAATATCAGCTAGATCTTCCTAACTGACATATGAAACTTATTTAAGCCACCAGCCTTGACTGTTTTTACCTTTTATTCTCCTTGGATATCAGCATTGAATTGATAAAAATGGAACACAGGAAAGAAGCAGATGGCAACACATGTGCAGGAGTGTGTAGGAGCTGATGAGACAAGAAAACAGTGGTTTTATTAAAGTTCCATTTTTCATGCTTTTATATATGCATGTTTATCTCACACACACACTCTCTCTCTCACCTCTTTGATTGCAGGTGAATCTTGGGCTAAGTGACTCTGGACAACTGCTGTGCCAAGATCTGCATTCTCTTTGGATCGTTGCTGATGCCTGTGCTTTCCCAATAGCAAATAAAAGGGGGTCATAGGGAGACTCTCCTCTACTGCCAGCTAAAAAGAGCAAAGTAAAAAACAGAATAGGTAGTTTAAAAGGGGAAAGAGGCCTTCCTTTCTGAGAAGAAGAAGAAGGAAAGGACAATTTTTCAGTGCCAAGAATCTGAATTCCCCCTCTCCTACTAATGCCAACAGCTAACAAAATGCTAATGTTCAGCAATAAGTGTTTAGAATTTACCAAGGCACAGTTCAGATATAGTCTAATTACAGTCAGATAGAAATATGCAAGAAAGTTCAGATACAGTCTAATTCACTTGGATATTGTGAATATTTTGCTTTAAATTTTACATTTAATACTCCACATTAAACTTTAATTCAGTTATAATCAGAAAAGTGACTTTGTAACAACAACAAAAAAGCACCTTTCTACTCAAAAGATCTGGTTTCAGTGCACATTCTGAATAAGATCAGATTACTTCAATTACTCAAGGGCATATTATCCCCTCTGCCTCTGCATGCAGGGTGGATAAAAACTGATAAGGTCCAAATTTAGATTATAATCTATTAAGGTCATTTAAATTAAATACAAAAATATTAAGCAGTACATGTTTGCTGCCAAATATTAAAGGAAGTCAAACCACTGGACTGGTGGAAGTCACTGGTTATGCACCTGGAACCAGAATTTGTTGTAGTGCTAAACCAGTTTTTGACAACAGTAGCCTCTTCTGCAGGTACAGGAAGAATATTTTCTTTATTTCAGTTTATTCCCCTAGTTCAGTTCAATTACTTGCTCATTCAAAGTTAAGAAACTAACTGGGAGTTGAAATGGCAGGAATACTTTGTTTTCCTCTTCCAATCTAGGAATAAAATCTAGGTGTGAGAGGATGAGATCTATTAGTTCTAAAATCTTGAAGGACACAATGACCAAAAAATCAGTTCAATTCACTAACTACAGATATTACCTTTATTTAATAAATCAAGTTTTAAATATGAAAAATATTTTGCTCAATTTTATTATAAGAAAAAAGTTTAGTATCCAGCACATTTTAAGGTACCGTATAAACTCGTTCGTAAGTCGAATATTTTTGGTAAAAAAAGTGACACATCAAAGAGCGGGGGTTGGCTTATAAACAGGTCTACACCAAAATTTGATGATTTAAAACTCTATGGCAGGGGTCGGCAATCTATGGCACGCATGTCAAAGTGAGCTGATTTACTGTGGTATGCTGCTGCCAGCCTGGTGTCCCTGCCGCCAGCCCAGCTCAGCCCGCTGCCGGCCTGGATGGATGGAACCCCAGGCTGGCAGCCGGTTGAGTGGGGCTGGTGGCCGAGACCCCGGCTGGCAAGGGCCGGAACCCCAGACCAGCAGCGAGCTGAGCGGCTCAGCCCACTGCCAGCCGGGGTCCCAACCGCCGTCCCGCTCAGCTGGATGGGCAGAACCGGCAGTGGGCTGAGCCGCTCAGCCGCCGCCAGTCTGGGATTCCATCAGCTGGCCCCTGTAAAAGTCAAAATGTATTACTGGCACGTGAAACCTTAAATTACTGCGAATAAATGAAGACTTGGCACGCCACTTCTGAAAGGATGCTGACCCCTGCTCTATGGAATCATTGAATAGAATATCTAATACATTGTCGTTTTGTTTACCTGGAGCGTCTGCAGGCATGGAGCCCCTCAGCTCCCTGTGGCCGCGGTTCGCTGTTCACAGCCACTTCCCGCAGCTCCCATTGGCTGGGAAATGCGAACCACGGCCACAGGGACCTGAGGGGCTCCGTGCCTGCAGACACTCCAAGTAAACAAAACATCCCGACCTGCCAGCGGCTTACCCTGACGGGCCGGGAGACAAAGTTTTCCAACCCCTGAAATATAGGGTCAGCTTATGAAAGGGTCATACAGTTTTTGCTATTTTTACCTACACTTAGTTTCAATTCAACATGCTTTAATGGTTACCAACCCATGAGAAATCAACTTTTCTTTTGGAAAATAACTAAAAAGTACAAATGCAAACCATAATTAAAATCAATGATTTAAATCAAGGTTTGATGCTTGCTGATTTAAATAATGATTAAAACCAGTGATTTACTTCAATTCACTCTATCTGCATGAAGAGGGGACGGGCATCCAGTGGCTCTTGGGCCCAGCAGACAGAATCACAGAACTGGAAGAGACCTCGAGAGGTCATCTAGTCCAGTCTCCTGCACTCAAGGCAGGACTAAATATTCTCTAGACCAGTGCTTCTCAAAGTCGGACCGCCGCTTGTTCAGGGAAAGCCCCTGGCGGTCCGGGCCGGTTTGTTTACCTGCCGCGTCCGCAGGTTCTGCCGATCGCGGCTCCCACTGGCCGTGGTTCGCCGCTCCAGGCCAACAGGGGCTGCAGGAAGCGGCAAGGGCCGAGGGATATGCTGGCCACCCTTCCCACAGCCCCCATTGGCCTGGAGCGGCGAACCGCGGCCAGTGGGAGCTGCAATCGGCCGAACCTGCGGACGCGGCAGGTAAACAATCCGGCCCGGACCACCAGGGGCTTTCCCTGAACAAGCGGCAGACCGGCTTTGAGAAGCACTGATCTAGACCATCCCTGACAGGGGTCTGTCCAACCTGCTCTTAAAAATCCCCAGGGATGAAGATTCCACAACCTCCCTAAGCAATTTATTCCAGTGCTTAACCAATGACAGTTAGGTAAAATTTCCTAACATCCAACCTAAACCGCCCTCGCTGCAATTTAAGCCCATTGCTCTTGTCCTATCCTCAGAGGTTACGAACAACAATTTTTCTCCCTCCTCCTTGTAGCAACCTATTATGTACTTGAAAACTGTTATGTCCCCTCTCAGTCTTCTCTTTTCCAGACTGGAAAAAATTGGGTTTGTTTAATCTTCCCTCAGATGTCATGTTTTCTAGACCTTTAATCATTTTTGTTGCTCTTCTCTGGACTTTCTCAAATTTGTCCACATCTTTCCTGAAATGTGGCGCCCAGAACTGGGCACAATACTCCTGTTGAGGCCTAATCAGCACGGAGAAGAGCGGAAGAATTACTTTTCGGGTCTTGCTTACAATACTCCTGCTAATACATCCCAGAATGATGTTTGCTTTTTTTGCAACAGCGTTACACTGTTGACTCATGTTTAGCTTGTGATCCACTATGACCCCCAGATCCCTTTCTGCAGTACTCCTTCCTAGGCAGTCATTTCCCATTTTCTATGTGTGCAACTGATTGTTCCTTCCTAATTGGAGTACTTTGCATTTGTCCTTATTAAATTACATCCGATTTACTTCAGACCATTTCTCCAGTTTGTCAAGATCATTTTGAATTTTAATCCTATCCTCCAAAGCACTTGCAACTCCTCCCAGCTGGGTATCATCCGCAAACTTTATCAGTGTACTCTCTATGCCATTATCTAAATCATTGATGAAGATATTGAACAGAACCGGATCCAGAACCGATCCCTGCGGGACCCAACTCGTTATGCCCTTCCAGCATGACTGTGAACCACTGATGATTACTCTCTGGGAACGATTTTCCAACCAGTTATGCACTCATCTTATAGTAGCTCCATCTAGGTTGTATTTCCCTAGTTTGTTTATGAGAAGGTCATGTGAGACCGTATCAAAAGCCTTACTAAAGTCAAGATATACCACATCTACCGCTTCCCCGCTATCCACAAGGCTTGTTACCGTGTCCAAGAAAGCTATCAGGTTGGTTTGACACAATTTGTTCTTGACAAATCCATGCTGACTTATTTATTACCTTATTATCTTCTAGGTAGTTTGCAAATTGATTGCTTAATTATTTGCTCCATTGTCTTTCCGGGTACAGAAGTTAGGCTGACTAGTCTGTAATTCCCCAGGTTGTCCTTATTTCCCTTTTTATAGATGGATACTATATTTGCCCTTTTCCAGTCTTCTGGAATGGCTCCCATCTTCCATGACTTTTTAGAGATAATTGCTAATGGCTCAGAAGTGTCACTTTTGTGACTTCCTTCTCCTTTAACCCAAGCTCATGAATTGAGGATCCCAGGGAGAAAGGGGGTTAGCTATGCAGCTAACATTATAACTCACCAACATTTCCTCTGCAATTTGGACCCCATCCTCAAAGGAGGAGTAAGTCTGGGGGCATGGACTGAGTGGAGCCATTTGCATAGCTCCTGTAAAAGCCATGTTAACAAGGAACTTGAGAGAGGCAGTTGAGGAAGAAGGGCCATACAAATCCAGTGGAAACCCCCAAAATCTAAATCACATCTTCCCTACCCCTACATGGGAGCAGAGGTACAGCTCCAAGGCAAAGCCAGTTAGATTCTATACTGGTTCATGCATCAATTAACTTCGAACAATGTATCCTTTAATACACACGTTGATACATGAACTAGAAAGAACCCATCTTGACTTTCAGATTCCAGGTGTATACACAAGCCTAGAAATTAGAATTACCTCCTCAACACTGTCAACTGAGCAGCCTGGATCTGGAGTCAGATACCCCAGGGCAGTGGTTTTACACAGTCACTTCTCAGACTAGTATCACTACCACTGAACTATAGAGTACAGCTGAGTAAGGAATAAACGATGAATAGTTACTATTTTCCTCAAACAACAGATGAATATAGTTTTAAGAAGTCTATTTTAAGTCTTACTGATTTGTTTTAGATTGTGACTATGAATACTAGCTATTTGAACTTTGACCTGCATTGCTTAATTGGGATTGATCAAATTAATCAAGTGGTACTGTTTTTGTTCTGATTCAGTGAGTATGGAAGTACTCCTAGGGCAAGTCTACATTGCCGCTTAAGTCAATCTAACTTACGTCGCTCAGTTAGAAAGTTACAGTGAACTAAGCATTGTCCACACCAGCGCTATGTCAGCGGGAGATGCTCTCCGATTCAGCTGCGCCAATGTAGCGCTTCTGTATAGATCTGCCCCTAGTATGAATGCTTTCGGTATATGAATTTTAAATTCACTCAATACTTGCTCATATAATTTTGAAATTCACTTATTAACACTAGTCATCATGAAGATAAATCAAATTTCCACTTTCTATGAAACGCAAACAAAGGGCCATAAGGGCCATTAACAATATGACTACAGTAGAACCTCACAGTTACGAACACCGCGGGAATGGAGGCTGTTTGTAACTGAACAAAACGTTATGGTTATTCTTTCAAAAATTTACAACTGAACATTGATACATTAAAATACAGCTTTGAAGAAGAAAAATGCTGTTTTTAACCATCATAATTTAAATGAAACAAGCACAAAAACAGTTTCCTTACCTTGTCAAATTTTTTTTAAAACGTTCCTTTATTTTTTTAGTTGTTTATGTTTAACACAGTACTGTACTGTTTTTGTTTTGGGGTTTTTTTTGTTTTGTTCTTTTGTCTCGGCTGCTGCCTGGTTGGAACCAGAAGTATGCAAATGAGGTGTGAGATTGACCAGTTAGTTCATAATTCTGGTGTTCATTCTTTTGAGGGTCTACTGTATGTATAATTTATAAAATATGAATTGACTTCTACACAAAGTCAATTTTTTGCATTTTCCCAGCTCTACATGAAAAAGCATTTTCAGAAGTTACAGAATCCAGCAACTCCATTATTAAGTATACAAGAAAATAGTTAACACAGAAAACTAAAGATTTTAAACAGCTGCAGTGAAATGTCAATTGAGAAGTAATAGCACTTTAAAATACCAAGATACCGCTTTTAAGATATGTGCTTTTAGTACAGATGTAACACTTTTTTGCCAGGAGAAAGGACAGCGATTTGTTACTTCAGCTTTTAATAAGTCTCTATAAAAGGAGCAATACTGCTGAAAAATAAGCAAAAATCAAATTAAACATGACTGCACCTTTAGATTAGCACCTCTAGCATGTCAAGGTTATCTGAACACTTATGATAGAAGAGAATTTAGATCTGACAAATAAGTGTCCAACTGAACGAATATTGAACTCCTTTGCACAGTTCGACTATCAGAACAACTATAAAAGTACCTGTTTGCTTGATGGTGTAAGCCTTTCTTCTGTGGACTTTGTGCTAAATGTCAGTAGATCCTAGAACATGCAGAATGATGCAGTCAGATTATGGAATGGAATAAGGTGTTCTATACACGTCAATGTATTATTTACAAAATAGTTTCACGGTCTAAAAAGTTATTTGAGTGAAATAAAAGGAGACACAGTCCCCACTGTATATTTCATACAGAACCCACAACAAAGCAACGAAGGGGAAAAATCAGAGACCAAGAGGTAAATTAAAGTTAATGTAGATGGGGGGGGGGGGGGGGGGGGGGGGAAAAGAAAGAAAGGGGGGGGAGGAAAAAAAGCTCTGGGGGAAGCTAGTAAGTTTTGGATTTAATAATTTAATTTTTAAAAATATTTGCATAAAGAGCAATAAATAGCTCATAAGGTAGTCTGATAAGTGTTAGGCAATAATGGCAATTATCTTTATAGATCCCCAGATTATGTAGTGTTGCTCTTTCATCTGGTTGAGACAGTAAAAACTAAGAACAACTGAAGTGGAATCAACAGTAATCAATTAAGAAGCTGTTTTGGAAACTGAAAACTAATGATCACGTTATACCTTATGCGGGTTAAAAGCAACATCATCATCATCAGAGGAAGCCCATTACACTAACTACCAGAGGCCTGGATTTTTATTGCTTGATCAGCAGTTAGCGTGAACGTTTTAAAGTGACAGTTCTCTTATTTCCCCTTCCCTGCCTGTCACTTCTTACCTGTGTTTCAGTCAGGAAGTAAAGCTGAGATCTGCTTAACCACTGGTGTTTTTCTGAGCCAATTGATTCAGGCACATCTCTTGGAATGAAGACAGCCCACTGGACTCTCTCTCTACAGACATTTCTCTGGATACAGAATGGCCTTGGCTCATTTGGCTTAAATACAAACACTGGCAAAACAAATATTTGTTATTTTTAATAAACAAAAGCACTTTCTTCCCACCCTTCTTGGGCTAGACAAGGCCCCACATGTCAAAGCCAAAGATGGCTGGATAGGACTCCCCTTAACTTCAGTGTGCAGTTATCCTTAATTGGATGGATAAGATGTTACTGAATGATAGGAGGCACTCCCATGCCCAAGAATGTACATGCTACCTTCATGGTATTCCCAGCCAGAGAGCAAAAACAGAAACTAAACCCCTCTGCAAAGCAAAAGATCTACATGAGACATTATACACAGTGAAACAAATGCTCCACCCCCCCTAAATTTAGGTAGTGTGGAAAGGACTAAGAACTAGGGATGTAAATACAGTTTAAAAAATGAACTGTTAAAATAATTTAAAAAATATTTCATTTAAACAGTTAACCAATTAAAGGGCCAGCAGAGATTAACAGTTAAGGCGGGTTAACCAGTAAGACTAATGCTTACCAGTTATCTGGTTAACATTTTACATCCCTACTAAGAACACCCCATGCAGAAAGACTGACTGACCCATATTTTCATTGCCAAAGCAGCAGCCAACTGTGTTCTGGGAAGGCTGGGTGGCAGCGGAGCCCTACTTAACTGCTGGTGTCAAGACATGGCCCAGTTTCTTATACAGACAAAATTTAAGGAACTACAGTCTATTTTGTGAATTTAAAAAAAAAAAAAAAGGTCTTCAACAATAAAAATACAATCTTCTAGAAGTTGTGTTTTCAGTGTTGCAGCTTTCACCATCTTCTGCTAGCGAAGGAAACCTTTGTACTTACAGTCTGAGCCTTCCAAGAGCCGTGAGACTGCAGCAATGTTTTCTGAAAGGGAGTCAGGTTGCAGCACCATGACGTTGAGCTGGGCACTCCATTCCACTAAAAAATAAACCATGAGACATGAAAGGAAGCCAGATGTTTTACTAAATAAGAGGCCAAATGTGGAAAAGACACCTATAGCTATACCTCTGCCTGGAAGACTCAAACTTTAATATTCACAGATGAGTCAAAACAGATATAAATATGAGTCCTGCTGTACCAGAATAAGAGAAAAAGGGTTTGATTATCTAGTCAGTTGGAGTTTGCTGTGCACACACTCTGGACCTGAATGTTTTTTTTAAAAAATATTAAACTCTGATTTGCATAAACTAGTCATACTTGTACTGAATAGAAGGAAGCATACAATATTGTTTGGAATCCTGCTATCCCAAATCCGTTCATTACTCTTCTCCAAACTACTACTCAGTACAACCTGATTTAGTTTGTAGGCTCTAAAAAGGAGATGGAAAGTAACCCTTGCATATTGACAGGATATTTCTCTAACCAGTAGAAAGCTGTTAACCTCATTCTCCTACGTTGTACTCAGCCTCAGCTTGTGAACTTGCACAAAATTGCAGGTTTTAAGCTTTTTAAAATTATTGATTTAAATGTTCACTGTTGTGGGAAATTATGGGAGAGTAAGACAATTATCTGGTGATGGCAGACATCAAGATTCAAAAAGTTAGCTTTAAAACTGTTGTCAATATCACATTGCAAAATATACAAAGTAACTATCTTTAAAACAAACTACGAAGTTCTCAAGCAGCATTTTTCTTATTTTGCCTATCTAAATTTCTATTATTATTGATGAGAACTTTGTCGGTTTGCATGTACGATGAAATCAATGTTTACTGACATTTACCAATAAAAATTAAACTTTCCAAGCCTAATCACATTCCAGCTCAAAAAATTCCCTCAATAGTCAAAATGTAAGTGTTAACATTTCAGTCAAGATTGCTGCAGGCTTTACAATGTGGTAGTGTTAGGCCTTAGCTACACTATTATCAGTACTGCCCTGGCAGGTAACATTCACTGATTTAACAAAATCGATCTTACATGCACAACTGAGCAGGTTCCAGCAACACAGAAAGCCATTATCGGTAGTGCCAAGAAGGTATTTGGAACAACTTAGTCTCCCAAAACACAAGTTCCTAGGTGAATAAAAGCCAAAACAAAAGTTAATGAGCCTTCTGTTTATCTTTGTAAATTACCATTACAATCACAAGCATGCTTTCAGTTAAATCTTAAATCCTTTTAAGTTAAGCCAAATTCTACTCAGTTATCTGCTGTAACAGCAGAATTTAGTCCTCTAGATCCATCTCTAGTGGCTCAGTAAGAAATATAAGCAAACCTTTTGAAAGCACTATAATCTTAAAAAATCTCAGCAAAAAGCAACTGTGTCTATGGACACTTACAACATTCTTTACAACACCCTAGTATAAAAGAGACGCCATTATAATTCCACACTGGTCACAATAAGCTGTTAAACAATCATGGGTGCTAAAGAGGTCACAGTGTAGTAAAAAATCCTATATTTAAAGCATTCCTACCTGTGTTACTAAACAGTACTACAGATTTTCTCTCTCCTTTTCAGTTTTACTAGTCTAATTTACTTTTCACTATTAATACGATTTTCTTATTACATCGCCTCAGATTGGAGAGTTAAATTAAGCTGGTCTGTTTCTAATCAATTTTAATTTCTGGTTCTCTTGCGCTAGTACAATTAAGTAGCATCCTGATTTCCAGTACTTCAAGAGAAAATATTTTTGTCTTTAAAAAGCCTGTGTGTGAGGACATTTCTAATATTAATATCAGAAAGTAACCAAGTTTGTGTGTTTCAAAAGGGTTAGTTATTCTACGTCTAATGTAAATGACAGTTCCCCTTTAATTACAGCATAGAAGTCCAATACATACAATTAAGGCCATCCAAATGATTGACCGGCCTTCAGAAAATTTACCAGTGTACCACATGTAGACCATAGCTAACAAGAAAAAAATTCTCAATCTAAAATCTGGTCAATTTTTTATTAAATAAAAAGCGAATTTAACATAGCTGTGGGTAATACACCTGTCCCTGAATTTTCCTGCCAGCTTCTGTCCTTTTACAGTCACATATTGCTCAGTTTCTTTCCCCTACTGTGAGAGACCCATAGGAAATTGACTATTCAGAGGAAAAAGTGAAACTGACCAACTACAAAAATGCTGACAAATTCACAGAACTAACGTTATAGTCCTAAAGTGTACCATGAACACCAACAGGTCAAAAATATTGAGTTTTGCATTTTTAAGTTGACAGTGTCCATTTAAGATAGCCATAACTCAGTATTTGTTTTCAGTCATTTGTTGCAAATAGTTACACCTCAGCAGGCTAGGTACTTGATAGCAGTACTGTGTCACCATTCTCAGGAGCACCACCTTTGACAGGAAAGTACTTCCAAGAAAAAAATTTCACAGCATTAGCCAATCTTCACAGAAATATAAGTTCCCATATGACAGGAGGATAATGGATAAAAGGGTCAAAGCTCGGAGAATAGTGATGGGTCATACCCATTACTGTGCCAAGATAGCAAAAGCTAGTTTCTCAAGCTACAAGCACTTTTCCAAACCTGATCTGTTGGTAAAAAAAAAAAAAACCCACAAAAAAACCCACAACCAACCACTTCTGCAAAGACTCAACTCTCAAAGACAGTATTATAACGAGAAAGGAGAATAAAGTGTGTATCTTAAAAGTTTATTCAATGGAGTGAATGCTTCAAGTGAATCTTTGGCATTTTTAAGACAGATTCAGACAAAGCAAATTTCCTGCAATTTTTTCAACCTGGCATCTTTATAGCTAGATCAACCCAGGAATTGTATTGAAGGAATGGTAAAGCTGAAATGTATACTGACACAAGTCCAAAACTCAAAAGTGAGATTGTCCAAGTCTCCATTGCAACTTCTCTCATCGCTAGCAATGACCTATGGTTTTCTTCCACATCATCCTGATCAAGAACTTGTGTGTCTAGACATCAGGATGCCTTTCGTTGAGATCAAACGATATTGGACAATGGGACAACTTCCTTAGCAAATATTTTACAACATGGGTTAACCAGGATCCAAAATGACAAGTTTCACACTAATAGTAAATTCTCAGTTTACTTGTTTAATTTGGTATTAGTGATTTTTTAATTAAGCTGTTCTGTCATAATACACATGCTTAAGTAGGGAAGTGATTGGGCTAATGTAGAAAAGGGAGAGGGTGATGAGCTTTAACCCCTTGATCCTCAGCTCCCCCTTGCAGAATAATGGGAAAAAAGGAGAGAGAAAAAGAGTCAGTAGTAACTATGTCCTGAATCATGTGAAGTAGGCATAGGTATGTAGTGGAGGAAGGGAGTCACAAAAGGGGTAGATGAAACAGCAAAGGGAGCTGGGTGGACTGATCTTCATTTAGGAAAAGTTAGTAAGCCCAACTTTTAGCAAAACAGCTTTAAATAAATATTGTAACAAATATTTTAGTATCTACAACTCTAAAAGCTCATAATCAGAGTAGATCTATACAAGTGTTAAATATTTCATCTGTATGAATACATACCAGTGCTCTTTGAACGCTATAGATGAAATTACCTTTTAAAGTAGTCTTAACTTGAAAGAAAAAAACAAATGATAAACAACGTTACATACTGTATTCTTCCAGGTGGATGACAAAAAGTGCATATAAGATCCCAGGTATCCGAGTTCCACACAGTGACTGTTTCTTCAAAGCTAACAGCAAGCAAAGAGCCATCTTCTGAGAAACAGCAGTTAGTAGCTGGATAGTTGTGATAGCTGCCCACAAAATCACAGCTCCATCCCATACTTTGTTCTGTTAGATTGAACCATTAATTAATATATCTGTTTATTAATTCTTTCCATATTAAGACTTCTAAATGAAACTGAGCAGCACTTCTGTTAAGATACTATTCAGATTCTCTAAGCAAAATTATTCACATTTGTAAGTAGCAAATTTTTGTAGGGTTTTAAAAAAAATCTTCCCCCTGCCAGCATAGAAAATGCCCAGCAAGTGTTGCATTCTTTAGGTTCTGCACTTGAACCACTAAATTTGACATATCATGGAATTTGCACACTGCAATGTTTTTGTTCAATATGCAAACTACATTAAATGCAACATTAAAAAAAGGGGTTGCTAGAGAGATCTAATTTTAATTCCTGTCACTATACTGAAAGAAGGTCAATATTATTAATGAAAATGTACAGCCTTAAAAAGTATTGGACATTTCAGGCCAAAGATACTTGAGGTTATTTCTAAAAATGTAAATGTCCTTTCCTATACTTGATTTTCACTGAACCAGATTAACACACAGGTAAATTTTAAGCTTCACGCATAATATAGTAACCTGTCAGCAAACTTTCTTGTAAACTGTCAACTTCTTCTGGATCTCTTTCCCATCATTATCAATTACCATAAAAACAAGCAGGAACTTTCCCCTTCCAAGTTGATTTATTCAATGATAAACAAGTAACTAGTTTGGAATTTCCCCAGTTGGTTCCATAGTAACAATATATTCTTTCAATTGATTTTGAAATAAATGGCTGGTGCGGGAAAAGACAGGAAGCAGATAATAAAAGAGAATCTACCCAACATTATTTTGAATGATTCTTTTTCTGCATCTTGTAAGCACAGTATAAAGTAAGATATTCATTACATGTTCTTATTTCTCTTTTGCTTTTACATTGTTTCTTTAGAAGGCAAAGTGCCAAGATATAAAGGGGCAAGATACAAAAATCGGTTTTACTAAAAACAAAAATAAGCCAGTGGGATGTTCTACACATACAATAAATAAATCACTGCACTGTTTTTTGATATACTGTTGCAGGGCAGCTCTTTCCTTCAGTTCCCAGGTATACAAGACCAACTACACAATGCAAATTCACAAAGACAGATCAGCTGTATACGCCCATGCATGCCCTGACACTGAACTCTATACAGCCCTTGTATGCAAGTAGGATGCAAAAGCAAGAGGGACTTGTTCAGTGGATTCAAAACACTTCCATGGTGGGGGCAGGAAGAACCATTAAACCCCATCCACACCTCTCCACTTCATACCATTAGTACTGGCTGCAGCCTGGCTGTGCAGTTAGTTAGGAATGGAGACAAGTCAGGGCAGTAGGAACCTATTCCCTCCAACACAGTTTCTAAGAGCAAAGAGTGTTTACTCATGGAACTGGGATTTAGTTTAGGATTAAGGTTATTTAACCCTAGAAAACACTTTGTTTATCTCCACCTCAGCATATGTAGGCATTGTACAAGAGCTAAATCCAGTGGCTCAGAGAAATTCACTATGGCAAACAGAAAACTAGCAAAAAGAAAAAGGGTATTAGAAAAAATTTCTATTTATCTATGACAATTAAAACAAAATGAACACAACCAAACTGCAAGCGGATCGCTGAAAGGCTGCTGTCAAAAAATATATTTGAGAACCTGTGAAGATTGATACACCAATGTCAGGAAAGTTAGTCAAAATGAAATGTGCCAGGAAGTGCATTAATGGGGAGCCCCATATATCTGTGGGCTGGAAGGGCTATGGCATGTTACATATCCTTGTGAAGTCCTTAGCTTTTATTACTTTGTGTTACAAAGAGTCTCAACATGATTTTTGGTGGGTGAAGGGACTTCAATTTTCATTTCTCATCTATGCAATCCACAGAATTATGTTCTGTCTGCATTTTAGGATTTACAGCAAAGTAAAGGTTGGGCTGTAGTCACTCATGAGCAGAGGATGGAGGTCACTGTTCCCTTTCCAGACTACTGTATCCCTTTCAGGAGTCTGATCTGTCTTGTGTACCCCCAAGTTTCACCTCACTTAAAAACTACTTGCTTACAAAATCAGACATAAAAATACAAAAAGCGTAACAGTGCACTATTACTGAAAAATTGCTTTCTCGTTTTGTCTTTATGAAATTTTAGTTTGTACTGACTTGGCTAGTGCTTTTTATGTAGCCTGTTGTAAAATTAGGCAAATATCTAGATGAGTTGATGTACCCCCGGAAGACCTATGCATACCGCTGGTTGAGAACAACTAGTGTAGGGTTTAGGCTAGAGGGATCTATGCATTCGTGTCCCTACCACACCCCCAACTTGCCTACATTCCTAACTATGGGAAATGATGCTAAAGGGTGATGGAACTCTGTACTAGGATGCACAGAAGAGAATGCATTACTTCTGTTGTGTTTCTGATCCTGTGCACTTGCGTATGGATGGAGAAGAGCCGAGTCACAATTTCCATGTGTTCAACAGGTGGTGAATAAGAACAAATTACGTATTGGCCATACTCACTCTCTGAGTCAGAGTCATCCACCAACACCCAGACTTTAAATCGACCATCGTTGCCAGCTGTTACCAAGGTAGGAGTTCCATCTTCCAATTCATCTGTGTCACGGAAACACAGAGCTGTTACATGATCCTCATGTGGATTGTTTATTCTGGTGTTCAGAGTAAAGCTATAGGGAAGAAAACCTAAATTCACTGTTTTATGTCATTTTGAACTTGCAACAGGTTTGTGTTCTGTTTCTTTTGTGGGGGACAGGACAGGGGTGGAGGAAGGGAGGTAGGAGGATGGCGGTTTGGGAAAGGGAGATGTGGTTTGAAGAGAATTTTGTTACCAGCCAATACATAATCTCACATTTAGTTTACCAGGTCTGTTCTCCCTCATTTCCCCCACAAAATTAAGTAATTCGGAGAACAGAATTCTGATTTATTTAGATTTTTAAGACATACCTACTAGAAGTGCTCCTCCTAAGCTCTGGGCACCCCTTCTAATAGCTAGCACTTGATCAACATGGAAAATGATTATTACATAGAAACATTTAAATTTCACTTTTAAACTCCAATCCCATAACTATTGTGCCAAACAACTTTGTGTAACATCTATCCAGTCTCCTCCTAAATAAGCAAGAAAAAAAGTGAACTTTATGGGTGTCCAGAAGATTAACAAATCCAGGCCCTGGAAGACCAGGTAAGTATTAGCATTGGGGTACTGTTTCAAGGTTTTACATATTCATCAGTACAGTATATCTGGCCAGATAATATAGTAGATTAGAACGACAAAACAGATTCAAGAAGGTGGTATTAACATGTAAAGAAACCAGACTGCTACTGGAATATAAAATGTTTAGACTGTTAATTTCAAGAACTACAACTCAAGTAAGTGCGACTGACAATTCATATGTGAGAGTGCTATTTAAATGTAGACACTATATTCATTTGCACAATATTTAACAAGAAGTCAAATATTTTGTGGTTACCCAGGGGCTGACTATAGAAGTATCAGTACCTTTGTGTTTGCTCATCATAGTTCCACAGTTTCATCTGTAATTCAAGTTCGGTTTCTTTTTCTTCTCGCTGTTCCACTGTCGCTAACCAGCTGCCTTGAGCACTAAATGCAACCTTCACCAAGTCAACCTGGTTTAGACCTATTTGATGGATGTATTCCTGCTGCACGATATCGAGCTGGAGAGTCACAAGAGCAAAACTAATTTTAAAGCTCAAGTGAGAGTTTGGAGAAGTCAGTCATGGAAAAAGGACCCCACGGAAGGAAAGATGTTCTGGAAATTATCAGGACCATTGAAAACTAGATGAAATACTGAACAGTGGAACTGATTGCCAATACATGGGCCTTAATACATGAAAAATGCCTGCAAAAACCATGTAGATTCCACAATACAGAAGATGTGGCAACACACCAAAATACACTTTGATTTCGATATTTAGCTTATAAAGGCACCAATGACCATTGTGTAAGGCATTTTCTGTAGATTCTGACAATCTTATTCTTCTTACATTCACTTCCAAGTTGTCCATCACCATAAGAATTGTGATTAGTATTCCAAGGCATAACTAAGGAATCAATTCAAAATCTTCAAATCCTATTATGTTTATATATTACAACCATTTGTACTTCTGTAATATCCTTGCCAAATTACAGCTCTGCAAGTCAAGGCACAGATAAGCGATTTTACTACGGTCACAGAGAAGGTCTGTGACACAGCTCTACTGATTCCAATCTTATGCTATAACCATTGAACTACTCCCCCTTACCTACATCATATTGCAAGTGTAATTCTGTCACATAAGTATATAACTTACAGCAGCAGTCTATCCAACTTACATTGTACAACTGTTTGTCAGTTTGGAGACAATAGAACTGCAGATGACCAGGTTTTCCATTCAGAACCAAAGCTTTAGTTCTAGGATCAACCACCAAACCAGTCTTGACATCACTGCCTGCAGTGAAGAGCAACAGCAAATGATCGAAGTTAGAAAGTGATGTCTTTAGCTATCTAAGCAGAAGAAAAGTTGTTTTACTGCACGTACCTTTGACTAATCCTTGAATTACGGCAGAAACGCTCAGGTTGCTATGTATGATTGTTATTTCTGAATGTATAAATACATACAAATTAGCAAGGCAAGGTAAAGACTTATGTGATGTAAAAAGCAACAGTTAGCAATATTCTACAACTGGAAAAATCAGGATATGCACCCACCCAAAATTCAACTTTAAGAAGTCATTCTACTACTTAATGAACTACAAATGCAACATATATATGTGCACTAAACATTAGATTGAAAATCACATGGAAAGTCATCAGCACAAGAATGTCTGAAACAAGAGAGAAAAAGTACCAGCTTATCAGAATCTTTGGGTCTAAGTTACAAGCTTCCACAATCTGTAAACAAAATCCAACTGTTGCTAGCATAGGAAATAAAAGATCAAACATCTACGCTTTCAGATGAGATTTGAACTTGTGTACAATACCAAAACAGTGAATCTTAAATTCATATATTCTAATAAATCTATGGCTCATGAATTCCTTATGGAATTAATACTATTACAATAGGTTTGGGCTTACTGTTTTCTGTGTGAGAGGTACAATAGAAAGTTCCATCCGGTGAGGCTGAGATGTGTTCAATAGTAGATCCCAAACGGGGCAGGAATTCCTTCTTACAATCTGATCCATCACGCCACTGAACCAGTACAGACTCAACCCCACCACTCAGCAGGCTGGTGCCTTCACATGCAATAAAAAGCCCATAGTAGGTAGAGGAACCATTCCAAACGGACACATCTATATATTTCTAGTGCGCTAGTTACTACGGTATCTAGACACCAATTGTATATTTAAATTACGTCCCAAGCAAAAAATTATACATCACTGCTACACAGACTGATCAAATGGCTCAAATCTCTTAACATGTCCGTCTGATCTCTCAGACTCAATAAGACAAACACTGCTACTGCAAGCATCAAAATGTCACTTAATAAATCCTCTCTCAGGAACAGCTAATTTCATTCATTTCTTGGAAGAGTCAACTATATTTTGTGTTACAACACAGCGGAAATTCTCTATTTAATATTAAATACTGCAAAATGCTTCCCGCTTGGGAGAAAAGGCTCGAAGCAAGATCAATACTGCGGGGCTGAGTCATGTTCACACTAAAGTTAACAAGAGTTTTTCCACTAAATTCAAAGGAAGTAAAGCGTGGGCCCAGATAAGATTTCTTTGGCTTGTTTTTTAAATTTGGATTTGACTCCAATAAGAACTTAGGTTTCCCCATCTCCTCAGAAGATGGATTGTTGCTTAATAAAGATGACAGCTGGTTCAGGATTTACATTGCCAAAGAAGGAAAATCTTTGAAGTCATGTCTGCCAGCCAAAATAGTGGCATGAAAACATGCTTACACATCTGATTTCCTTGCTTTTTTGTAACAAGTATACAGCTGTGCACACAAAAAAGCCACAACTGCTTCCATCTTTCCATTACTCCATCCAAAAAGCCCTCAAAAAACGTTTCCTGAAGACATAAATCCATTCCTAGAATTTAAATATTTGTTCGTAGGTGGATGACTCCAAACTTCAGCAGTTTCTTTTTTCTTCCTGCACTTTAAGACATTTGCACTCACCCTCTACAGAGAAAGCTAGATCCATCACTACATCATGGTGCCAGTGCAGTGTGGAGAAAGTGTATTCTCTTTTGTGGTTAAAATTTCTCCTGTTCGGAAGAAAACATTTAATTTAGTAGCAGAATAGGTGTTGGAGAGAATAATCTGTAAGCAAACAAAAATGGGCATGCCAAATGGAATAAAATGTAAAATAAGTATACTAACATCTACTGTAACCCTTGCAATGTGGGTTTCTTGTATGTTCAGGTGACGGAAAGGGAGTGGCACAGACTGCAGGTGTCCAGGTGTCCCCAGCTGGCATAAGATCCCTAGGGAATTATTGCCAGCTTGGGCAAGACCAATCCCTGATCTGGAGCACTGAAGCAGAGCTGTTACTGGCTGCTAGTTCTCAAATTCTCTTTTCCATCTGTCCTGGGCGGCTGTGTAAGGGAGAAGAGCTAGCCTCTCCACTAGTCACTGACTGGCTTTGTCTGAATATAAACTCCCATCGTGCTTTCACTGGGGTTCCCAAAACCTGGTACAAAAGTCTCTTATCTCCACCCACAGCAGTAGGCCGAATTCAAACACTTCAGTTTTAAAGTCGCAGGGTGCAGCTAAGGGGACATTTTCAATTTGTGATCATATGCAAATTAGATAGCCTTGAGGTCAGTCATAATTTAGAGCTTCGAGGGCCACAGGATGGCTATCCTCAATATCTCCTTATAATCATTTCTACAGGAGCCACTTCTGACTATGGCAAGGGAGGATGCTAGATCCAGTTAGAGAATTATGTCAATGCCTGATCACCACTGTCAAGCAGAAAGTCCTATGCCTACTCTCATGACTCATTATGTTCAAGTTCTATTATTAGAATGTCAAATCAATGCTAGCTGGATAGCTGTCAAGTTTAACATACCAGAGACGAATCTTGCCATCTTTATGTCCACTTGCTATACAGTCTTCCTTAGGGTGACAGGCTACACAAGTGAAATAGTTGTTTGCGCCTTTTCTACTTGTTGCACTTAAAGGAAACCTTCAAAAATTAAAGAGTCGTTTTAATTAGAGTTCAACGTTAGATGAAGCTTCTCAATGGTCTTCATATGTAGTCTACCTGCAGCTGGGGCTATGTCAAAAAAGATTAGCGCAATCACTGCACAAATGCAAATTAAAAGATACTTCTGACTGCACATGGGATTCCAAGGAGTGAGCAACTGGTTGAGAGTACTCCTGAACTACAAGAAAGTTGACAAAAGTTAGGCACTCCCCTGCCAAGAAAAGGACAGACACCATCCCCACTTAGCTTGCTAGATTCTTCTCCCTCAACAAAGCACTAGCATCTAAATCTCATCAGGACCTTACACAAAACATCCTAATTTAAGTCCCTGTTTCAATCCAGCAATAGAAAAGTGATGACACTATAGTCTGGGCTAGGCTAAGAGTTGCTTGGCATCCCACCAATCAGTGATGGCACTGCAGTCCAAACTGCCTCCGTTTCCCCCCAGCAGCCTGAGACACACATTGAACAAGGGGGGCTGCCAGAAGAGAATTTTGGAGAATCTCTAAAGAAAGAATCTGCCAGATGGATAAGCAGTTACTCAGCATCACTTGCTTGGATTTCAGAAATAAAAACGAAGTCATTCATGAGGAATCCCATTTACCCATGCAATGATCTACAGTTGAATCAATGGCATCAAAGGATGCTGATGTATGCAGATTATTTTAGCTCCAGCTGACTTGTTACTATACAGATACATATTTATGAGGTTTCATAGCTGACAACAACATCTACAGCTGTTCGTCTTACCTGTTAACCTTTTTCTTTTTGAAAAAATAAACAAGGAGATGAAGGCCACGCACTGATGCCACATATTCACCCTGTTACAGCAATACAGCAAGTTAGGACTTTGTATTTGATATAGATTCACATTGAAACTGGAGCACAACAAATGGGCCTTTGATCATGTTTCTTAAACAGGTCTGTATCATGAAAAAACGGTACCAAGATAGAGACACAAGATGCCATTACCCTAATCAATGACAGTTGCTTGCTTGCAATGAGATGTTACTGCTCCACATTTTAATACAGCTAATATAAGCTCATGCAACCTAAAAGATTTTTTCAGATTTTTTAAAACTTGCTTTCTCTATAACAACCTCCAAGAAGCAACTCAATATTTCCCCCACCTACTGGGACAAGCTTTGCACTGAGTTATAGCCATGCAATCCCAGAGAAGTATGCACGGGTAAAGTAATGTGTGGAATCTCTTGTTATGTGCACATTGTAAGGTTGCATATGAATGGTTGCTTGGGATACTGGCACAAATTCTTTTTTCATATAGAAAAATAGTTTAGTGCTATTCGTTAAAAATCCAAGAATTCCATGAATTTTATACCAGAACCAGGAGCTCTTACTTAATTTTGTCCCGGAACAAACAGATGAAAACACAAATATTGGATTTCCAGTCATAATCCCTCCTATCTTTAGGTAAAATATAAAAAATACTCCTAAACTTCTGTAGCACCTGTCCTGCTCTATAAAAGCAAAGGATCCATTAGGGTACACAGGATTTTAAACATGACTAAGAACAGCATCTCCTTATACAACACATCTAGTCCAGGTGACTAGGGAGTACAGTTAAAGCTTATTTCTGTCACTAGTTATACTCCTGTTGGCACTGAAGAGAGTCGATTCTTTTTTTATTTCACATACGAAAAATCAGCTAAGTTCTAACTGCATAATATTTACTACCGGTGGCAATGCATAACCTAAGGGAACACCCCTGTCCTCAAATAGCTTCTCTTTTATATTTCAAGCTCACCTTGTAAGCTAGCTGTTTGGGAACCTTCCCCCTGCCCCCCACAAAAAACCTAAACAAAACAGTTTTTTAAAATGTAAATTTATATCTGAGCTGGGAGTAACAAACAGGGAACTCCACAATGTTATTTTTACAGTCATTTTTTAGAGTACAAATGCACTGTTAGCTCATCTTTTTGTGCATCAGAGTTAAAAAAAATTAGGGTAGAAACCAACATTAATTCTTTTGATTTGTGTGTTCCCATTTTCCCCAGAGGACAGGTGCTCTTTTTGGTATATATTTTAAATTTTAAGAGAGAAGGGATGTAGCTTAATGAATTCAGAGTTATTTAGTTACCTCACTTTTGCTAGTGCTCTGAGACAAATAAAGTTGGTCATCTAATCAGAGCCTTTTGATCTTTACCATCTTACTTTTTCTTTAACACTAAGTCTGAAAGAGCCAAAATTTTGCAAACAGACAAGAAAAATAAGGCAGATAATATTCTGGGTCCAACATGTTGAACACAATTTTCAATTAACATTTACCACACAAAAAAGCCGTCAAGGCCAAAGTGTATTGTCTGCCTAGTACAAGAATGGTAATTCTCTTCTTTCTAAAGAAAGGGGTATTTTACTGGATTAAGAGCTTGAAATTCTGCAAT
Organism: Terrapene triunguis; assembly: GCF_002925995.2. Lineage (NCBI taxonomy): Eukaryota > Metazoa > Chordata > Testudines > Emydidae > Terrapene > Terrapene triunguis. The sequence continues at coordinate 48,803,951 of NW_020664413.1, read as the reverse complement.
TTTCCTTCATTTTTTCCCTAATGCAATGAAGTTGTGTTGTAGGACATACTTTTGCAACTCATCAGCAATCCTGGTCTTATTATATTTTTATGAAATTATAAAGAATAGATGTTGCTGGATGTCAAATTTGTTGAGGCAAGCTTTCTGAGATCAGTGGTTTGCAATTAAGGGGAAAAGTCAGGATTCACACTAGGCTCACATAGCAAGGACACACCCATACAATCATTACTTCTTTGAGCGATCAGATTACTTGGTTAATCATATTTTTTTATATACCAGACTAAACAGAATGTGGTTAATACATTTTATATAAAAGAAAAACATCTAAAAAGGTAAATATACTTCTCTTCCAAACGCAGTACATTTGGGCGACTGGCCTATATCATCCAAAATCAAAGACAGCTCCTTGGCTTCCACTTCTTGGTCTGGTGTTTTTGGTAGTTTCACAGAAACAAGCTGGAACGAATCTAGTCAAATAAAGACTTTGGTTAATAAAATAATTTTGTGGATGATGTGTGTTCAAAAGGAGAGAATGTGGGTGCACCTGTTATCCTCACTATAAAATCCACACTAGCTCCTTTCAGTGTTGTTTTGAATGCATGCTTAAAGATGTATACTTAAGGCTGACACCTTTATATTTTGGTCTCAGATGTTTCTGTGCCAAACTGCAACACAGACAGATGAGCTCTAGATTTTTCCATAGTGGTTTCCTGTGTAACATAAAGCAGAAACCAAACCAAATTACATAGATTTGTTCTTCCTCTTGTTAAAGAAAATAAAGTATCTGACTTTACTGTAGCCAAACAAAGAGTGAGAACTATGTTATTCTCCGACACTCTGAAGTGGCATTCATAGGAGTATTATACAAGTCATATATCATATCTGTTTTCTCAGGCTTTGAATAGCTGAATTCATGCTGATACTAGAACTGGTCCAATTTTTTCCATCATCGTGTTTTTTCAATTTGAAAATGCCCATTTGTTGAAACAAACTTTCTGCAGAAACAGAGCAGAGCAAGAGTCTTCCATATCCCAGGCGAGTTGCGACTGGCTATGCGGGCATGAAAATTTTTGAAGAGTTTAAATTTTGTTCTGATGCAAAACAAAAATGGAAACCTCTAAGTTTTCCACAAAACAAAGTTCTTGTTTTCTTGCAAGCCTTAACTGATACTTGTTATTGAAGAGATGTAGCTTTTAATATGGTAACATGACCTCAGGATACACTTAGCAGTTTAAATATAGGTCAAGAGACTCAATTATGTCTGCCATAACATTAAGTATGTATAGCACAAGGGTCTGTAAGTTTAAGACTAAACTTTGATACAATCAAAATCCAAAAAATGAAAATACTAAATTGCACATTAACAATTACCATAGTTTCAACAAGAAACAAAACGCTAGGTGTACAGCAATAGTTATTTTACCTATTTAAAGGACACTTTCAAGATAACTTTTAAAAAACACTTTTCCTACAATATGTAGTTTGCTAATAAGGCTGTAGATTATTAAGAGTGAAAATGTACACCGATTAATTCACTCTCCACCTCCTGTGCTGTTGGTACACTTTTTACATTTCATTCAGTATGGACAGTGAAACCAAACCAGAAAGGTTCTGGTCAAATGCACCAACACAGTATTGTTGTGTTTGGGGTCTACGTTATACCAATGGAAGGGTTAAATAAAACTTCGCATTTCCACAGGATTAATCAGACTTGTAAATCTTTCTTTTGTGTCCCCCCCCCGGAACAAAAATTACAAAACAATGTTTGGGCCTAAACTAAGTTATCAGAGTCCCTTTAAACATTCCAGCATACTTAATATCACACTGCAACAAAGTACAAACTGAAGTTAATTATATCGTACCTAAGGAATCTTCATTTTTCTTTGGAATTATAATGAACACTGAATCCTCAGAACCAGCAAGCGTATAGAATGCAAAAAGTTTGTATCCAACAACAAAAGTCTGAAGAAAAAAACCAACAAAGTAGTTATGAAATGTGAACTTCAAATTAGCTGGACAGTTATCAATTATTCTGAAGTTCTCGTACAGTCAGACAGTGAACAATTTACAACCTAGTCAGAGATTCTTTTTATCATGGCCCTTGTAGATTTTTAAAAAATGTTTGCTAAAAGCTTGTAGTCGATCATTCTCAATTTAAAGTCAAAAGAAAAAAAGCATTCTTTTGGTTGGTAACCCTATTACAGAACAAAAGACTTATGTCAGTCTTGTTTAGCAGTATTTGTATAGTGTGAAATGCCAAATTTACTGGGAAGGCTAAAGGTAACATCCTACCCTCTGCTATGTGGTGGGATGGAAGAACTATGTAGGAAGCCTATTCTTCTTCCACCTTCCAAGGCAGGAGTTCTCCTCAGCTCAGGAGAAGTAGGATAGAGCTGGCCGTCACAGCAGCCCACAGACATCTCCAAGGGGACACATTCAGCACCTAGTCTGACATCAATAACTACAACATGTGTTCTAAATGCTACCTTAAACACTTATTGTTCCTGCTCAGATGAGTGGCAAAGTACATCTCAGCACCCATCCCACAATACACATCTGTCTGCATCTTTTTACAGCTGCCCTTATTCAAGCTTTGGTCCCAAGGCAGTTTATATGCAGTGGAACAGCAGCCCTCAAACTGTCATCCTTGGATCAAAGGTAGCTTGTAAAGCCCTTCTTGGCTACCCTCAGAAATAAACATTTTGATAAGTAAGCAGTCGGGGAATTGGAATATTATGAGGAGACGTGGCTCATGAGAGAAGCCATCCCATACGAAGTGGTCTGTAAAATGAAAAAAATAAGGTATAATGTCAATTATCTGAAAGTCATCCTCACCCCCAGTGAGACAGGGAAAAGACATGCAAACTCTCTGGGAAGCCAGATAGTCGAAGACAGAGAGAGGAGCTGCCTGAGCCAATCAACTAGCTAAAATAAGGAAGGGAGAACAGAAGAGCTACACTGAGCACAAAAAAAATCACAGATATCTTTGTGCATATAACTCTTCCTCCCTCCTTTCTTAAAGGCTACCAATACTGGGAAAAAGTCTGGATAGCTTCTCTCCTATGCTTCATTTTCACACAATTGTGCAGTAAGTCTCAAGTAACTTCTTGAGGACCTTCTGATAAGCCTGGTTTTAATGTACTGAATATTTAAGAAGGGACTGCATGCTTAATTAGCAAAGGGTCATCAAAAATGACCACAGCTAGGGGTCAGCAAATTTCTCCTGCCCTAAGTGAGAGGCCTGCTCAGGGACAAAATACAAACCATATTAACAAACACTGCTTTTGAAGCCAGGGTTTATGCTCATCTCCACTAAAAGCTTCAGAGAGCCTGAATTTGGCCCTATATGTTTTGTTCAGCCCTAGTATTCATTTAACTGATGGTCAACAGTGAACAACTCTGGAATCCATGAAAAGTTGTGACAGAAAAAAATATTTACATACTTTAATGAGAATTCCATCTGTGAAGTCCCAGAGTTTAATGGTGCCATCTAGAGAGCAAGAATACAGCTGGAAAAGAAAAATAAAACAAGTTACGAAAAGAACACAAATAGCAAAGCAAAACACTAGGACCAAGATTTTACACAAAATTAGACCCTCAAGTTAGGCTCTTAAATCCATATTTGGTCACCTAAGTGACTGGATTTTTAAAAAGTGCTAAGCACCAAGTTCCACACACTTTTGAGATATGCGGTTTGAGATCATGTGTGTTCCTATTTTGTATATGAACATCATATTAAAGTTACCTAGCATGTGAATGTTTATATACATTTACAATGCGTGTGCAGGGATGACAGATGCACAGAACTTCAGGAAATAGATTCAGACCCCTTCTACAAGTGGGCCCAGACTTTATGCACAGCAAAGAAAAAGCCAAACAGAACCAACTCAATTTTTCTTCTTCAGATACATATTCTAACTCAAAGTTAAAGCTGAAAATTTAAGTATTCCCCACTCATTTCTCCCAACCCCCACAAGATAAAAATCTCACACTTAGAGGATGCACAGGCAAAACTTAAATTGATGCCATCAGCTGAATTACTGTGTACCCTCAAATTTCTCATTTGATTGCTACAGATAGTGTAGTAGGAAGGAAAGGTCAGAATTAACTCAAATATTTAAGGTGCTGTTGGTAATACAAATATATTCCCCATCTTCCATGTTTTGAAAGAGATCACGCACACTTACAGTTATAGTAGGTAGGTGTGTACATGGGGAGAGGCATGTGTAATGAGGACAAAAGTTATTAGGGTTACCAATATTTATGCATAAGGGCATAACACAAACACCAGCTGAGATCAGGAATAAGTTTCTCCACAGTATAGTTGCACATTTGGGTTCACTGTAAGTGCTATGGGCCACTCATTCCTGTGCCAATGCAGAGCCCGACATTTGAGAGGTTGATTAGGTAATCCTTAAAGCCATGTACTGATTACCATACCCCCCTGGGAAATAACCGGGATTTAGCCATGCCTGCTCGTACTCCAGACATAAACCTGGCATGTCTCCTGCACCCGGGTATGCCTTATAGCTGTTTTAAGAGTCTTTTCCCCATATAGCTGGCACAGAGTGGGCCACAAGGCACTGATGAATCAGGTCCTACATGTCCTACTGCTGAAGAGCCTAGTATTGGCAATAGTCAAAGACAGACAAATACTAGATTAAAGGAACCATTGTTGGGTTGTTCCAGTATAGAATTTTGTGAAGTGACCCGACACAAAAACTGTCCACCTCTGCTTTTAGAAAAAGCTTCCCACTCAGTAAATTAGAGTAATCTGATGGTTTACAGCAACAAATTCATACACTAATATGGGTAATTGCAATTTCAGTCTAAGTAAACAGAAGCTAGTTCAGTAATTGTTATAAGAAATAATTATTTCCAGCCGTCTCTCACTTTCCAGCCACCCCAAAAACACATGACTGTGTGTCCTGTACTGCCAAAGTCAAGTACCATTTCCTTAACTAAATCAAGAAAGAACCAAATGCCTAGCTGGACAGGACTCACAATTACAAAGATTTAACAACCTGCATGTGGTTTTGGGGGTTAAGTTGAATTCCTGTCACCAGGTTTGTGTGACCCTGCAGGATGTGTACACATTCTTCTGTAGCCGTGCTATACACTTTCACATAGTCTCCTGAGGCACATAAAAGGTATCTGAAAAGATGATGAAACAAAAGGTTAATATCACAGGGTGACTGAGAATTCTGGATAAAGGTATTACACTTCATGTTTAGTACTTTGTAGATTCAAAGTAGTTGTTACTCTTGATAAACATAAAAAATGTAGGCCAGCATCAAAGAGATGACTCCATATTTGGAACTTTGTTTTCCATGGTTTGTACAGATTTACTTACTTCACCATTAAATGTAATGGAAGAACAAACAAGTATATCAGATTTAAACATGCAGTTGCAAAGGCAGGAAAGTTACTTTTATGTATTTTAGTTCTTGCTAAAGGTGCTGATGGCTTGATCACCTCGAAAAATAAAGGCCTGTATTGATCAGCATAACAAATAAAACATTCATGATGCTACTTACACCTCTCCATACTACATATAAAATATCTATCTCCTCCTTTCATAACATCAGTATCTGCTACATTTATAGGACTCTGCCTGGAAATGCTCTCAATTTTGGCCAAACAATAAAGATCAGCTAATTTTTTCCCAAACCTCAAGTTCCTAAGGCTATGTCTACACTACCGCAGCAAGTCGACCTACGCTGCGCAACTCCAGCTATGTGAATAACGTAGCTGGAGTCGACGTACCTTAGGTTGAGTTACCGCAGGGTCTATACCGTGCGCAGGTAGGGGTGTGTGTGTGTCAGTCAGTCAATGGGAGAAACTCTCCCATCAACTTACCTTACTCTTCTCAACAGGGGTAGAGTACAGGGATCAACTGGTGAGCGATCCGCTGTCAATTTGGAGGGTCTTCACTAGACCCGCTAAATCGACCGCCAGTGGATCGATCTCAGAGTGTCAATCCGGGCTGTAATGTAGACCTTCCCTAAGACTCAAGCACCTTCTCAGCACTCCTATTTTATAGGTTTTAAAAAAACAACGTACCAAAACAAAAATGAGAAATTCCTATAAAGAATTGAAGATAAGTATCAGAGGGAGGGAATTCTTAGGTTCCCTGTGAAACTTCAGCATGCTGCAGCTAACCTACTCTCTAATGGTCCATGAATTTTCTTTTGATATCTTCACTGGTTCCTTAGTTATCTCCAACTCCAATTCAAAATTGCCCTACTGATGTTCAAAGCCATGCATGCCACTCTTCTGTTTATCTACTCTCTGCACACCTTCATGCCACTCTTCACAGCTGCAGAAGACTCTACTTCACTTACACTGTTCCATCCCTCACTTCTGAAACAAGTCTGTTTTAAATCTCTCCTTAGCCCCCACCACCCTTTGTTTTTTTGCAGCCCGGAATACTAACAATTAAGTGTCACGCCACGCTAAAAATAGGAAATTTAGCCAAACAGACAAGTTTAAAACAACATGTGCCTACATGTTTAAGATTATGTTTTGCTCTCCAGCCCTTGATTATGGGCTGCCAAAGACAGCATACTCAGCTAAGGAGGGTGAAGAGAAGAATGGTTCTGGAATGGACAGTCCCATGACTACACTGCAAAATAACTCTGCTTAAATATGGTTATGGACAAAACCTTTTCTTTTTGCGGATACAGACTAACACGGCTGCTACTCTGAAATTTATAACATGGTTTATTCATGTCTGTGTAGACACACAAAAAACAGGCTAGAGAATCCGGCTTTAATACTATCTCTCCCACCCCCCAGTATATACCCTACTGTAGAATAAATATGAAATTAAAGTTATCTTTTAATCTGGTTAAAGAAATGTGCATGTTGTAAAGCAAGAGCCTGACTAGCAAGTAGGGCAGAAGGAATGGAGCAGGGAGGATGTCTGGTTCAAAGACTAAATTAATGAGATAAAGGAAAGTTTCTAAAAAAAAAAGGCTCCTGACCAACAGCGGTGACAGCAAATGGTTTTGAATAGGACAGAAAGAATCTGTCTTAGAGGAAACATGGACCTCCCCATCCCACATACCAATGTTATCTTAAAAGTAAAGCCTAAGTGAACCCAGGTGCAATGAAAAACCAGTTGGTCAGCAAGAAGGAGGGTAGAGATAGGGAGGATAGGCCTTGGGGATAAAAGGAAGTTGTAAATCTTATCTGGATTAAGACTTGAAATAAGGGTGAAGTGTCTCAAATTGGTATTTAGCTGAAGTCAGTAATTGGCAATGACATCACTTGTTTGTTAAAGGGTGTAAAAAGTAAACTTTTAAAGGGTTCACTGCTAATACCTGCCTGACCACGTTGGAGCTAATATGGGTCTAAGAACCCCTGGGTTTAATCTGTTTGTCAGTATCTTGATCAAATGCTTATAAAGGTTTTGTTATTGTTTGGATGTAGTAAACTGCTTATTATTTAGGCGTTTGAGGCATGTTTAGAGCTACTGTATAAATATAACTCAGCCTTTGGATTTAATAAAGGAATTTATAGTTAAATTAGTGTCATGACAACATCCTGAATAAATAATAATAATTTCAACACCTAGGTTAAAGCCTCATCTACACCAGGGTTCATTTACTCTGGAGAATTAACCTTTGGGTAATTCAAACATGAATATTGAATGCAGGCAATTAATATGTTACAGTGTCCCCACATTCACTCCTATTTCACTTGCAGTTATCCCCACATCCAGATACAGAAATGCAAGTTAATTGCTCACTGTGGAAAAGTGGTGAGAGGACTCACTGAAGCGCATGAGCTAGTTTGCTACTGCCTCTTGCCTACACAGCACTTTCAGGAACATAACTGCAACGTTAAGGGAGGAGTTACTGTACATTCAAAAACAACGAGAAGTCCTTGTGGCACCTTAGAGACTAACAAATTTATTTGGGCATAAGCGTTCGTGAGCTAAAACCTACTTCATCAGATGGAGTGAAAAATACAGAAAGCAGGTATATATATTGCAGCACATGAAATGAGCCAATTCAATTAAGGTGGAAGTGGCCTATTCTCAACAGTTGACAAGAAGGGGTGAATACCAAGGGAGGAAAAATTATTTTTGTAGTGACCCATCCACTCCCAATCTTTATTTAGGCCTAATTTGATGATGTCCAGTTTGCAAATTAATTCTAGTTCTGCAGTTTCTTGTTGGAGTCTGTTTTTGACTTTTTTTGTTGAATAACTGCCACTAATAAGTGTCCAGGGAGATTGAAGTGTTCTTCTACTGGTTTTTGAATGTTACAATTATTGATGTCTGATTTGTGTCCATTTATTCTTTTGCGTAGAGACTGTCCGGTTTGGCCAATGTACATGGCAGAGGGACATTGCTGGCACATGATGACATATATCACATTGGTAGATGTGCAGGTGAACGAGTCCGTTATGGTGTGGCTGATGTGGTCAGGTCCTATGATGGTGTCCCTTGAATAGATATGCAGACAGAGTTGGCAACAGGGTTTGTTGCATGTATTGCTTGGTTCCTGGGTTAGTGTTTTTGTTGTGTGGCATGTAGTTGCTGGTGAGTATTGCTTCAGGTTGGTGGGCTGTCTGTAAGCGAGGACTGGCCTGTCTCCCAAGATCTGTGATAGTTAGGGATCGTCCTTCAGGATAGATTTTAGATCCTTGATGCGCTGGAGAGGTTTTAGTTGGGGGCTGTAGGTGACGGCTAGTGGCATTCTGTTACTTTCTTTGTTGGGCCTGGCCTGTAGTAGGTGACTTCTGGGTACCCTTCTGGCTTTGTCAATCTCTTTCTTCACTTCACGAGGTGGGTACTGTAATTTTAAGAACGCTTGATAGAGATCCTGTAGGTGTTTGTCTCTCTCTGAGGGATTGGAGCAAATGCAGTTGTATCTTAGAGCCTGGCTGTAGACAATGGATCGTTTGATGTGGTCTGGATGAAAGCGGGAGGAATGTCGGTAAGTATAGCGGTCAGTAGGTTTCCGGTATAGGGTGGTGTTTATGTGACCATTGCTTATTTGCACTGTAGTGTCCATTGGCCTTGTTAGCACTACAAAAGTAATTTTCCTCCTTTGATAGTCACCCCTTCTTGTCAACTGTTGAGAATAGGCCACTTCCACCTTAATTGAATTAGCTTCGTTAGCACTGACCCCCCCCCCCCACTTGGTAAGGCAACTCCCATCTTTTCATGTGCTGTAATATATATACCTGCTTTCTGTATTTTTCACTCAATGCATCTGATGAAGTGGGTTTTAGTCCACGAAAGCTTATGCCCAAATAAATTTGTTAGTCTCTAAGGTGCCACAAGGACTCCTCCTTGTTTTTGCTGATACAGACTAACATGACTACCACTTTAAAAACTGTACATTCAAAGTTATCCACACACTATTTATGCACCACTCATCCTGAGCCATGTCAAGCCATGCACCAACAGGCCACCTCCAGTTTTTCACCAGTAATGGGAGGATTTAATTACTTTCTACCCCCCTCAGTCTAATGCTTTACCTTGATGTGCTATTTTGGAGTATCTTTCCCTACTAACTTTTACAAGTGCTTTGAAAGTCTCTGACTGTGAGTACTAGACAAGTGCAAGGTACTGCTATATGTCCCCTGCTATCCCTTACCAGGACCCCCTGTATCACTCCTACATCCAGCCAGCTGCACCCCTCCTAGTTCCTGCTCATTTTTCCCTTCCCATCACATGCGCTGAGGATGGAGGTGGTGACCAGCCGGTGGCTGAGTTGCCATCTGAGAAATTTCAGCATTTCAAAATTTGGCTTTATTACCAACTAGCCTGAATCCCACGTGATGGAAATTTCTCATGAATAAGAACTTGGCCCGAAAAACCCTGGCAGGGCGGGGCTCCCCGGAGCTAAGGACCCCCAGCCTGGCTCCCACGCCCGAGGCACCGGCAGGGCAGGTCCCCGCTGGGGTTTGGTGGCGGCTCCTCGAACCCGACTCGTGCTCCCGCGTTGTGGTGGGTTCGAGTTGCGCTAGGGGCCGGTCCGTGTCCGGCCGGGGCCGCGCTGCGCTGACGGAGCAGCAGGCTCCGCGCCCACAGCGCTAGTACCGGCCCGGGGAGGCGCGTTCGCAGCCCCTGGTGAGCCCCCCCGCCCCGCCTGCGGCCGTTACACGCGCTGGCTCCGCAGGGCCAGCGGGGCTCACCGACGGCTCCTGGGCCGTGTCGCGCCCCCGATCCCCGCGCAACCTCCCCCTCCGATTCGCCCCCCCCCTCACTTGGCATCGGCAGAGAACGCCGCTCTGGCGCCGCTCAACTTGCTACCGCCGCAGCGCACCACGCGGAGCGGCTGCTGCGCCACCATCTTCCCGCTGCGAGACCTTCCACCTTCGACCTCTCACCCTTACCCCGCATCGCCTAGCGTTTAGGGCACTTCCGCCCTTAGTTTACATGGGGACAGGAAACTCTCAGTGATCTCCGTGAGGTCACACGGGAGCGCCGTCGGCTGGAGCGCACCACGCTTCGCTCCGCCCCTTACTGGCGGAAGACTGCAACAGAAACCGGAAACTGTAGGATGCGCATGCGCATAGCCTTTCTTGCTGTTCCCGTTGTCGTTCTAGGCCGGAGTCGGCATGTGTGGGTGACGTCACTAATGCGCGCCAGAGTGAGGCAGCAGAGGCCGGCGCCTGGGGAGGTGAGCGAGGGGCGGGGCCTGGAGGCGCGGAAGTGGGGTGAGCACGCAGGTCTCGTGCTGCTGCCGTCCGGCAGCTCGCGTCGGGTCGCTGTCAGGGCGGGCAGCGAGAGCCTTGGCTGCTGCCCCGGCGCGCCTGTTGTTCCTATGGTAACTATGTGGCACCCCTCAGCCACATAGTTATACTGACTTAGTCCCGGTGTAGACAACGCTAGGTCAACGGGCTTCCGGTGGACATAAGCTACCCCTTCTTGGGGAGGTGGCGTACCGCCTGTGCCATGGGAGAAGCTCTCCCAGTGTAGGTAGCATCTTCCCTAGTGCTCTAGTGGCGCAGCGCCAGACAAACCCTTATACAGTCTCCTATGTCTGCATTGCCTGTCCTTTGCTGAGAGGTTTCTGATAACAGGGTGCTCAAAGAGCAAGGCAGCTTTGTCTCGGGTAGTATCGGCTGCTATCCAACTGCACACAGCAATGCTCAACAGTATCTTAGCACAGGAAGTGAAGAATAGTATTGTATCCACTTGAAATGCTAGGGAATCCTCGATAGGGAAACTCTAGATAGGAAGGTTGAAATTATATTAGAATCTGATTAATTGGAACCACCCACTGGTTGGAGAGGCTTTCATCTTGGTTAAGCAGAATTGTCAGTCAACAGCTGCACCTTTGGACTTCAGCACTGACCCCAAAGCATTGGGCCATACTTATATAGCTCTCATCCCCGTTGAATGAGTGTCTCACAAAGATTAATGAATTTATCCTCACAACATCTCTGTTAGGAAAAAGTATTATTATCCACATGTTACAGATAGGGAACTTAGGTATAGAGAAATTGAATGACTTGTCCATCATCTCACAGGAAGTGTGTTGCGGAACCAACAATTGAATTAAAATCTTCCGAGTTCCAGTCCAGTGCCTTAAACAAGAGATAGCCTTGTCCTGTTTAAGCAGCAATGTCAGTGTCAACGGACTTAGTGCTTCCTAGAATATATTCTATAACTGTACCCTAATTGAAATTTAGTTTGAATGCTAAGCTAACACCTCTGCTCTTGAAGAAAAATGTCATGATATTTTATATTTCCACTTAGTGTTAGGACTGCAGAGAAATCAAACCAAAACACAATGCTTCCATTTCCCTCAATGTTAGGTTAATACACTCGTCAAAATTTAGTGCAGAGTTACTAGAAAAAATGCTGATCTTATAGTACAGGTCTGTCTCATCTTACGCGGGGGTTCCGTTCCGCGGTTAGCGCGTAAAGTGAAAACCGCGTATAGCCAAAACCCCATTGAGTTCAATGGCGGGCGAAATCGCCCGCACTACAGGTATAGTATTAAAACTGTTGTTTTTCTCTTTCTTTTTGTTTTTGTTTTGTTTTTGCCGACCGCGTAAAGTTGAAATTGCGCATGTTAAATGCGCGTAAGATGCGACAGACCTGTATTTGTTTTCTGAGACCATGTCTACACTAGAAACTTACCAGTTTAGCAATATCAGTTAATGGTGTAATGTGTTTTTTTATGACATTTCTATACTGGCAAAAGCCCTAGTGTAAATGCAGTTATACCGACATAAACATGCTTTTGCTGGTATAGCTTTTTTGCTTACCGAACAATATAAACTATATCTGTGAAAACACTTTTTTACCAGTATAAGCTATGTGCATGCTAGCAGTGATTTGCCAGTATAGCAATACCAGCAAAACTTTTAAGTGTAGACTAGGCCTCACATCAAGGTTTTAGCTGGGACCAGCTTAGCTGAAGATCTGTAAAGACTGCTGCCCAACCTGGAAAAATGTTATATGTATATACACTTTGTAGCTGAAAAACTTGATCTTTTTATTTACGAGCTGTTTTGGTCTGTATATTGAATGAAATAAAAATAATTTAGTTTCTTCACAAAAGTTCAGAGACTATTTAGAATCTTTTTACCTGTGTCTATTAAGCAATCAGTTCTTTCAGATTCACTCAAGTCTGTCTATCTAAGGTATTCATGTGGACCCCATCTCCATAGTATCTGAGCACCTCACAATGCCAGTGAGGTAGGGAAGTGCTATTATCCCCATTTTACATGTTGGGGAACTGAGGCACAGGGAGACTAAGTCACTTTTCCAAGGTCATACAGGAAGTCTTATAAAACTCCTATATATTCTATCCCCACATGATTTTGGTAGTTATTTCTGATATTCTATACTATTTTAACTCCATACATGCAATTTTATTCCAATTTTCCCCTAAGAAATTTAACCATAAAATGAAAATCTAGATTTAAGGTTTATATTTTTGGTGTACATTTTTATATCTAATTTTGTTGTACATGTAATTGGATTACATCAAAGATATTGTAGAATTTACTATCAACCTTTGATATCAGGAACTGAGACAAGATAACATTAAAAGAACAGTTAAAAAAATTATATTATCCATTGCCAAAATAGAACATTTATTATTAGGCTTGGCAGGATTCAGTTTAAATCATTAGTCATCATTGATAAATGTCTATTTCACCAGGCACACTGAAATCGATGGAAAAAAATATCCATAGGTAATAGTTAGCAAGCACAGCTTCCCAGGCTCCTTGCACCTGCAGGAATCCGGTATCTCCGGCTGCGCAAGGAGTCCTCTGCAGCCCTGCTGTCGTGGCTGTGCAGGGAGCCCCCTGCAGCACTGCTGCAAAATGCTGAAAATTTATTTAAAATTGGGGTGGGGGAGGGAGGGAAGGTTAAAAATAAAATCCATATTGACCGTTGAATTTACCACACACACAAAAATTCTGCCAAGCCTGTTTGATAATGTATCATGTCCTGATTACACCATTGTTCAGTTTTGTGGTGGAAAAACCTTTGTCTTTATTGGAAATGTAAAATTCACATTGTACAAAATCTCATTAAAATTGGAGGAATATTCGCTACTTAGTTTGCATTTGTTTATGCTATTGCCTCACTATTCAGAAATACTAAAGGGTCTAACTCGGTCCTGATGCATGCAATTTTGTAAGTGATAGTAAGAGTTATACGCATCAAATAGATTATTGACTCATAAAATCTTCTCTACAATAATTGACTCCAGGGAGTGTTACTCAGTGAATGTTTCCACCATATAAAATAAGACATCCACAGAAAGTTACAAAAATAAATAGACAATTTACCTAACTGCTTCATGCTCTTAACTTTCACTATGTTGTTGCTCAGTATTCAGAAAAGGTCTGAAAAAGCCTTTGAACATGTACTTAATACTGATAAACAGTCATTCTTGGTTTCCACATTAGTGTGTCAATAACAGAGAATGAATGCTGGTCTTGGGACCACTCTCTGCTAATTTGCAGCAATAGTTTTTGTGTGTATGAATATATTCAACATTTTGAGTAGATCTTGCTGTGTTGTTGGATTTGAAACATTTCTAATGGAATAGTCTCACTGGGTTTACTATTTTTAGTAGCCTCCAAAACAATTGAACTTTTAAAGTGGCTTCCTATTTTGGGTGGTGGTGGGGTTGTTTTTAATCAGAAAGACCAGTTTACACTTCAGTTTGTGTCTGACATCAATATTCTGCCTGGGACACTGACATCAGGAAATCCAATCTGAATATTTGTGGATGTGAATATTGAGCTTACTGGTGTCTGATGTTGACATATGAGCAGAAGCCTTTAGAGCAGCAGAATTCACACATATACACTATACATGTCTCTGATGGAGTGAGCCACCTGCTGAGTTTCTAGCATTTTTTAAAATGAATGTTCTGTTTCTGCACAGCCTGTTGCTTGCGTTTTAGTCTAGTGGTACTTGCAGATAATGCAAAATCCCAATTAAAGCTTTTACATTGAAAGTTTTGTTGCTCTGTCCTTATAGCAATGGTGCTTCAGGGATTGTCTACATGGGGAGGGAAATTTACTGGCATAACTGTTCGGGTATAAACTCCCCGTGTGGACACTCTCATAAGAGTGTCCACACGGGAATTATACTTGTAATTATACCAATATAATGATAGCGGTAAATTTCCCTGAATAGACAAGCCCTCAGGAAAAATGATTCTCTAACTCAGATCTGCTTGCCATGTTACCATATGATATTGTTTGTAATTCAGTTGGGTGAAATTTGCTAACTGAAGAAAGCTGCTCAGACCTTCTTCCTTTTTGAATGTTAGCTGGTGATTTAAAAATGTTCAAACCCTCCTGAGACTTTTTTTATAATTTCATTAGGATCTAGATTTAGACGCATCCTAAGTGAATACATGGGGGACCAATGAAAGGATTACTGCTTACCAAACACTTTATTAACAAAGGAATGTGTAATTAAATATACAAAAAGTAACAAGATCCTTGCACGCTTCATGCTGAATTTTGTGATCATTTGAAATGTAATTCAGGAAATTTAATTGCACTGTCAGTGTTTTGTTTCAAATACAATGCTATTAGAAAGTTTTCTACTCATGTTTCAGGTATACAGTATTTATGTTTGGATATATTAATAAAAGTCTAGAACATCTGATGTCATAAAACAATATTTCTGTTTTATGTTTTGGAAGATGTGTAAAGGTGGAAGACATTAATCCACATCTGTGTAAATCAGGCGAGTAGAGTACAGACATGGCAGAACATAAGAACGGCCATCATGGGTCAGACAAAAGGTCCATCTAGCCCAGTATCCTGTCTTCTGACAGTGGCTAATGCCAGGTGCCCCAGAGGGAATGAACAGAATAAGTAATCATCAAGTGATCCATCCCTTGGCCCCATTCCCAGCTTCTGGCAAGCAGAGGCTAGGGACACCATCTCTGCCCATCCTGGCTAATAGCCATTAATGGACCTATCCTCCATGAACTTATCTAGTTCTTTTTTGGACCCTGTTATAGTCTTGGCCTTCACAACATCCTCTGGCAAGGAGTTCCACGGGTTGACTGTGTGTTGTGTGAAAAAATATTTCCTTTTGTTTGTTTTAAACCTGCTGCCTATTAATTTCATGTGGTGACCCCTAGTTCTTGTGTTATGAGAAGGAGTAAATAACACTTTATTTACTTTCTCCACACCACTCATGATTTTATAGACCTCTATCATATCCCCCTTTAGTCGTTTCTTTTCCAAGCTGAAAAGCCCCAGTCTTATTAATCGCTCCTCTTATGGAAGCCGTTCCAGACCCCTAATCATTCATTTTCTGAACCTTTTTCAGTTCCAATATCTTTTTTGAGATGGGGCAACCACATCTGCATGCAGTATTCAAGATGTGGGCGTACCCTGGATTTATATAGAACCTTAGGTTGTGTACCCTACACGGTCTCTACATGTCCCAGCAATGTCTCCCCTGTGCAGAGAAAGGCTCCAGCAGTGGGGGAATGCTCTGGGATGTGGGAGGCAATGGGGAAAGACTCCAGTAGCTCCCCACTGCTGTAGCTTTTCCCTACCACAGGGAGCTGCTGGAGCCTTTCCCTGTTGCAGTGAAAGACTGGCTCGGGGAGGCAGCTGGGAAAGGCTCTGGCAGCTCCCTGCTCCTGGAGACTTTCCCTGCTGTAATGAAAGGCTATGCTGGGGGGAGGCAGTGACCGGGGAAAGGCTTTTGCTGCCTCCCCCTTGCCAGAGTCATTCCCCTATGAGAATGCCCTGTGGTCTACCTTTTTGATAGCATCATGGTGCCATCTGGTAGTCTACTTAAATGCTTTGATCACTCATGCTAATGTAACCTCATGGAAGAAAGGTTGAACCAATTGAAAGTTGAGTATTTTGATTAGCCAGAATCTTCTAGAATAAACATCACATTATGCATATCCTTATTTGTGTACAAGGCCATCAGTGTAAATGGTGGTTTACAGAGCTCATTAAACAAGATACAGTCCGTACGCCAAAGAGCTTACATTATAAACTGACAAGACAAACCTACAGAAATTAACTCAAACTGGAATGAGGGAGGGAGAAGAGGGTTCACAGTCATTTAAACCTTCTCCCCCAGCACCCAGAGAAGAGATGCACAGCCATTAAGCGGTTTCAAGAGTTGGCCTGCTGCCTACTTAGCATAAGCGCTCTTAAAAATGACCTTTTTCTTTCATAGTTGCTATGTGTTTGTTTTATTTAATTTAGTTTTTTCTCTTGTAAATGGTTCAGTCTTGAATAATCATCATATTTAAATACTAACCTAATATTGCTAAACAAGGTAATAATTCTTTCATTTTTTCAGAAATTCATTTCATTGTTTTGTGTTTTTCTGAGTTAAAATAACTCAAGTAACTTGTGGGGTTTTTTTTTTTTTGTAATTAGGCATAAGTATCTAAGGCTATGCCTACTGGAAACCATGCTGTCTTACTTCTGTTACTCTTCTAATAAATTAGTGCTGTCAAATATTTGACCATTTTTGACATCATTTGACTGGTCAACTGAACAATTATTTTTGGACAATTCAAATGCTCAAATCTGGGAGTGACTCAGATTTCACCCTGTCCATATTTTCTGAGATTATTTTCTTTTATTAACAAACCAAACCAATAATAATACAAATTAAAGGTCTGATCTGCAAACCTACTCATGTAGTAATCTGAGTAAGTGAGTCTATCCTACATAGGCGAACAAAGGATTAACAAGCATCTGAGATCATTATTAGCCCATCTTGCTGCACCTAATCAGACTTCATTTGTTATTAGACCCAAGACAGAGATCCAGAAGAGAGAAGGTAGACAGTTCCCTCTCTCTTGGAAGGGTTTGGGAGAAGGCAGATTGAAGAAGGCCACAGGGATAGAATTAACACCTGTAGTGGTGGCAAGGTACAGAGAGGCAGTCTTGAGGGGTCAGTATTCCAGCAGAGAAAGAAGCAGCTGGGAGGACCTAGGGAGAAGACAGAGGTGAGACTACAAGTGACTAGGAGGTAGGAAGTGGCTCAGGGAAAGGCTGTGCACGAAGGAGCAGACCTAGCTGCTTAATACAGGGTCTCTGGGCTGGGGACCAGAGGAGAGGATGGGCCTAGGTTTCCTTAACAGCCCTGAGGAAGGGGCTGTCACACTGTCTTGAGTGGCTCATGAGTGAGCATACCAACCTCAGGGCAAACTGTTAACAGCAGGGCACACACCCCAAAATAGTTGTGAGTTCTCTACTTAGATTTCACCAACGAAGTAACAAGTGTAAACTCCTCAGTACACAGCCAGAGTGGGGTGGAAGATTGAGCTTAAAGAACAGGCTCAGAGAGCAAAAAGTTCTTTTGTGTTGAGACGTTTCTGGACTTTTTGTTGTAAGGAGTGGAGTTAAAATGTGACCTGATGGGAGAGCCAAGTTACGAGAAGAAAGTCCACTGCAGGATCTGAGTGACTATTGGCAGGGGGTGCAAGAGTGGAAAGAGTTGCTACACCATGAGGGGGGACAGCAGCAGTGAGACCACAGCAAGGGTTTGCAGAATCAGGGCTGAATGCAGGGATCTACAGTCAGCTTTTTGTGCAAGATTTTATTTTAAACATTAATCTAAAATTTACATAATCTTGGCTGCTGAATTGTAATTGCAGTCAAATATGCTGTGTAGACAGGGTTTTTATCTGTCTTTAATTACTTGGAGCCAGAATCTGCCTTTTAGAAGTAAAAATATTTAAGTGGAAAATTTGTATGGCTCTTCATGCATTATATGGGCAGGTAACCTACTGTGTACAGCTGTAGCAGTGGTTTGGAAATCCATCCTTCAAAAACACATGGTCGGTATTCTATATGTTGCTTACCCTGTCTCTTGTTAGTTCAAGGTCTGGCTTTAAAACACCCAACAGCTTCGCAAGTCATGTCCTTACTTGAAAGTACATAGTCTTTCCTAATTGTCATTTATGAAAGTCATTTATGTTTGTGCAGAAAGGCCAGTGTACAAAAGCTGACTTGAGTTTGTTTCATGGTAAGCCATCCAATATTGTATTTATCCCAAACTGTCATTCATCATAAATATGGTAAGAAATGTAAAAGATCCTCTGGCAGTGCAACAGTAGAAGCAAAACAATGCTGTGTACATAGGGTTATAATTAGGACCCTACCAAATTCACGATCTATTTTCATCAATTTCATGGTCATAGGATGTTAAAAATCGTCAATTTCACGGTTTCAGATATTTACATCTGAAATTTCACGGTGTTATAACCATGGGGTCCTGACCCAAAAGTGTGTGTGTGGGGGGGGGTGGGGTGGTTAAAAAGGTATTGTAGTGGGGTCACAGTATTGCCACCCTTACTTCTGCGCTGCTGCTGATGGAGATGCTGCCTTCAGAGCTGGGCAACTGGAGTGCAATGTGAAGCACAGATGTGAGGGTTGCACAGTATGGGGGGGTTCACTTTTGGCGGGGGCAGGGCTGGCCTTATGGGTGGGCGACCGCCCAGGATGCTGTGGTCAGGGGGGCGCTGTGGTCTCCCCCAACACAGCCAGGCCAAGGTCCCTTTAACCCCTGAGTGCTGGGCCTAGAGCCAGGGAGAGATAGGCTGGGACAAGAGTGCTGGAACCTTTGTAGAAGTGGGGAGCCACCAGTGCTGGAACTGAGGGGAAGGGGGCCATGCCCCCGACTTTTTAACATGGGTGTAGTTTTGGGGAGCAGAGGCAGCATTGTCCCCCCAAACTGCAAACCTCGGGCAGGCGCAGAGCTGTGTTGGCAGGGGCTGTGCTTCATGGCAGGGGAACTGTGGCTTGCAGTTTGGGGTGGCAGTGTCACCCTCTGCCCCCCAAACAATGCCCATGTTAAAACGTGTGGGGCATGACCCGCTGGTCTTCCTGATTCTGGTGGCATTGGCTGGGACGTCCCAGATGGGAGCTCCTACTGGCAGCGGCTGCTCCCTATATATCTGGGGAGCGATGGGGGCAGGAAACGGGGCAGGGTGTGGAGCTTCCTGCAGCTGTGGGGAGGTTTCCGGAGGTGGGTCTGACCTGGCTCCAGGAGCAGCCCCTGCAACAGCGCCTGCAAGAGAAGAGCCCCCAGCCCTGCCAAGACTAGGAGCTGGAGCCCGGAGCATGGTAGGAGCTCTGGCTGGGGCGTCCCCAGCCCTGCCCCACCCTGACAGATCTCATGGGGGAGACCATGGTCCATGATGCATTTTTCCTGGCTGTGAATTTGATAGGGCCCTACACAATTGAGTGTGTGACTTGGAATTAGGATATCATTTACAGTGACTGAATTTTAGATTCCTGCCCCTTTATATGTTAGAGCTATAGGGTTCTAGCACAGTTCAGCTATGTAGTTAGGATTCTGTGTATGCTACTAAAGTGGTCCTGTGACATGCTTATAATTGCCATACAGACAGGTTCGTAAACATTTAAAATAAGGGTTAATTTGGTGGCAGCAAATCATGTGTTATGTTTCCCTCTGTAGAGAGATCCACACAATTGCACAGAGTAGTTTGGAGAGGGGCTTGCAGTCACCCAACAGTCTCCCTACCCCGGTAGGTCCTCCCAGTGACTACTGCCTCTGTGTACTTGTTCAGAGGATGAGTAGGCAGGAACTGTAGTGGGAGAGGTGGCACATAGGTTGGAAGCATGAGGTGTGGAGGGGATTCTGGTCTGGAGGAAGTATAATGAGAGCCTGGAATAGAATCTGGAAATCCTGACGCCCAATCTCACCTGCCTTGACAACTGAACTACATTTCCCTTCTAGGTTTGGGCCCAGAGCCCAGGACTCCTGGCTGATTCCAAGTCCTCTGATCTAACTGCTACATCATGCTGCTGTCTTGCTGGTGAATGTTTCTATATTAGTGAGGGGTGGGGGAAATAACATTTTGTGGGGCTGGTGACCTGACACCTGAGAAAACAGATTTGAAAGGAGGAACAATACCTTGGTTCTTCCATGATACTGGGCATCACTAGTGTCTAGGGCAGGACTCTGGCCATTGCCTTTGCTAGGAGTAGAGCCTTGCTGGGCTTCTCTGTTGTCCCCTGGTTGTTACCATAGTCTGGGCCATTGTCAGGACCCTGACCTGCTTCCTCCTGTCTGATTTTCTTTTTGAAAGAGATCGTCTGTGGGGCTCTCTGCATCCAAGTGTCTTTGTTCTCCATCAGTTCCTGAGTGCTGTTGCTAGGAGTAGTGTAGTTTTGGCTCTTTCTGCACTCTCACTTCTGTGTTATTGTGTGTGTCTTGGCCTAAAAATTAATCTGCATGATTTCAGTGTGGTCAGGGAGTGGGGGCACTGACCACAGCAGCTGAAGGGCATTCACTTTCACAAACACAAATGTTTGGAAATTGAGAAATCTCTTGAGCAAGAGGAATGGCAGGAGGTATGCAAATGCATAGTCGGGGAGAAGGCTGGGGACTCTGCCGAGCCAGCCTTAGGGATGAGCCAATTGGATAGCTACACAGAAGCCTGTGTTTCTGGAGGTTCTGCTTTTTACCCCCTCTTGGAAAGCACCTAAGAGTTTGCTCACCCAGTGATCCGCTACACCCAACTCCCAGTGAATTATGGAATCCCAGTTCTCAGCCAGTTGCCATATCCCTCCCTACTCCTACCTTCTACCTGGAGAAACTCTTCTGATGCCCAATAATGACAACGCTCCAACTCCCCCACCAGTTGCTAAAACCTTTCTACGTCACTCATCAGCAGTAAGCACCCTGACTTGCTTAAACATCATTCCCTTCTGGTCCCAGATATTCTGGCCCCAAGTCTCACCTCACACAGAGCTACTTAAATCCTACTAGACTCCAGTTTCTCTGAGGAGATGAATGGACGTGGAATAGACAGTGTTTCTTCATGCTGAGCCTGGGACAAAGAATTGAGGGTAATAGACATCTGGGTCTGGCAGGAGGGATGCTACTAAATGACGTATGGTTGGGGTTGAAGAGGAAAGAGAAGGGCAGCAACAAAGCAGGAGGATCTGATGCTATCAGCAGAGTTTAAGAGCATGAAGATGGGGCTTATATTAATACACTGAGGGCTGTGTGAGAGAGAGAGTGGGGAGAATGAGGAGTCCACACATAACTAATAGTAGGATTTATTGAGTTATAGACTTCTGTCCCTATAGGAACTTTATTGATAGAAAGTGCTGGCCTATGGAAATCACAGCACACAATGCCCCATTCTGATCCTGTGGCAGAGGTATCTCCTGATACAATCAAAGGAATACTAATTTAAACTAAGATTCCAAGAGACAAGGGAATGGGATAGAAGGCCTTTCACCATTACTGAACTGGCCCCAGGTTGGTTGCCACAGGGTCTTTCCTCTCTGAGGTCTGTTTGGGTCCTGTGTGAAACAAACTGATGGGTCTTGGTACAGTTCCTATTGGAAAGGTGTCCACATCACATAATCCCCCGTCAGTCCTCTCTCTTGTTCCTGGAAGGCTCTCCCTGAACGTAGGAGCTGGAATGAGCTAGCCTGTGGCTGTACCAGAGATAAGGTCTGTAGATGAACTGGGAAAAGTTTCCCCTATAATATAACCTAGATGGTCTCTGGGGTTCCAGGTGAAGCTTCTGCAGCAGAGAAGGTGCAGGAGCTGCTGCTAGTGCAGAACCAGCTTAGGGACATCAAGATAAAGAAGGAGCTGAGTGAAAGATAAGAGAAAACAGGGACCCAAATACCAGCAAAGATAGAGGGGAGGGCACGAAGTGGGAGAGTGGTGCAGGAGAAAGAGGAGAAAAAAAGACCCCGGGGAATCCAAATAATAGCAGCTGAAAGAGGGACGGGATGTAGATCAGGGAGTATCTGGATCCCAAAGACCCAAATATTAGGATCCAAAAGCACTTTACAGATCTTCTGAGGTAGGTCCTCAGTATTGTCACACTTTACTAGTGGGAAAATTGAGGCACAGGGAGGCAATATCCAAGATCACACACATGTCTGTGGCGGAGTCAGGAATGTATCCCCAGAGTTCTGATTCCCAGTCCACATGCTCTGACCAGCAGCTCAGGAATATAATGACAGAGACATATGAGGAAGGGGCCAGAGGAACCAAAGATCCCAAGTACAAGCAGATAACGTGTGTGTGTGTGTGAAAGAGAGAGGGTTGGGCACCAAGAGGGTGAGTGCTGGTATAAGATGGGGAAATGAAGATTCTGGCCAGCCCAAATAGCAGCAAGTGAAACAAGGGTGGGTTAGCAGATCCCAGGAACTTAAATACTGGGATCTCAAGAACATTATAAGCATTATAAGGTAGGTTCCCAATATCTGTTTTATTAGTGAGGAAACTGAGGCACAGAGTAGTGAAATCCAAGGTCATATCTCACACCTGTGGCAGTCAAGAAACTCTCCCAGGAGTTTGACTTCCTTATGCTGACAACTAGATCTCATACCCCTTCAAGAGCCAACAATAGATTCCAGCAGTCCTGAGTTCCAGTCTCCCAGGTTCAAATATGTTCCTTCTCCCTCCGAGGGACAAGAAATTAAACCAGATGTCCTGGCTTCCCTGTTCTAAGCTCTACATAAGAACATAAGAAGGGCCATACTGGGTCAGACCAATGGTCTCTGTAGCCAGTATCCTATCTCTGACAGTGGCTGGTGCCAGATGCTTCTGGCAGTCAGATGTTTAGGGACACCTGGAGCATGGGGTTGTGTCCTTGACCATCTTGGCTAATAACTATTGATGGACCTGTCCTTCACGAACTTATTTCATTCTTTTTTTAACCCATTTCTACTTTTGGCCTTCACAACAACTCATGGCAGCAAATTTCACAGGTTGACTGTGAGTTCTGTGAAGAAGTACTTTCTTTTGTTTGCTTTAAACCTGCTGCCTAGCTCTTGTGTTACATGAAGGGACAAATAACACTTCCCTATTCACTTTCTCCACACCATTTGTGATTTTGTAAACCTCTGTCACAGCCTTCTCAGTCATCTCTTTTCTAAATTGAACAGTCCCAGTCTTTTTAATCTCTCCTGATCTGGAAGTTGTTCCATTCCCCATATAATTTTTGTTGCCTTTCTCTGCACCTTTTCTAATTCCAAATCACATTGTATCCAGAGGCAGGAATAAAACCCAAACCACATCCTCACTGCCTTCCCGCAGTATTCTAGGAATTTGTCCCATTCCATGTCTGATAGAGCTGAACTCTCCCTTCATTCGGATTAGGCAATATTGGTTCCTTTGGCGCAGGGAAATTGGTTTTTTCCCTCCCTCTCTTGGAAAGCTGTCAGAACGATCCTCCCAAGCACACAGCTGGAGTCACATGAGGAGGAGGAGAAGTGTATAGAACAAGTTCAGGTAGAGGGCCAGTCCCTTCTAGACTAAGTGATATATTACAGACAGTTCAGGGAATTAAAACCATGTCTCCTCAGTGTTCAGTAGTGCTCCAGCCACTGGGCCAGACATACTGGGGGGCCAGGGGTCTATAAGCGGGAACCAATGTATAATGCTGTTGCACAACCACACTATTGTGAGGTATTTTTAGACAGCAGTCTAAAAAAAAACTGCTCCAGAGTCTCAGATGTCTATTAAAATATTAAGTCTCCAGCCCCGCTGATTATGAAGAAAACCTCCTAAATATGAACCAAGTGATATCTGCCTGAATCTGCAAAGAGCCCTAAGCAAGATGTGAACTGTCCCATTCATACAATTAAGTATTAACTCTGAGTCCCAGTGATGGCAATTTAAATGTCAGCTCATGGTCTGTGGACTCCCAACTCAGGCTGTCTACATACAGCCTATGTTGGCAAAATTTATGTCGCTCAGGAGTGTGAATATTCTACCTCCCGAGCGACATAAGTTACACCAGCATAAGCATTCGTGTGCATAGCACTGTTGGTAGGAGAGCTTCTCCTGCCAACATAGCTTATACTGCTCACAGAAGTGGGTTTTTTTATTGCCAACAGGAGAGCTCTCTCCCATTGTGCATAGCGCGTCTTCACCACACGTGCTGCAGTGGCGCAGCTGTACCAGTACAGCTGTGCTGCTGCAGCGCTGTACATATAGACGTGGCCTCAGTTCATCTTCCTGTAGGCCACAAAGCTTGTGTTTCCTCTTGCCCTCTCAACAACCCTACCCTAACAGCTCCACTATTTGAGAGGCCCTCCTCCATAGCCACCATAGTGACTGATAAGAGCCTGGAGGAGGCGGATGATCTCTCAGACAATGAATAATTACAGTGAGAGCTGGAAGTGCTACTGCAGAAGGCAGTCTGCAGCAGCTGATGGAGGAGATCCAGGAGCAGACCTCTGAGGGTATGTCTACACAGTAATGTAAGCTAAGGTTAGCAGGACTCGAGTCAGCTGACCCATATCAGGGAACCCTGGGCGTGAGTGTCTACACTGTGTTTAACCCTTGGTTAAGGATTTTCTGACCTGTGCTCAAATCTAGGGCTTTGGCATCCACACAGCAGGGCACAGACCTGAGACAAAGTAACCCTATCCCAGAGTGACAACACTCTAGCCCAACGAACGTGTTGCACTGTGGGAAAACTCTACTGTCCACCCTGTTTCCTAACTCTGATGATGCTGTTGATGAAACTCAGGTGCCCATAAGGAGTACATAAACTGCATAATTAGCTACTTTACTAGCTGTCTCAGTGTGACTACAGTGTGAGAAGGCATTATATTGAACTGCCATCTAATCTGAGAATTGGGGTCTCCAGCTCTAGGCTGAGACACAGTAGTATTAAAATGCCCATGTGCACCTGTTCTGAGGATAAATAGGACGTCAATCTCTAGGGCTGTCAAACTATTAAAATGAAATTTAGCAATTCTTAATGTTTAAAATGGGATGTTCAGTGAAGGTGTTTTTGATTGGTTGTTTTTTAATTTATTTTTGCCTGTTTTGAAGTTTGACCCAAAATGTAGTTTTCAGAGGAAAAACACACACATACCCAAGTCTGGCTGCTGCTGGCTGCGGAACGGTGAAGTGTGCCCCCAGGACTTAGGGTGCAGTGTGCTCCAGGATCCCGCAGGGATCCCTTATCCCTGCCCCGCTGCACTCCAGGAGGCAGTGATTAGAGATTCCCGGGAGGCCATGGGGAAGTTTTGGGGCTGGCTCCCACTCACCACCCTCACACTGCACGCTGCCTAGGTGACTGCACATGCAGCCCCAGGTGGGGACAGGTGGGCACCCAGGAGCAAAGGACAGAGAGTGGAGCAGGACCAAGTGCCTGCCCTGCAGTGAGGGGGTGAGGCTGGTGGGGGATGACCCCCATGCTGAGCTGGGAACGCTTTCATTGTTTTTATTGACTCAGGGTATGTCTATAGTAGAAAGGTAAGTCGACCTATATTAGGTTGACTTTCAGCCACTGCAGTAATTACTGCGATGGTGCCTGTCCACACTACCCTCCTTGGGTCGGTGGTGAGCATCTTCATCAGGAGAGCTTCATCAGGAGCGGTGTGAGGAGCTGAGAGCTCAGGCTCTCATCTCTGCTGGCAGCTTCCTGCCGGGAGCCCAGCTGCCTCACAAGCTCCCAGGCTCCCGGCAGGCTGCCCCCCACCTCTGCTCCCCGTTTCTCACGGGGAGCAGGGGGAAGCCGCCTGGCGCTTCTCACCTCCTATTCCACCGCAGGAGCAGGGGGGAAGCCGCTCAGGGCTTCTCTCCCCAGG
>NW_020664413.1:48746216-48777889 GCF_002925995.2 Terrapene triunguis | reverse complement strand
CCCTGAGGAGCGGGGGGCAGCTGGGCTCTAGCTGCCCGGCTTTCTTGTCAATTTCACAGCTCCTGCCATGAAATGGACAAGATAGCCAACAGCCGATGTAAGGCAGTATCTGTGCTATACCGACATAAGCCTTACGCCTCTTGTGGAGGTGGAGTTGTTATGTTGGTGTAGTAGGGCACTTACATCTGCAGGAGGAAGGCTGTAGTGTAGACACTGACATAATTAGGTCAACATAAGCTGCTTTATGTCGACTTGTGTAGTGTAAACCAGCCCTTTCCCCCCGTTTTATCTGCTCTCCCCTTTTTCTGTTCTGTTCCCCTCTTTCCTTAACCCTTGCACTGACTCATTTTTCACCCCATTCATGTTTTTTAAGACAATAAATTACACATTTTACATCATGCTAGGAATAAAAGAAACCCCATTAAAAATACAAGTCAAAGATCTGATCCTGCAAACCCTTTTCTCATGCCCTAGTTGCTGTTCATATTTTTATTGAGAGTAAGCATGATAGTCAGGGCTGGTGCTTCCACTAGGCGACCCTAGGTGGTCGCCTAGGGCGGCAGGATTTGGGGAGCGGCATTTTGCCACCCTCGGCGGAAATTCGGCGGCGGGGGTCCTTCCGCTCCAGATCTTCGGCGAAAATTCGGCGGCGGGTCCTTCACTCACTCCGGGACCTGCCTCCGAAGTGCTCCAAAGACGCGGAGCAGAAGGACCCCTGCCACCGAATGCTCAGAGGAGAAGCGCTGCCGCCTAGGGCAGCAAAAACCCTGGCGCCGCTCCTGATGAGAATTAGGACTTATTTATCCTAAAAAGGAGTGAAGGGTCAAGACCCAGTGCAGGCATCAACTAACAGCTTTTTTCCCCAAAGTTTCATTTAAAGAATGTGTCTAGAAGTTACATATTTTGATCCTCAAAGCTCTAACTGCAGTGAAATAGGTTGTGTAATCATCTTATTTTTTAATCCTTGTCAGATCTGTCTTTAATTACTTAGAGTCACAATCTGCTTTTTTAAGTGGAAAACTTTTATGGCCCTGCACTATAAGAGCAGTGAATTTTGAACAGCTGTGGTGGTGGTTTTGAAATCCACCCTTCAAAAACACTTGGTCAGTGCTCTGTACATAACTTGCCTCGTCTCTAGGCATTTTTTGTTAATTCAAGGTCTGACTTTACAACATATAAAGGCTACCCTATTAATGTTTTTTTCTTGAAAGTACATAGTTTGCATAACCATGAATAGCCTACTCTGAAGAGCCTTTGTACAGTATTTGTTCAAAACGACCAGGATACCACAAAATTCTTGAAAATCTTTTCATGATGGACCATCCCAGGCAGTACTCACCAAAAATGTCATTAATCACAAAGATGGTTTGATGATAAATGCAATGGGTAAGCCTGCTGCGGCAACATAACAGTAGAAAGAACAAAATGCTGTGTACTTAGATTAATAGGAGTTTCACAGATGCTGAGCAAACAGAAGGACCTTTAGTGTTTGTCTTTTCAATGTCAGTAGGTAGGATTCTTCTGTGTCACTGCCCTTTATCCCTATAATATAATAAACTGTAAATGAAAATCAGGGATTATGATGTAGAATTTTCAGTTACTTTTGAGGCATGTCCTATCCTTGATTTTAAACTATGGGAAGACATGTGGCCTCAGGATATGGCACAACTGATAACTGATGTCGTGCCATGGCCAAAATGCAGTTGTGTGATGTTTCTTGCTTTACTGGCTTGTTCCACAAAATGCTGTAAATTTTGCATACTTTGGGAATTTCTGTTCACTCACAAACAACGCTATAAAGCCATTTAAAAGAAAATAATAGCATTTTGCTCATCTTAGACTTCTGGCATTTAAAATGAGAACCACCAAGTTGTATTGAATTGTCATTACTCATATCGCTAGGTGCATCTTATCCCAGAGTGCTGCTCAAAGGAAAATGGGCCCAGTATTTTCACATAACACAAGTACTGGAGAAAAACTGCCTGTCATAGGTGAATAGTAAGTTGTTGTGTAATAATCTGTTTACTGATTTGTACACCTAGATTCTTCCAGGGTATGTCATGTCTCCAAACAAAATTCCTGCATGTTACACTGTATGCCTTTATCTATCCAGTCTAGCAGTCTGTGGTTGCATACACATAGATTGCACCCTTGTGGCTTCAGAGCTGTGGATACCAAAGAGAACAGATTATTGGAGATAATATTAAAGTTCAAATTGAAATGTTTCTTTCCAGATCCATCTTTTTCAGGTGAGTGCCCTAACTAGCAAGGTACAAAGTCATTCTCGTTCTCACTCTCTTTCTCTGGCTCAATGACTGACTATTCAAGTATTTCATACAAATCTCCAGGAAAGACTGAGAGAGACCCACCCCATAATAGCCCATAGCTTGGTGATTAGGGCACTCCTCAGGGAGCGGGAGGACTGGGTTCAACTCATGTTCTCAGTCCATCCTCCCTTAGCCTCTATGCAGACTGCTGTGTGATTGCTCCTCTCCTTGCCCTGGTGGTCTGGTGTTTATGCTTCTCCACCAGTGGTGGTGGCCTATCCTCTGCTGTGATGCTCTGTGGCTCCAGTGGTGCAGACTTGGCTCCAGGAGCTGCTCCTTCAGAGCCTGAGAGAAACAAAAGTCAGTTAGAGCTGTAACCGTAAAGCTCCATCTGAGAGGTTCCAGACTCTTCTCTTTGAGTAGCCATGAAAGAAATTTGGGTTAATTTCCCAGCCTGTATCAGATACTGGTGTGGCTGTGCAGGTGGGTTCTTCATATAGTGGGGTGGTTTTGGCTTTGTGCTGCCTTGCAGGAAACCTGGGTATGATTCTGGCCCAGTCGGTAGAAGTCACCCCTATGTCAGTAAGGCAGTAAGATCCAATGGTTAGTGCTTTGTGCGCCCAAGTGGGAGACATAGTTGGAATCACAGCCTTGACCTTCACAATAGGTAAGGCCCTGTGTCCTGTGCTGACCATTAGACCTGATTTATGTAGAAACGACCTTGAAAAAAATGCTGTAGGATCCCATCCTTCCCCAAGCACTCTCCTCTCACTGCTCACCCTCTGCAGTTCATTCCATCTCTATAGTGTTCTTTGACTAATACATTTATTTTGGGTCAAATTTCTGCTGCCCGTACTTACATTGACTAGTGCCTGACTCTGCAAGATGTCTCACTGAAATCTGTCATGGCAGCATGTGAATGATTCACAGACAGTGTTGGGGGAAGCTCCAGGTTTTGGCAGCTGTGAGGGGACAGCCGAGTCCACATGACCATCAGACATCTCCAGTGTCCAAAGCCTGTCTTCTTTCTGCATCCCAGCCTTTGAGGACCTGGAGATCTCCATTTCCCTCATGTCCCTAGGCTTTGTCCTCTCATTCATCACCACACTTATCCTGTTTCCTCGTGTGTGCATTTTCACCACTGTCACCACCACTCCATGTGAGGCTGCCAGTGCAAGAGGAAGCTCATTTTCTCCCGATTTCAGTGGCTTGGTGTGCAGCTCTATGGCTTACTTCAGATGGAGGATGGGGATGTGGAACAGGAGTCATGAACCATGTCTTCAAAGAATGCTCAGAATCTCCTGCACCACAGAAATCTATTTCTTTTAGCCTCTATCAGCAACATCCCAGACAGTAATACTATAACTGTTCCCCAACTACGCCCCAGTAAGCAGACTCCATGCATCTCTGTTGTCTCAAAGTGCCCTGTAAGGACAGTTTTGCATGGAGTGTATAACTCATGATGGGCTTCTCGGTTCTCTGCCACTATATACGTGATAGGAGGTTAGGCATCCTAAGAGATCTCTCCATTGATAGACCAGAGCCCTATAGACCACCTCCTTCCCTGAGGAGGGGCCTGAAGGGAAACATATGTAGTGACCAGCTGACTGAGAGCTGAGCCCACCCATGTCACTTTCTATTCACTTTGTGGTGGTGCCTTTCTCAGAGGATGTTATTCTTTTGCCTAATCCTCTTGCCAATGAGATTTAGAAACTGCTTTATGCAAAGGGTAGGGGCAGACTGGCCTCTAATCCCACCGGTGTCCTCAAATGGGTCTCACACAAATTCCTGGTGACAGGTGGACCCAAGGCCGGCTCCAGGCACCAGCGGAGCAAGCACGTGCCTGGGGCGGCACATGCTAAGGGGCGGCATTCCGTCCATGGGGTGGCACAGTCCGGGCGGCTTTTTTCCCCTTTTTTTCTCTGTTTCAGCAGTTTGGGCGGCAGCAGTCTGAGCGTTTTTTGTTTGTTTTGTTTTCTGCTTCGGGCGGCAAAAATGGTAGAGCTGGCCCTGGGTGGACCTGGGCAAAAGGAGGCGGATGATAGAGGAAACAGGGATGCCACAACTTGTGTGGTCAGAGGCTCTAGAGGGAAGGAGCTCTCTGCTTCCATCTATTGGTGAACAGGAGGAAGAGACAGAATGAGCAGTTTCATTTGCATGTTTGCTACCCACCATCCCAGTATAAACATTTTGATTAAAATTCAATTATTTGGGATAAGGGGTGTGACGTTATTGATGTAATCTGGGACCATATAGATCATTGTTGCAACCAAGGTCCTGTAGTGGCACCCAGATCTTGTGTAAAGGGGGTCAAATGGGGTGTCTAAGACAAGGTTATGAATTACTGGTTATAATTATGCTGTCTATATATGTGTATCAATTTTGTAGTTGAAGTTAAGAATATTAGCTCTATACTGTCTGTACTTCAAACTTATGCTATGCTGCTGGGTGACATCCCAGACAAATTGGTGTTAGCTCTGCCTAGTCTGCTTGATGGCCCATTAAGGACCATCAGCTATACAATGGACCCATTGAAAGAAGGCAGATACGCCTTGTAACTCAGCAAAGTATGCAGGGACTGGCCCATGTGACTCCAAACTCCATTTTGCTGTAATTTTCCGCAGTAAGAACAAAGAGGTGTTCTTACACCTGGAAAAGACTATATAAGGCTGATGCCTCATCTCCATCTTGTCTTCAATCCTGCTTCATACCTCTGGAGGAACTTTGCTACAAGCTGAAGCTTTGAACAAAGGACTGAGGACCCATCCCAGTGGGGGATGTATTCCAGAGACTTGATTTGAACCTGCAGTTTATTCTATCGCTGCTGCAAGCCTGAACCAAGAACTTTGCCATTATTGTATGTAATTGATTCCATTTAACCAATTCTAACTCTCATCTCTATCTTTTTCCTTTTATGAATAAACCTTTAGATTTTAGATTCTAAAGGATTGGCAACAGCGTGATTTGTGGGTAAGATCTGATTTGTATATTGACCTGGGTCTGGGGCTTGGTCCTTTGGGATCAGGAGAACCTTTTTCTTTTAGTGGGGTATTGGTTTTCATAACCATTTGTCCCCATAACGAGTGGCTCTGGTGGTAATACTGGGAAACTGGAGTGTCTAAGGAGATTGCTTGTGAGACTTGCGGTTAGCCAGTGGGGTGAGACCGAAGTCCTCCCAGTCTGGCTGGTTTGGTTTGCCTTAGAGGTGGAAGAAACCCCAGCCTTGGGCTGTAACTGCCCTATTTGAGCGATTTGTCCTGAGTTGGCACTCTCAGTTGGGTTCCGCCAGAACCGCATGGTCACAAGGGGTAATGAAATTTATTATGCTTATTGTGTGACGAAAGGATAACAGAACTATACATAATATGATCTAAGTGAGGGGTCACGATAAAAATCACAATCTTGCACTACTGAGAAGTGCAGCTTGGAAATAATTCATAGGGAAAGACAAGGGTTCTATGGTGCAGTGATAGAACTGAGTGATCTCTGGTAAAGACCCTCTTTTTCAGCACCACTAGAGTTGTAATCACAATAGCTGGGTTAGGCGGTGGAGTCTCTGGACTGGATCAGGCAGCACTTCCCCCAGCGTCTGGAGATGGACCTGTCTGAGTGCACTCCTGGACTTTGGACCTTTGCTAACCACTGACAATAAACTCTGATGGGATACAGCAGAGAGGCAAGGGGGAACGTGATGGGTTAAAGCGATATTTGTTCATTGGAGGTTCACACTCATGTAGGGAAACTGAGATGAAGGACTCATGCCAAAGGTACTGTGAGAGTGGGTGCTGTACTTTTGTTTGATTTATTGTTGCTGTGTTTTCCCAAATTAATGCGAAGTTCCTTTTCCCCTTAATATATTTTTCCTTGTTTTATTCAGACTTGAAGCGTGGGAGAGGGAAGTTTGTCTGTTAAGGGCATCCAGGAAAGGAATTTAGTTTTCCCAAGATTCTGGGTGGAGGCTTGAGCTGATATGTTTATTAATTTTAAGAGGAACCCCCAACTATTTGAACCTGGCTCCTTTTACTGCTGGCAAGGAAAGGGTTACACTAGCATTCAGATGACTTTATGCATTATTCTATTTTTGCTGTTTTGACACATCTTTATAGTACTGTATAAGGTGCCCAGTAAGTAAACATGCCTTTAAAAATATTAATGTAACTCCTTGCAATGGGTACATAAGACCTTTAAGTCTCTCAAGGGCTGCATCTCCCCATTCCAGTGTTTCCTGGAAGAAAGAGAGGAGGGTAGGTTGGAGATGCAATTCCCAGGGCAGCTAGGACTGTATGCCATGTGTCCAGCTCAGAAGAGGGCCAGGTATAGAAAGAGCTCCTTTCCCTGAGAACAGACAGAGAATTAGAGGGAGCTGAAAGTGCTTGAGGGCACTTTTTCTGAAGAAAGAGGTAAATGAGTGAACCCACTGTTTGTTTATTTTCTCATTTTAATGCACCGGGATTTTGAGTTGGGAAAAGCCTGTGAAGTCCTGGAGGGGTGAAAATCCAGAATACTAGGGAAGGGAAAGTTCTAGTTTGGGGAAAACACTAAGACTCCACTGCAGTGGTGCCATGCTACTTCAGAGGAGACTGAGAAAGGAAAAGGTTCAGTTAGGGGAAATTTATTTGTGTGATGGTTCTCAGGGAACCCAGGACTGTGCATCATCTTGTTACCCCCTTCCTCTAATGAGAGAGAGCCTTGCCCCTGATGGCTGGGTGTTAGCTGCCTAACACGTCCAGTCTGTTAACCTCTCAAGCTCTCTCCTCTGAGCTATGCCAGCCCTGTCTTCACCTTGAAGCCTAACAATAGATGCACCCCAGTGTCTGAGTCCCTTTGAAGCACTCACTTGTGATATCCAGCCCCGACACTGGCTACTCTGATCCCAAAGGAATAGTTTACTTGAAACCACTACACTGGTAAACCACACAGCACTTGTAATAAAACAAAAGAAGGCTTATTTAAGAAAACCAAGAGAGAGTGATGGAAAGAAATAGTTACTATACAAAACAATATCACAACATGTGAACGAGGACCTACACTTATTAACGTTACCTTTCCTATCTAATAAAGTAGGTTTCCCCCTCCAAAGTTCCGTCTTCTTGCAGAGCTGGTTGGCTTCACAGGAACCAGGACCTTAACTTGCATGGAAACACCACTGCTCCACAAGATGTTTCCTTGGTGAATGGATAGAGAGTGCCTTTCTACGCCTTCTGTTATACTGAAACAGTCTTTTGTCTTTATTCATAGGCAGGGTGATTTTGTCGGTTGTAATGTTCCTTTTTTTAACTTGCAAGTGGTTTCAATTGCTTTCAATTGTCTCAAGTTTTCTTGTGATAGAGTTGAGATGGAGTAATGCTAGACAAATTGACCTTGTGTTACATCACCGCTAACAAGCAAGGCCGACAGCTCCCTTCTACTTGAATGGGCCATCACTGAGACATACTATCCCCTGGTGATTAACTTTTACTCCATAAAGCACACTTTCAATACAGTTACATTATTCCTTAAATATTACCCATACATGACTCTCACAATAATTGAGCCTTGATAGGTTATGACCTTTCTATAGGTACCTTACATGTGATCCTTTATGGATAAATACCCTGCAAGATACGTGTTTGGTATAAAGAGTTTGTCAGGTCTGAGACGAGTTGTTTGCAAAGAACAGCGGACCCTTGGCCTAGGGGCCTGTGTGTTACAGTTTGTCTTCAAAAGAACTTCTCAGGTGTGGTCCTTTCTTCGTCTGTCTTGTCCTGCCACACTGACTCTGGCAGAGGGAGTTGTATTTAGATTTGAATAGGCTCCATAGACATGGCCCGTTTGTTTGCTTTGTCCTGCTGTGCTTCCATTTGGGTCATTTTTGCCACTGGACGTGTATGTAGCTCCTGTTCAGTTTAGGGGACAGAATTTGACATACTGTTGTGATTGGAGGGCAGAATGTGATCCTTGGTGTTTATTTAAGTGTCAGGTAAAGAAGCACAATATACTTGCAATTGTCAGTTTAAAAAAGTGAGTCTGAATTAGTTTCAGGTGCCACACCAATCCCCCTGAATCTCCTGCTAATTCTGGTAGTTTAACAATGCAACTTCACTATCTTTTAATGTTGTTTCTCTCCCCATTGCTGTGTCAAAGGGCCACACAAACAAAATTGGAATCTGACTATATAGGGGTAAACAATAAAGCCGACTAGACAACTTGAAAAAAATAGATTAGAGGAAAATCGGCTTATTCTCTTTCACGTACAGTAATCTAAGGTATTAATTGTAATAATAATAGATAAACTGTGTTCAGACTGAATCACGATATTTAAACTGATAGCTTCCTATTAACTATGGAACTAAGGAAAATCTGATTGATATTTTCAAGTAGGTGTGAATTGCATATCTGTCACAGGATGGCACTAGAGTTACATCTTGGTAATGTAAAATGCTCTTAAGAAGAGATGCTATAAATGAGTCATTTTCCTATTTTGACAAAGAAACTAACACACTAGGCCCCCCCCCCCCCCAAAAAAGTGCTCTGTGTTTCTGAGGCCTCTTTTAAAATGTTCCATGTGGAAGATGTGTGACTCATGCTTTCAGTGTGTAAGTGATCTCACCGTCACCTCCCCACTTCCTGCTGGCTGAGCAACTCCTGGAGGATTTGTTGTAATAAGATTTTTCTCTGAATTTTAAGGTGTATGTTATAAGCCGTGGCTTAGATTTCTTTGCAGCTCATCTCTCTCCTTGTGCCCCCCTGTCTGTTCTGTTAATTTTAACACTCCTACAGGTGTACAAACATTACAAAAACCTGAAACAGCTTTTTGTAGCTGAAGGAATAAGAGACACTAATGGCTTCCAATATGTAATACTGTATTGGATAAAGGGCTACATAGATTCCAGCTGTTGATCAAATGGTCTTTATTTGATTGAAGTGAAGGCTTTTTGATGCCTAGCTCTGATTTCCTTGCTTAAATTTACACTTACAATATGTAAACTTAAACCACATGCCAGTATATGCACACCAAGGAGGCTTCTTTGTATACAATTATTTTGGTTCCTATTTCAGGGCAGCATGAGGCACCCTAAGGGAACCAACCCTAACCCTAGACCAGAGAACCTGACTAGCCCCAACTAATCCTAGCTTAGGGGTCCTTGCCACCCTCCATCCTAGCCTGGGGAGCCCTAACCTCTGTAACCTTGACCTTGGCCCCAGAGGCCCTCCTGGGGTTGATGGAATCTATTCCCAACTTACCTCTGAACTGAGTGGAAAATAATAATTTGGGTTAGAAGGGAGGAAAAATTGTTAAGGCACAGCAATGGGAGTCCAGAGACCTGGGTTCTGTTCCTTCTTGTGTGTCCTTAAAAACAAACACTATATTTGTCTTAAAGGGGGAAATTCTGGCTTCCTATGCAGAGACAACTTTTTCATAGATTCCAAGGTGAGAGGGGACCATTTGTGATCATCTAGTCTGACTTTCTGTGTAACAAAAGCCATAGAACTTCCTCTAAAATAATTCCTAGAGCATACTTTTTAGAAAAACTTCCAATCTTGATTTAAAAATTGTCAGTTATGGAGAATCTACCATAAACCTTGGTAAATTGTCCCAATGGTTAATTACCCTCACAGTGAAAAATTTACACCTCATTTCCAGTGTGAATGTGTCTAGCTTCAGCTTCCATCCATGGGATCACGTTATATCTTTTTCTTCTAGATTGAAGAGCCCGTTATTAAATGTTTGTTCCCCATGTAGATACTTATAGGCTGTAATCAAGTCACCTCTTTACTTCTCTTTGTTGAGCTAAATTGATTGAGCTCCTTGAGTCTCACCATAAGGCATGTTACTAATCCTTTAATCATTTTTGTGGCCCTTCTCTGAACCCTCTGCAATTTATCAACATACTGCTTGAATTGTGGGCACCAGAGGTGGACTCAGTATTCAGCCAGTGGATGCATCAGTGCCAAATACAGAGGTAAAATAACCTCTCTACTCCTACTTGAGATTCCCTGTTTATGCATCCCAGGATTGCATAAGCTATTTTGTCCACAGTGTCACGCTGGGAGCTCATTTTCAGCTGATTATCTACTATGACCCC
The DNA here is from genome assembly GCF_002925995.2 of Terrapene triunguis. Lineage (NCBI taxonomy): Eukaryota > Metazoa > Chordata > Testudines > Emydidae > Terrapene > Terrapene triunguis. The sequence goes on along the minus strand of NW_020664413.1, from coordinate 48,767,556 downwards.
TACATCTTTTTTCATAGTCAAAACAGGTTTTGTGTGCAAGGGACTGATATGAGGGTTGTTAAGAGATTGAGTCTTCCCCTCTAACCTGGAAGCAGGATGTGGGGGTAAGTATACAGGTAAGCAGTGGTCCATACTACAGCCTTTGGACTGTGCTGCCTATTGCACAGGTTGCAGATGTGTTAGCTGTGCCTTTCCCCACCAAAAACGTGGAGAGAGCAACAACTGAGATTGGGTCCCCTTGTCTGGCATCTCTACTTCCATTTCCTCCCACCTTATAGTCACCTTATGAAGCAGAGACATGGTGTTTTGTTGCTTTCAGGGTGTTCTGTGGCCAGAAGGAATTCATTCAAGTCTCTTTAAAACTCATTGTAGAAAGTAAGTACATGTAACCTGCTTTTTGTAAATTAGGAACAACAGAAGTTTCTTATAACCACAAAGATGTTTTTGTATGTACTGCAATGAGTCATATAAACATACTGTTAATACATAAATATTTATTGTCTGCATGTAGAATTCACTGCGTGATTGGATATGCAGTTCTGGAGAAACATGCGCTTTGCTGGAGTGAATGCATTTGGAGTTCCAATAAATAAACTTTGCTTACAGTATATGTGCAAGGACGAGAATTACATTTCTTTTGAATATGTAGTCACTGAAGGCCACAGCTGTAAATCCTTCCAGACATGGGATGCAAATTCTTCCTAAACTAATTCACTCTTTGTAGAAAAACTTGCTAGCCTTTGTGGTTTTACCCACTGTGTCTTGATTGCAAGTGCCATAACTTTTTGTAAATGCCTGTTTTATCAAAACTAAAGCCTACTTTAGTATACCAAATATAAAGGTAACAGGGAAGTGTACTGAAAAGAACGAAATCATCTTCGTTAGCTGACTTCAGAAGAGCTGACTGGTGTGACTAAGGGCAGAAATTGGCCTGTTGTATTGTATCAATGAAACCCCATTGAATTCAGTTGTATAAGTGAGAGCAAAATTTGTCCCAATATGTCTACTCTAATATGCTTAATGTTTTACTTTGGATTTTAAGTAGGGTTGCCAACTTTCTACTTGGACAAAACCAAACACCCTTGCCCTGCCCCTGCCCCTGCCCCTGCCCCACCCCTCCAAGGCCCCGCCCCTTCTCTGAGGCCCTGCCCCTGCTCACTCCATCCTCCCCTCTCTCTCTCACTTGCTCTCCCCACCCTCACTCAATTGCTTATTTTCACGAGGCTGGGGCAGGGAATTGGGGTGTGGGAGGGGATGAGGGCTCTGGCTGGGGGTGCGCGCTCTGGGGTGGGGCCAGAGTTCAGGGTGTGGGAGCGGGCTCTGGGCTGAGGCAGTGAGTTGAGATGCAGGAGGGGGTGAGGGCTCTGGGGTGGGGCAGGGATGAGGAGTTCAGGGTGCAGGAGGGGGTTCCGGGCTGGGGGGTGGAGCCGAGGGTTTTGGAGTAAGTTAGGGGGCTCCGGGTTGAGGCAGGGGGTTGGGGTGTGGGAGGGAGTACAGGCTCTGGACTGGGGGTGCTGGTTCTGGGGTGGGGCCAAAAATGAGGGGTTCAGGGTGCGGGAGGTGGCTCCGGGCTGTGGCAGGGGGTTGGGGTGCAGAGAGAGTGAGGGCTCTGGTGTGGGGCTGGGGATGAGGGATTTGGGGTGCAGGAGAGGGCTCTGGGCTGGGGCAGGGAGTTGCGGTGTGGGTGGGGAGGGGTGCAATCTCTGGGCGGCGCTTACCTCAGGTGGCTTCTGGAGTCGCGGGGAGCCACAGCAGGTAGGGAACCTGCCTTAGCCCCACTGCGCTGCCAACTGGACTTTTTAACGGCCTGGTCAGCAGTGCTGACTGGAGCTGTCAGGGTCCCTTTTTGACTGGGTGTTCCGGTCAAAAACCCAACACCTGGCAATCCTAATTTTTAGAGTTCAGTAGATTACTTATTTTCTCAAAATAAAATATATTTTCTTTCTATCAGTCTTTCTTCTTATACTAATCCCTAGTTATATTTCTTTATGACTGTATGCTGAAGGCTGTCCAACATAAATAATGGCTAATTCCAGCGATACAACATGCATGTTGATATAACGGTCAAAATTCAAGTTAGTTTATGTGTAGCTTGAGGATAGTTTATATACTACATTTCTCAATCATATCAGACAACATGGACATCGCTTTTCTAAGTCAAGTATGAACCTTTTACATCAAAATCTGCTATTTGTAAACTCTAGTGATTGGGCTTAAATGTCCTTTACTTCTGTTATAATAAATAGTAATTGTAGAATAAACAACCTATAAATGCCAAGATTCCCATTTCAAATTTTCCAGTAGTCTGTGATTTGTGGGGGAGGGGAAGAGTGCTGTAAAAAATTGTAGGACTTGCAGCCTACGTTAAATGAAATAAGAGACAAGAAAGGCTGCACATTTTAATAATCCCATCACTTAGGCAGTGATGTGACTGACACAGAATAATTGGCTAATGTATTATAGGTGAATAATTCATTCATTAGTTGTTTTTTGTTTGAAAGAGACAATAACTTACATTTTAATTTTCGCTAGTAGGAACACATTTTTCAAAAGATTATGTTTGGAAGGGAGAATGAGTTCTTTAGGGATTATCTGATCTTTAAGGGCTATTACCTTTTTCAGGTAAATGAAAAGCAGTCCCTCATTCCCAGACTGAATGAGGAAGATTTAAAATGAGTCAGATTAAAATTGAGCTTGCATCATTAGTCCCCTTCATAGGAACAGATATGACATTGTAAGAAGATTCTACAATGGAGTACATCATTAGCGTTCTCTTTAAAGTATGAAGGTACTTTTTCATAGAGAGTTGGATTATAATGATATCACATTACTGCTGTGTCTAAATAATAATTCAGAGCTGCAGTGAACACTAGAGTGTGCTAAAAGAACAGTTATGATTTTAAGAACTGAACACTAGTAGCTCAAAGTATTAAAAGAATAGAAATGGCTTGGGCCATGATATTAAGATTTAACTTCCCCAGAGTTTGGGTGTTCAGGTCAACGGTTTTGATTCAGTCCCATCATGAGTTGTCATAAATGGCAATTCTACTTTGTGCTATGGTACCTGCCAGAGTCAGAATAAATACAAAAATTGTAGTGATGTTGGCCTTCATACTGTAAGGTGCCAAGCAACTTCAGGAGGCCCTGAAGTCAATCAGAACTGTGGGCACTCAGTATCTCCAGGAATTGCTCTGCACGTTACAGGATAGGACCTCTCGTGGTGCGGGGATGGTGGTGATAAGGTTCAAGGGCAAGTCTCTATATAGGTAATGGCATCATGCACACGATCACTGAGACAGTGACATCTCATCGAAGAGGAGCACCGTAGGGAAGAATTATGCCTTAAGCTATTATTTTAATATTAGTAAAGGCTAAATATTAAAGGTATTTAAACTAGTAATTTTTATTTAAACTGTACAGTTTCATACATTTGAAATAATGGTTTTAACTTTCCAAATTAGCTTTGTATTGAGACACTTTTAAATTAAGGAAAGACATGACATGTAAGAGAGCCATCCTAAATTTTAATCCCAGTTTTCACCCTGCCTCCTCCTGTGGCCTTGGGCAAACAACTTAACTGCTTATTGTGCTTGTTTCTTCCTCTGTAAAATGGGGATGTTGCTTCCCGACAGACATTGCGAATCTGACTATTTTAAAAGCACTTCAAAGAAAAGTGCTGAAGTATTATGTCGACAGTGTTTCTGGGCTAGTTCTTCAGTAGTGTAAATTGGTGCAGCCCTGCTCACTTCAATAGAACTACACCCATTTACACCAGTGAGGATCTGGTCCAATATATTTAGGTCAGATATAGCAAATTTTGGACATATGAAGTAATAGACTATGTTTCTCTGATTATGGCATCATTATTTCTACTGGCTTGGAAAAGACGTTCTACTGTATATAGCAGGGGTCGGCAACCTCTGGCACACGGCTTGCCAGGGTAAGCACCCTGGCGGGCTGGGCCAGTTTGTTTACCTGTTGCGTCTGCAGGTTCGGCCAATCACGGCTCCCACTGGCAGTGGTTCACCGTTCCAGGCCAATGGGGGCGGCGGGAAGTGGCGGCCAGCACGTCCCTCGGCCCACACTGCTTCCCACAGCCCCCATTGGCCTGGAGTGGCGAACCGCGGCCAGTGGGAGCCGCAATTGGCCGAACCTGCGGACGCAGCAGGTAAATAAACTGGCCCGGCTTATCCTGGCGAGCCGCGTGCCAGAGGTTGCCGATCCCTGGTGTATAGCATTTAAACCACTTTTCAGGAGCTAAATAATTTTGTAGAACTTGTTAAATATTGGAGTGACTATGAACATCTGATCTCTAATTTAAAAGACTTTTTCTAGGACATAGTGTCCTGATAAGGATAGAACAAACACTACCATAATATTTATTATTACAGAATTCCAGCTTGGGGCTCGGATTCTAACCAATCAGAGATAAAACTGTAGTGTGTAATAACATAATTTGCTTTTATTAGGACTCTTTAATCTGAATAGCACATTACTTTTGTTGCATTCACATTTACCATGCTGCCTTTTGTTTGTATCAGTGTATTTTGGGGAAATTTGGGCTGTGGTGGGGGATAAAGTGCGTGATAGACACGCAAAAGAGTGCTGCCATCAATGTATGCTGATTTTTCTCAGCTCTCTGTTCCGTGGAACAGTTTCAGCCCATCTGGTTACACAGACAGGCACACTTAGGGTACTTCTACACTGAAATAAAAAACCCATGGCACCCAGTGTCAGAGCTCAGGTCAATTGACTCAGGCTCGAGAGGTTTGCGCTGAGAACCATCCCCCTTGCTGGTTTCAGAGCCTGGGCTCCAGTCTGAGCCTAAACATCTACTCTGCAGTTTTTAGTCCTGGAACCTGAGCCAGAGCCAGCTGACCCAGGCCAGTTGCGGCTGTGCCCTGGGTCTTTCATTGAAGTATAGACGTACCAAGGGGCTCCATTCTACCCAGCAAAATAAGTGTTATGACCCAGGTATAGATAAGTGTTATGACCTGAGTAGAGAAAGAAAACCATGTGTTGTCTAGACTGCTGGCAAGGGCAACCCATGGTCAATTGCCATGATCATTAGCTATGCTGTGTGTAGACACAGAGGGCCTTATTCTGATTTATACTAATGCCCCTTTACACCATTCTGGCAGTGTGCAGAGGCCTTAGAGTGAATGAGAATAAGGCCCAAACTGTAGAGCCAACCATGTCACTAACTGGATTACAAGTTACTGTGTAGACTAGGCCTAAGCTGCTCTTACTGGATAAGGCAACCTTAATATTCAAGAAAATGAAAACCAGAGAAGCCCTCACTTCCTGAATGCCTGTGGAATATTCCAAATGGCTCCAAGTAAGGAAAACTGAGCCTGCGTCTTTAGTTTTCTTCTGAAACAGCTATTTTAAGAGACTGCTATAACAGGAGACAACACTGCTTTAAATATTACTTTTAGAATTTGTTGCTTTCTGTAAAACCTCTTTGCTGATTGCAAGATCACTTTATATTTGAACAGTTGCTGGGAGTAGCTAATGCTTAAGCGCTAGTGCAGTGGGGATTGAATGAGCCTCTTGAGCATATTTACATTATTAATCATGCACAGCTGCTGAATAGAGCCTCTTGAATCGCCCCCCTCCCCGGAGAAACTTTCTTATCTAATACTGATAAAACAGGCCCAGCTTTGCCAAACTAAAGGGAAAGCTGAGGAGTACGACAGTTATAGTAACATTTTGCAGAGGGAAACTAGGCACATAAACTTCTGGAAATTCTATGTTCACGTTTTAACAAATGTTCATGACCTTTCCTCTGATACAAACCAGCTGTAGCCATGCATTAGATTCTGTAAACAGTGTTTCCTAGCTTTTAAAGTTGCCAGACACAAAGCAAGAGATTTTAAGCTTTACTGTTTCTTTTCTAACGTGTTCTCCTTTTTCCTTATTAGTCCAGTTACCAACGAATGCCGCATAATGTGGGCCTGATCCAGTTGCTAGTGAAGTTGGCAGGAACAGGCTTTGTAGTGGTAATTGCACATGCCGTGTGTGTTTAGGAAGGAGTGGGCCAAAGTTCTTGCAGCTTTTCATCTTGATGCTGATTTTAGTTTCTATATAAAAGTAATAAGTTTAACAACACTGGTACTTGTGCAGAAAGCTGGTACTAAGCATTTGGATCCATTTTTTCTCTATCATCTTGGGATAATTCAGAAAGTAAGCATAGTTCCTATCTTCACCAAGGTTTTTCTTTTCCATAGCTCATTATAATTTCTGTTTTTCAAATGCCTGTCAGGAATGGGGGGCAAGTCTCATTAGGAAGAGAAAATAACTTTATGCTTTAAGAGGGCAGTACAAAGATACAGATAGAGAGTTCTGCTTTAGATGGCCATAAGTGCACATCAGACTTTCCCCCCTCCTGATGTCGCAGGAAGTAATGTTCCCCACTTTTCCTATGACCCATTTATTTCTCATGAGAAACTAATCATCTGCTTTCTTCATGTCTTTTGTGCTGACTTATTTTTCAAGTCAATCCTTTTGTCGTATGATACACTCCTGCCGCTGTCTCTCTAACAAATATTTATCCCTCTGTTTTCCAAATGCCTCTTCTTTGAAATAAATGCTTCTAGTACAGTACAACTCTAGTTTATAACTTATTTAAACAATGGCTCAAACTCACTTTTCCATCTGAATTCCAGTGACTCAACTGCTGAAACCCATTGGTAGGGTTAAGATTCGTAAGTTTTGTCACAGCAGTTTTTCCGCAACGGCTGGAGGATGGATTTTCTGAGCAGCTGAATTGGCTGAGTTTCATAGCAGGGAAAACAGTCTCATTGCCAAGAGATTTGTCATCATGAGCTTCAGAGCAAGTCTGCAAAGGAGTATGCTGGGGGATAGAGAAGAGAGGAAAAAGCATAATTTATTCAAATGTTTTGCTTATTGCAAAGCTGTATCACATTCTGTATTAATCAGTGTGTGTCTTGATTTGTTCTGGGTAAACAACACTTAGACACCAGGAAAATCAACCCAAACTCAGCACGTACAGTCAAATTTTTAGAACATTTCTGAGCTCTCTAGGTACAAAAATAGCTTTCCATTTTAAAGTGTAATGGACCATGAGCGACGGAAGCACTCTAAAAGTGGGAAGGGCACGCCTGAACTGTGGCCCCGCCCCCTGCACCACCCCTTTCCTTAAGACCCTGCCCCCACACCACCCCTCTTCCTGAGGCCCCGCCCTCATGCCACCCCTTCCCTCCAAAACCCCGCCTCCCGCTTGCTCCTCTCTGCCACCTCCCGCCTGTCACTCGCCCTTACGGCCGGTAAAAAGTGGGAAGGCATAGCCCTCCCACTTTTAAAAGTGATGGGGCCACGCCCCCCCAGCCCCCCTGTTCTGGCGCCCCTGAATGGGACTGACAAAGATGAACTAACAGAAGAAAAAGCTTCTAATTACCTATGTGCACAGGTACACTAATTGACTGTTTTTAGTTACTGCACTAAGGTTGATTAAATATTATGCCCTCCAGAGTTCCTTCTACCTAACCCAGCCACAGCTGCCAAGCTTTGTACAGGTGCATGTCCTGGCCCCACGGTTGCTTGAAGCAAGGTGTGTTGACTATATACCGAAATTTTATGGTCATACAGTGTCACATGTGGAATTTAATAAAACTTTGCAGCTATGGGTAAAGTGCCCTAGAGTTGGACATAGTATTTGGGGCAGGGGCTGTCTTTGTGTCATGTGTTATGCTAGCACAATGGGGCTCTGGTTCATGACTGGGGCTCCCAGGCACTACCACAATACCAATAATTGATAAATTATGGAAGAAAATAAATTGTTTTCATGATATAGGAAGAGGGCATTATAATAATAATGTAGATACCCTATCTCCTAGAACTGGAAGGGACCTTGAAAGGTCATTGAGTCCAGCCCCCTGCCTTCACTAGTAGGACCAAGTACTGATTTTGCTCCAGATCCCTAAGTGGCCCCCTCAAAGAGTGAACTCACAACCCTGGGTTTAGCAGGCCAATGCACAAACCACTGAGCTATCAGTCCCCCCCCCCATTACTTCAATGTGTGTTAAGTGCATGTGGTCATATTTCTTGAGGGAGCTGTAGTACCCTCTGCAGCATCTTCAAATGATAGAGCTGTCATGCTGTTTAAACCTCAGAGCAGACTGTCAAAAGCAGGGCGGCCACCCCAAACTTGTGGTATATTTTATAATTAGATTTCACCAACCCAGTAAAGAACGTGATCTCCTGGATCACTGTAACAATCTTACCATGGAGTCACAGACAGTCCCCTTGGGATCTCCAGTCTATCTTGCTATCCAGGCAAGCTGGACTTACTAATAAAGGTCACTTAACACCAAAAATCACAAAATATTCAAGTTGCTCCCAAGCCCCAGAGATCAGTCACTTACCTCAGATCAATTTGTACCTTAGATCTCACACAGAAGACAACTCTGGTAGCCAATCTTTTAGAAAACAATTAAGGATTTATTAACTAGGAAAAAGAAATGAGAGTTATTTACAGGTCAAAGTAGGCACCATATATGCACAAATGAGTTCAGTCTATGATTCCAAAAGGTGACAGAGGTGTAGTAATCTGTCAGCATTGAATGACTTTTCAGGGCTTAACCCAGGTTGATCCTGGGGATCTCTTCTTTTTTGTTTCTTAGCTCCAGCTCTTATAAGAGTCCAAATAGTAAAGAGATGAAAAATCTTCATGTCAACTTTCTTTATTTCCATCTTCCAGCAGTCAAACCGATGGGACAAGGCCTTCTGCACATACTTCTCCAAGGGGAGATGAAGCAATCAACAGCTTTTGTCCTACAATGGCCAACTTAATTTTGATAGTCCTCTTGGATTACGGGGGAAAGGGAAAGAGAGAGCCACTCTTTCCCGTCTGAGTCCACAAGTTCAGAGCAGACATTTTTACAATTATAAAACCAACTTATATTTTACCCTGTAGCATGGAATACAGACATTACAAGTAAGACTAATACATGCAGCAGCTTACAAGCATTTTATAGAGTCTAAACAATAAACACATCCTTACAAGTCTAACACCCACTGTGAACAATGAAGTAACATATATATGAATTGGTCTGGTTTCCAGATATGAATTGGCCAGTGCTCAGCTGATGCCTACAGACTTGGCAAGAGCTGGCACCTGGTTTACCAGCGTCACAGGAGGATCATCCATTTGAGACCTCAAAATGATCACTGTTCTTGGCATCATAATCTTGGAATGGAATCCCAGAAAGGAAATTTGGACACAGAACAAGCTGCAATACTGTTCTCAGTGCCCTAAAACATACTTGAGGGCATCACAAAGGTTAGTGAAAAGAGCAATTTACCCTTTATTAGACACAATGTATAATTAACTTACACAAGGTGGGGAAAAAACTTGCCTGGCTGTGGAAGAAGTAACATCTACCTTGTAGATGTTAAAGTGAAGCTTTGGGACAGTATTAAGACAGAAGGCTGACTTAAAGGGGCTCTCTTGCAAAGTATTTCTGACTAAATGTACAGAGTTCAGTTTTGTTCTGTATTTATTAGAGAGGCCAGCTACATTAAGCAACCAATTTTCAGTGGTCTCTTGAGTGATCACTTCAGAGCTATTTCACTGTATTTATTGACAGTGTGTTCCAGTGACAATATTACCCCTGTAATTGGAGCAAAGTCAATGTCAGTCTGGATTACATGTTTCTTGCACACGTGCTGCTCATGGAAGTGAGACCTGCCTGGGGCAATTCTGCCTGAGATTCCTGCCATTCTAAATCATTTTCATGTATACACCGCTACCTCGATATAACGCGACCCGATATAACACGGATTTGGATATAACGCGGTAAAGCAGTGCTTCGGGGGGGCGGGGCTGCGCACTCCGGTGGATCAAAGCAAGTTCAATATAACGCGGTTTCACCTATAACGCGGTAAGATTTTTTGGCTCCCGAGGACAGCGTTATATCGAGGTAGAGGTGTATTTTTGATCACAGTTTGGAATTCTTTGCTCATTTATTCCAGGTTCCCTTCTTTACCCTTAATCTTCAATCCCTTCTCCCATTCCCAGTTTGGTATTTGATCCATGTCTTGCTTTGTGTGAATAAATCAGTGCTCAGGAATGTCAGTTTTATATTTTATACAGAAGACCTGTGCTTTGTTCTTATTAATCCTTCAATTTATACAGAATGTAAAATAAGTAATAGATGTATTAAATCCTTTCAGACCCATGGGGAAGTCCTGTTCCCATTGAGGTAAATGGGGCCAAGATTTCATCCCAGTGTCTGATTAAACACTCTCCTGCTTTCAATATCTATCAAAATTTATTAGCATTCTTAAGATTTACCTAAAAAAACTAGAAATGTGGGAAAACGTAGGAAAATCTAGTGACATCTAGGGAGGCAATGTGGCCTTGTGGATGAGCACTGGAGTGGGACTTGGGAGACTTGTAGTCTACTCCTGGCTCTGTACTGGTTTGATGGGTGACCTTTGGCAAATCACTTCAGCTCTGTGCCTCAGTTTCCCCATCTGTAAAGTGCGGATAATGAAACGTACTCCTTTGTAAAGCACTTTGAGATTTTCTGAACAAAAGTGCTGCATAAGAGCTATGTATTACTAGTCTGGAAATGACTTTGGGCCAAATCCTGGTCCCACAAGCAAATACCAAACATAAAGACTTTGTAATATTACTGGAGGTTATAAGATGGTGCTATTACTAGTCTTGCTAGCAGTGTTTAACTTATTGCATATATAGTTAGATCATGAGAGATGCTTCTTGTTGGTTGTGGTGCAATTCCTTTTAGAAGCTATGGATATCACCAGTCAAATCTCTTTACTCCCTTAGTGTCTCTGACCAAATTGTATCTCAGGTACATAGCTGCTGCTGGCAGGATACACCCATGCAAGCCAGAAGAAACATAACATGGTTTCAAAATCTTATAAGTGTCCAGGCTGGGGGGTAGGGCAGAGGGGTTCAGTGTGTGGGAAGGGGCTCTTGGATGGGGCAGGGGGTTGGGGTGCAGGAGGTAGTGAGGGCTCCATCTGGGGGTGCAGGGTCTGGGGTGGGGCTGGGGATGAGGTGGTTTGGGGTTGGAGCGTGGATTTTCCTCTGGCGGGGGGATGCGGAGCCGGTGCTCGGGGTGGGGGCAGCGTGTGGAGCCCCGTGGCCCCCCTGCCTAGGAGCTGGACCTGCTGGCCGCTTCCAGGGCGCAGCGTGGAGCCAGGACAGGTAGGCAGTAGCCTGGACCTGCAGCACCTCTGACTGGATTTTTAATGGCCCGGTCAGCGGTGCTGACTGGAGCCGCCAGGGACCCTTTTCAACCGGACACCTGGTCACCCTAGGATTCACATTGTATCTTCCTACCCCAGCAAGGTTACATACACTCCCAGCCCACAATAATACATAACCTTTGCATTTAATACAATGGACTCCAAAGGTACTTAGACTTTATTCAATAAGGTTTTTCAAGGATACTGCAGGAAATTGCCATATCTGTCACAATAGGCTTTACACACAGGAATCACGCATGCATTGGGTAACTGGGAATTCTAGTGTCAGGTCACTCTTATTTTTCATGCATCCTCCACAAAATCCGGGAGTAATGTGTGTCTCCTAGTGAATATAGCAGCTAATATTAATGCACTGTTTTTTATCTGTGATGCTTTATTATACTTGATTCCAAAACAAACCCAATTAACTATTGTGGGGAATTACAAAATTAAGTTGTATTTCAGAGCGATAGTTATATACATATTTTTACCCTTTATGCTCTGCAGCCCTGAATTAGTCATTATTATTTCTGGCTGATGAGCACCAGACAGAGCTTCCGTTGGAGCCATTAAGCACTGTTGAGCAGTTTAAGGCCCTCCCTTTCCCTCAAGACCTAGTACGCTGTTACTGCAGTACTTCCAGCCACTTCTAAATGAAAGAGCAGCAACTGGCATCAGAAACTGAATTTTGGCCTTCTGTCTGGCTCTACAGAGAACTACTGTCAAGCTACTTGGCTGGTACTGAAGATACCATGTAAAATTATTTACTGTTTGCTGCTAACATGATGATGTCTAAAGAAAGAGCACTTTTAAAATGAGCTATAAAGATTGGTCAGAGGAGCAGGGTCACAGGAGAGCCAGTAATTTTTAATTTCAGAGTGGTAGCTGTGGTAGCCTGAATCAGTACTCCTCGTTCTTTTTAATTTTTAATTGTAATTTTTCTCCTTGAAGGTACCTAGCTTTTGAAATACAAAAATAATGTAGGTTGTTTTAAAACAAAAGACTCACACAAAAAGCAGGTACTAGAGATGCTGATTTCATTCCCGCCTCTCCTTTTACTGAGACATAATGCCTTTGGCCATCACCCTGTGATGGGGTGGGCATACTGCACAGGATTGGAAGGGGCTAAGATGGACAGGCTGGCCAGTTAATTCCCCAGGCTGGAAGAGGAGCATGGAACTAATTGATTGCATGCAGGCTTACCTATGCAGAAACAGGAAAAGCCAGAAACCTGGCTGGGGGGCGGAGGGATTGCAGGGAAGTAGGCTGCAGCCACTTCCAGTGGAGGGAGTTGGGAGGCCTGATAAGTAGGAAAAAGACCAGGGAAACAGCAGCAAGGGGTAGGACTGTGCAAAGATCTTGGCTGCTTGTTATAGGGTCCTTGGGCTGGAACCCAGCGTAGAGGGAGGGCCAGGGTTCCCCTACTAGCCACTGGGAAGTGGCAATGGTGTTGGAGATGCCAGCCAGCCAGCGGGTCTGGAAAGACTTTGAATTCCCTGGAAGGGGAGGACTTTAGTGGCTGGGCCAAATCACAAAGAGGAGACTGCAGTCCCTGGAGTGAGAGGGGCCGCAGGGTGAGATCGCCTGGGGGAAGACACTGCTGGAGGAGGAGTGCAATGCCTGGCAGAGCTAACTCCCAGGATGGCCAGCAGGAGGTGCAGATAGTGGTGCGTGAACTCCGTGACACACCCCAAAAAACTAAAAGACAGTTCGACTGCTACCAAAGGCTACCAAACACAATAAAAGCAAAAAGGCTTCAAAATACATTCCAGGAAGCCAGGCTTCAGTCAACCATACTGTAGATGCTGAAACTTGCTTGCTGCTTGCATTTTATTTGGCTGCATGCGCCTCAGGCACACAGAAATATCCAACCATGAACTTTTGGGATTATAATATGACTTTTTGATTTTATATAGATAAAGAACAGCAGCTAAAGATTCACGTTAGATGACTTAACTAGTAAAGTTCATTTGTTTATTTTAGACAAGTATTAGCAATTTAGAAATCAGTAGTAATGACAATGCTATTTTAATTTGTTTCCCCTTGTGTGAAAGTAAGTTGAGAGGGTATAGATTTTTATGGCATGAAGTCTTACTCCATCAGCGTGCCAGAATGAAACTTGGTAAGAAAATGAGACAAACTGAACTTGATGGCCGTGCTATTTCCATTGATAATCACAGGGACCCTGAAGTAAGCACACTTACATTTTTTTTCATGCAATATCCAAAAGTCTTGCTTGAAAGCAGACTTCAACATGTTAATACTGTCTTCCCCCATACACACTACTGTACAATTGATTGCCAAAATATTTGACTACATCAAAGAATATGTTTCAAGATGCATTAAAATCCCTATTAGCTCATATTTAAATTGGATGTTTCTGTTTTCCAATGATGTTAATTATGAAGAGCTTACAGATAAAGGCAGTGTAATAATAATACACCTCTGCCCCGATATAACGCATCCTGATATAACACAAATTTGGATATAACGCAGTAAAGCAGTGCTCCGGGGGGTGGGGGGGAGCGGAGCTGCGCACTCCGGCAGATCAAAGCAAGTTCGATATAGGTGAAACCACGTTATAACACGGTAAGATTTTTTTGGCTCCCGAGGACAGCGTTATATCGAGGTAGAGGTGTACTGTTGTACTATATATAATCTATCCACGTAGCTTTTCCATACCTCCTGTCCCTCAGTATTTTCCCTGGATCTCCTATTTTCCATCTCTGGTACAGGCCAGCATCTGCTACAGTGCAACCTGGAGTTATTTTATATTGTTTATATACCTTAAACGTTATTTGTATACATTTAACTTTTTATATGTTAGTAATTCCATGCACTAATCATCCCCAACAACCCTGTGCTTCCCCCCTCAAATAAAAAATACAAAAAAGTACCTTTCTTCAGCAAGACTGACAAACCAAGCGAAACATGAAACTTAGAGGCCAAGCCATTTTGGAGAAAAGCCAAAACATAAAACATCAGGGAAATTTTGACACACTATTATTCTGAAATTCCCATTTGAGTTTAACCAAACTTCTCCCAAAACCTCTACTTGGGCATGTGAAGTGGTGGGCAAAATACCAGTGGGGTCAGCTGCTTTGCAGGGAAGTTAGGTTCAACCCCCGCCACCCCCAATCAGGCTTCTAATGTGCAGCTCACTAATACTCTGTACAGTACGTTGCAGGTTGGCTGTGCACCCCTCTGGTAGCCAAAATTAAATATATAAACTTTGCTCACATACTTGGGAGATTATTTCATTGTATCTGTAGGTGCCTTCTAGTGCAGAACCTACTCTGCCGTGAGGAAGCCTAGATGACTAAAATACAGGCACCTGCAAATGAAATAAAATAAGCATGAAATAATCTCCCCAGGATTCAAGAAAAGCTTTATTTTCCTCATCAGTGATGTGTTCAGTAGTGCTGGCACCAGAATCTAAATCTGAAAGAATACCTCTTAGTAACATCAATCCTTCTTAGCAGTTTCACTCAGACTTGTATCAAAGTTTACCTTGGATGCCTAGAAGGCATGTTGATTCTGTATTACTGTACACGAGAGAAAAAAAGCTCACACGCTTTGTCTTGCTAAGAAAAAAGCAAACCTGTTGTTGTATAAGTTAATTTCCACTGACGCTACTAAAACAAAAACTTTCATCTTGCTCTTCAGATAATTGTATGAAACCTGGATTTGATGGCAGCCAAAGGACCTACATGGAGGAAATAAAAGAGGGATCCAGCTGGAGCAGAGAGGTTGTGAAGAGACTTAAATGTTGGCAGCCTTTTCTCTTGGCAATGTGGAGAAGGCAATAAGAAGTGAATAGAATTTCACAATATGCAGAAGTGAATATGTATTGATGAGCTGACATAGTTCTCTGATGTTTTTTTAAAAAAAAACGTTCCTCAGGAGAAGGCTGTGTTCCATGCTGGCAGACATAGCACACCTTGAAATAAAATGATGAAGCACTTGGAAGAAGATGGGAAGAATAATGTGCAGAGCTGAAATTTTAAATCTGTAACAATAGGCTAAAAAAAGCCAATACTTCTGGGACTGGATGGTTAAGGGCACTAGTAATAGGAGACATTTTTTAACCTCTAGTCACAGGTTTGTTATGCCTGACAACTGTCATCCTTTGTGAAAGGATTTGAGATCACTTCCTGGTGGATAAGATAGCTACAAAAAACCTCAGTGCAGTTAGTAGTATTTTGTATAGCTGTCTGCAGTGTCAGCAGAAGGACCAAAGCCTGTAGAAGCATGGAGACTGAATTACCATTTCACCCCTACCGGTGGTGGCTCCTGGCCAGGGCTGAGGCATGTTTGCCGGACAGTAACAGGAGGCTTATGGTGTTACTCCCTGTGCGATTCTTGTTCTCTGGTTAAATAGAAGACTCTAATTTCCACTGCTGCCTGGCACCTTTCATGAGTAATAAATTCACTTTATGTAAAGAACTACATCAGTGGCTTCCAATCTTTTTTCATATGCGAATCCCTAAAAAATTTCATATGAAGGTGGGGAACTCTTTGGAAATCTTAGACAGGCCCCCAGGTTGAAAACCACTGAACTTTTTAAGCAAGTGGAAGTGGCTTTCCTAGCATCTCTCACAGACAACATCATAAAAACATTCCTAACAAAAACCGTAAGCACTTTTTAAGGCAAGTTCTTTATAATATTGCTAACCATGAGCAAAACCTCATCTCACCAGAGTATCCAAAGCCTTCAAGGTGGTTTGCTACAGAGAATGGCCTGATCATATTCTTCCTACTCTTGTCAACTTTGAATCCTTTCAAGGATATTTGCTAGCAGTTTTAGCACAGCATAAACAGTGGATTGGGATCTAGTTATTTTAGGGAGATTCTGTCCTTCCTTCCCCTCTTTGCTCATACTGAATAACCGTACTCCATAAGTTAGTGCCATGAAAAGCAGTATGGCTACTTATGGAGCAAGATACCACTCAGCACAAAATAAGGAACAGAATCTGGTCCTTGGACCTCTTCTTGTGATCTGTAATGCTAGCTATGCTGTGCATGTGTGATTGACAGGGTCCAAAGTGAAATTGTCTGGGGGTCAGTGATGGAAAGGCCTTTACCTGTGGAAGAGTTTGCAATCTCCTTTTAGACATGGAACAATGTGTATGTATAACAATTAATTGTCGCACTGTGGCAAGGAAGGATGTAGCTTACTGGAATATGGGGCTTGCTAGTTTTTGTTCTATTGAATACATATTGTTGTAGAATAACTCTCTCGTCTTGTGAGAGACACAAGTGTTGAAAGCAATAGGGACAATAATGGCAGCATCTGTAAGTTTTCATTTTTTAGCTCCTACATTAAGTATGAAAGCTGTCTGGAAACTTTGACTACTCTGAAGCGTAAATGAAAAGCAATTGTATTGTCCAGATTTTCTCTTTTCAGTGGTTTTAGACTTCAGACAAGGAAGCTTATTTTATATTGTTAAATATGGGCTAATAAAGTTATGGAACACGTTTCCATAGCATGAAGGGCAAACTATAACTTCAACAATTACATCTTCCTTACAGATATCAAATGGTGCCAAGACATGATCATTTTGAATTATGTCTTAGTCAGCTTACATGACTTCAGTGGAGTTACACCAGGGATAAATTTCACCTAAAGTCAGTCCTGTTTCACTGGGAATAATTTTGCCCACTCTTGCTAAAGACTTATCTGGAAATAATTTTACTGTCTTATAGTATAGTTTCTTTGTCCTATTCAAAACACAGTTCTGTGATGTTTTGTTAATTTGCTTTCTCTGCTGTGAAAACTTCTGGAAAAGATAGTTCTAACAACCATCAGGACACACACACATGAGCTACAGACCTGCTGATGCTATCGTAAAATAGGCACTCAAAATTTATTTTTACAACAAATGTAACATGCGAACATTATGCAAACCCAGTATCAGCCTCCTGGTTTGAAGAGATTTACATTCATTTTCAGTGGTACATTGGCCCAAATTTCAATCTGATGTCTACTCACATGGGTATATAATATGAGAAACTAATTACTCCAGAAAGCTGCACAGCTCTACAAGAGTGGGCAGTTGGAGGTGTACTCCATTTCACACTGGTGGCTACAACAACAGATGGCCACATCTGTCTGTGTGGAGAAGCTGAGGGAAAAGGGGACATGACTTTGGGAAAATGGACACTTTATGCACACTGGCTTATCTTCAGTTGCTGACTCTGGCCTCTGGCAGAACCCTTATGTGCTTACTGCAAGTTTTCCAGATACGCAACAGAATAAATCATTACAGAGAGACAGGGCGCTGATGTCACAATAGTGGGCACAGTATAAGAATCTAGACTGATGAGACTGCCTGTGTTTCCTCCTACTGCTAGTCTGCTGACAAAGGGCCTGATCCAGTGCCTATTAAATCAATGGGAGTCTTTCCCTTGATTTCATTCTGTGCTGGATTGGGGCGTGGGGAAAGAGGAAGTGGTTAAGAGCTCTGCTGCTGGTCTCAGTTGTGGATCACAGAGACTAGAGAGGGAAGCCCAGGGCAAATGGCAGGTCCTTTCTCCCTGTGGTAGCAGTTGTCATACCCATTGTAACATAGTTTGTTGGCCATTCAAGCAGGCTACAAGAAAAACATGGCTGTATTCCTCGTTCAGCCCAGAACAGGGAAATTCTTGTAGTTCCCAGAGTGAATGAGAACTAGAGGAATGCTGGGAAGAAGGACTAGCAGATGAACATCTATCTACAATGTGTTACTGCATGTACTTCTAAAATTTGCAGATGGCACAAAGATTAGGAGAGTGGTAAATAACGAAGAGGACAGGTCACAGATACAGAGTGATCTAGATCATTTGGTAAGCTAGGCACAATCAAAGAATATGTGTTTCAATATAGCCATATGTAAGGTCATACATCTGGAAACAAAGAATGTAGGCCATACTTACAGGATGGGGAACTTTATCCTGGGAAGCAATGGCTCTGAAAAAGACTTGAGGGTCATGGTGGGAATCAGCTGAACATGAGCTCCCAATGCGATGCTGTGGCTAAAAGGACTAATGTGATCCTTAGTATAACTATATAGAAAGTATAGTATACCAGGACATACTCAAAGACTTTCACTGTGATGCAGCAGTGTCCACACAGGGCATTATTGCACAGCAATCTGGTGTGTTGTTGACTGACAGCCTGGCTTGCTATGTAGGCAAGTCATTAGTTGTATAAAAGGGGGAATATCGATTAGAAAGGTTACATTACCTCTGTATCTGGGACTGGTGCGACTGCTGCAGAATTACTATGACCAGCAGGTGTGTGGCCCTAGACGTTTTGCTGAGGAAGGCTTTTGAAGAAGCTGGTGAACTGGCTTGCAATGAGGCCTAAGAAAACAGTGAGAGGTTTGAGTGAGACACACACACACACACTCTTCAGGGTTCTTTTGGCTGAGAGACAGACACAAGTGCCTAAAGGGGAATTAAGAGACTGAAGTACTTAAATTCTGTTGAATTTTTCTGTATAAACCTGTATGGGCTTGCCAAATGATGAGAAGGTCAGTTATAGAGAAATGTAATCCTACAGTGATAAGATCAGTGCTGTGTGATTATCCAGTAGCTCCTATGTACTAGATGGTGCACGGTTTGAGGGCCTGATCCAAAACTCTTTGACATCAACAAGAGACTTTCCATTGACTTCTGTGGGCTTTGGATCAGCCCCAAAAGGCAAGACTGCAGGCTAAACACATAATTTGCATACTGACAATTGTGGTAATTGGTGACAATATTATTTGACTTGCTGCTGCACCAACTAACTGTTGTCCAGTTGAAAAACTGATATCTCTACTCAGTTTATAGCTTTGAGCTATAGGATATAATAAACATAACGTTGTACACTGAGCTTCTACAAGAATGGGCACTGCTCAGTGAATCTAAAGATGTAAACGTTCTACAAATTAATAGTTTTCAAATGCATTATCCCGACATTCTGAGATGCTCCACAGTTTCCCAGTTTTAGTAGTTCATTTCTTAGACTATGACTTCTAATGTAGTCAGTATTTTAAAGAGGCAGATCTTTCAAGTTGCTCCCTCTTGTAGTAATGGATTTTTTTTTAGTTTGTTCCACTCTGATTTTCAACTTTACACTGCTAATATTTGGAGATTCCTCTTATCAGCTTGAAACCCACATCTGTGAGTCTCTGCCTGTGAAATCCTAGTGCAATGATCTCAGAAGAGAAACATATGCAGTTCTTAATTCCCATTGGAATGAAATCACTAGCTGTGCTTGGAGTGTCTTGCCCAACCATTTTGATTAAGTAGTAGATTGTACATAGTGCAATCAAACTCAGTGTCTGTTGCTTGCTCCACTGCCCTTGTACTAGCAGTGGGATGATGGGGAAGTAGACAGAGGTGCAACTTGTGCAAATATTTCCACTGAGCACCATGTATTGCATACACATTGCTGTTTCAGATTGCTAATGTATTAAAGTTCGGGTATGAGGAAGCTTTGGTGTAAAGATAGAGTATACATGACAATATACAGTGTGGAGATATTTGTATTTAAACACTGAATAGCTACAATAGCAGCTACCATGGTGCATGTACCCTGTGTTCCTGCTCCATTAAAAGTGCACTCTTGTTCCGTCATAGGGTATGCATATTAGATTTCACTGTGCCCTCCTATTTACTGGTTTATTTCCTCTCCTGCTTCCATGGTCTCAAAATCCCTAGCACTGCCTTCCTCATGCCTGCTCTCATCTGTGGGGTCAGGACACTCAATTTCCTAGCTACTTCTTGCTACCCACTTCTGGCCCATATGCCCCTTCTGATTTCACATAGTGGCTAGTTCATCTCACCATCAATCCTAAATAATAGGTGTCATCTCCCTCTTTCTTTCATTGACTGGTTACATCTTGCCACTAAGTTCTGGGATCCACCCCCTACTCTCGCATACTGACCAATTAATTCTTCTGTGGTTCCAGTACCTCCCATCTACTGTCCAGCTCCCTCATTCCCCCAACTCTCCATACCCAGCACTGGCTATTTTTAACTGTTTTCAGGAAAATGTCAATGATTAAGGGCTGTCAGGGTGCTTCTTTGTTACACTTTTCTTAGATGAAATTACAGATGTTTAATGATGCATCATGCTCAGAGTTCCTTAGGCTAACACTACTTAAGCACTTGTGTTGTTCCACTATCTTAGTACTATGAAAGTAACACTGAGCAGAATAATTCATAACTCACGCTTCTGGACTCTTGAAGTTCTTAATTTTCCAAATGGGGTACTGGAGCTGGATACACCTCAGTTTTTGGCCATCTTCCTGGTATTGCCCTCTGTAGGACACCTTCCGTATGAGCAAGGGGAAAAGTCCTTTTGTTAGGAATAATTTGTTCTTGGGGTCATTGTCTGGAGAATTGTTTCCCTATTAGCTTACATCCTGATAATCCCAGGATCATCTTGCTAGAAATGTTTTAAATATTTTTAAAAGGACATGGCCAGGTCAAAGTTAAAGGAAAAAATACAGGCTCTGCAAAAAACAAACCCACTGGAAAATGACTATAAGCAGAAGTGAAACTTGATTATTCCAGCTCGTTGTCTGGGTCTTTGTTTCCCCATCTGTAAAACGGGGACACGAATACTTATCTTCCTTTATATAACACATTGAAATCTGTGAGTGAAAGGTGCTATGAGAACTAAATATTATATTACCATTATTTCTGTGGGTTTTTTAGCTGAAACCTGACTAGCCACTGTTCATCTGCCTTGCAACAATGCTTCTAAAAATCTGAAGCAAGAATATGCTTATAGTCAAACAGAATCGCTGAGTCGTGACCTAGCCCGTCTTGCAGCAGCCATAGACTCTCCCCGCTTCTTGGCTCAGTGCTCCTTAGTGGCTCTGCAAACTCTGGAAAGCAAGCTGCCTACAGTGGGAAATTGGAAAGCCAGAGATTCTCCTCTTGGGTGATCACCCCTCCATTCCCACCCTGGTATCTGTCGTTTATAAACTTTCAATTATTTTATATTAAAAATCAGGAAAATACTATATCTCCCTGTTAAGTCCTGGGGCCTGAAACTATAATAATTATTTTAAAGTTAGGCTAATTTAGTCCCTAATCTCACTTTTCCTTATTCACATGAGCA
>NW_020664413.1:48722476-48745816 GCF_002925995.2 Terrapene triunguis | reverse complement strand
CTCTTTTTAATACCTTTAGGTAACTAAGAACAAAAATGTGAAGTTTGGATAATTTTGCCACTCAACAACTGTTGTACAAAGAGCAAACTATCCCAGTTCACCAATTCTAGTAAAAACATACAAGCTTTCAGAACTGACATAGTGTTCATTTAAGATAGAGTCTAGACAAGCTGAAGCAAATGACTTGCCCCCATCATGTCCTTTTGTGAGAGGAGATTCTTGCTAGCATAGTTTAATGAACTGAAATGAATGGACAACAATTGGAATAGAGAGGGACCTGCTACTTCAGGGAAACTTTAACCTCATGACTTTAAAGCATCTGCAGTGTTCCCTGGAGATGTAGTTAAAATTACTAAGGCCTTGGCTACACTTGGGAATTCACAGCGCTGCCCCGGCAGCGCTGTGAAGTGCGAATGTAGTCGCGCCGCCAGCGCTGAGAGAGCTCTCGCAGCGCTGTATGTACTCCACCTCTCCGAGGGGAATAGCTTGCAGCGCTGCGAGCGAGCGTGCAGCGCTGCAGGTGCTGATTACACTGACGCTTTACAGCGCTGCACTCGCTGCGCTCGGGGGGGGGGGGGGGGGGGCGTTTTCACATTCCTGAGCGCAGCAAGTTGCAGCGCTGTACAGCGCCAGTGTAGCCAAGGCCTATGAGTGGAAGGAGGATTTCACTGCACTCTTATCCAGATTCTCAAGACAAAAAAATTAAATATATGTACAGTGGTTTATCAGGTCCTAAATATTACTGTGTCCTTAGTGAGGCAGAAATAACTTAGCACCTTTTCACAATCCTTTGGTCTATCCTGCTTAACCACAAATGATTGGTGTGACACTTCTATGAAGTACAGGGGATCTTTTTATAAGATAGCTGCCACAAAAGTTACTGTATTTTATCTGTCTTATTGTGTGCCTTATTGGCCCCACGTGTCCCTTAAAATTACGAGTGCATTCCTTTTATCTTTTGGACCAAATCTTTTGCATCTGTGAGACATGAGTATTCATTTGCTCTATGTTCATTCTGTCTCTAGCAAGGAATATTGAAAGTGCTCTCTCTTCCTATGTTTGGCTTATTATTTATTAAAAGTGATTATTTACTAATCTGGATTTTGACAATTACTACACATTTTACAAATGTCCAATGCTCTGGGCATCCTCGATAACCTTAATACCTAGCTTTTAGCGCTTTTCATTAGTAGATCTCAAAGTACTTTACAAAGAAGGTCAGTATCATTATCCCCATTTTACAGATGAAGCCGGGGGAAGTTGAGGTGAAGTGATTTTGTTCAAGGTTATCCAGCAGGCCAATGGCAAAACCAGAAATACAACACAGGTCTTCAGTCACAATCCTGTGTTCTAGGCACTAGGCAACTCTGCCTCCAATAATTATGCTAATAAATAGACCCATCAGTTATTCCTGATTAAATAATGCAGTGACAGCATAAATATAACAAGAAATAATTGGCCTCCTCTCACAGTCCCTCTCAACAGCACTACCCAATACCCATCTCTTCATGAACCATAGAAAAAAGTGCAGCATACCCCCAAACCTAGCAAGCGTAGGTTTTAACAGACCTGGTGAGAAAGCAAGAGCTAAAGGTCTAGATGCCCGACATAGAATGCATACAACCCCAAACACTGAATGGAAAATTCACTCATAAGTAACTTCAAGGACCAATTCTCCATTCTTCTCTCCTGCTGGTGCTAGTGTTCAGTGCCACTAATCTACACTGCAATTAAAAACCTGTGGCTGGCTCATGCAAGCTGACTCAGGTTCACGGGGTGTGGCCTAAGGGGCTGTTTAATTGTGGTGCAGACGTTTGGGCTTGGGCTGGAGCAGGACTTTAGGACCCTGGGAGATGGGAGGGTCCCAGACATACTCTAAGATGGTTTGAAGGGTAAGTGGTAGGGCCCTACCAAATTCACAGCCATGAAAAACGTGTCATGGACACCCCCCCCCCCACTGTGAAATCTGGTCTTTTGTGTGCTTTTACCCTGTACTGTATAGATTTTTATGGGGGAGACCAGCATTTCTCAAATTGGGGGTCCTGACCCCAAAGGGAGTTGCTGGGGAAGGGAGGGAAAAGCAAGGTTATTTTACGGGGGTTGCAGTACTGCTACCCTTACTTCTGTGCTGCCTTCTGAGCTGGGCAGCTGGAGAGTGGCGGCTGTTGGCCCGGCACACAGCTCTGAAGACAGTGCCCTGCCAGCAGCAGCACAGAAGTAAGGCTGTCAATACCATACCATGCCACCCTTACTTCTGAGCTGCTGCCTTCAGAGCTGGGGGGCCGGAGAGTGGCGGCTGCTGACTGAGGGCCCAGCTCTGCAGGCAGCAGTGTAGAAGTAAGGGTGGCAATATCACACCATGCAAACCTTACTTCTTCGTTGCTGCTGGTGGTGGCTCTGCCTTCAGAGCTGGGATCCCGGCCAGTAGCCGCCGCTCTCCAGCTGCCAGCTCTGAAGGCACCACTGCTGCCAGAAGCAGCACAGAAGTAAGGGTAGTAGTACCACAACCCTCCCTGCAATAGCCTTGCAAACCCCCTCCCCCAACTCCTTTTTGGGTCAGGACCCCTACAATTACAACACTGTGAAATTTCAGATTTAAATAGCTGAAATCATGAAATTTATGATTTTTAAAATCCCATGACTGTGAAATTGACCAAAATGGACCATGAATTTGGTAGGGCCCTAGTAATTGGAAAGCAAAGTGAGAAGGAAAGGAATTATTTTAAAATTCTTAGTCTTGTTTGTTTTTGATAAATTAGACTCTCATACTGTATCTTAAAGTATCTATTTTTTTAAGAATGTTCTTTTATCATGAAAATATTACTAATCGTGATGAATAGTAAGGATTTATTTTCCACCATAAACCAACTCCTTTTATGTTCTATGAAAGTGTTGTGGCTCAAAGCAGGCTGAATGTGTTGATGGAAATTAGCGTCTTGAATCAGTAATGCAAAGTTAATTCCTGTCTTCTGGGTTTCCTTTCCTGGAAGCTTAACTAATCTTGCTGTAAAATATCAAACAAAATCAACACTTAACTATTTGTAATGACTTTTATTATAGTTTTAGCTCTGAGTGGTTGTGTTTTGTTTTGTTTTTTAAATCATGAACACACAGGGTATGTCTACACTACAGGATTAATCCGAATTTAGATAATTCGAATTTGGGAAACAGGTTGTATAAATTCGATTGTGCGCGGCCACACTAAGCACCTTAATTCGGTTTTAAACCACATTAATTCGGTGGTGTGCGGCCACACTACCCCATTAACTTAAACACAGTAATTCGGTGGTGTGCGTCCACACTAACCCTAATTCGAATTAACAAAATTGATTTAGGCTCTACTCCGCTCGTCGAGGTGGAGTACAGAAATCGATTTAAAGGGCCCTTTAATTCGAATTAACTGGCTCTGTAGTGTGGACGGGTGAAGGGTTAATTCGGATTAAGGCAGCTAAATCCGAATTAAAGTCCTAGTGTAGACCAGGCCACAGTTGTGCTGAGGATCAGAAAAGCAGGGGTGGCCTGCACTGCTGACCCAATGTACTCCTGCACCCCTTCTTCCCTCCTCCCCCCCAAAAAGAGGGAGCGAAGTGCGAAATAGCAATGTTGTGTTATGATTGCCTGGCTCACAGGAGAACGGGGCATACTTACCATGTTATCACCGTAGGATTTATCATGGCAGTACTTCCAAGAGTGAGAGGTCATTTTAAAAAGAGTAACAAAAGGGCCTTTGTGGTGTTTTTTTTTTTTAAACCAGGCAGGTCTGCATTCTCTCCATGATGTTTCCATGTGGCTGCATTGTAACAGGCAGTCATGAAGTCCAGAGTGACTGTGGATTTGTACCAATAGGTTGCATGTCTGTAGTCTGCCTGACCAACACTCTGCTCTCAGGCTGAGATAGCAGAGCAGCAGTCCTGATAGTGTTGCTTAATGCAGGGAACTATTGTATTCATCCCTTGTCTGATGTCAGCAGAACTGGCAAGGGTCCTTGTCAGAAAGGGAAGGGCAGGGTCAGTCTAGAATCTTCTAGCCTGGCTAAATAGGTGTGTGGTCAGCCTCTTCTTTCTTCCTATGTGCTCAGCACTGAGTTTCTGTTGTTCGGGTGTCTTCAGGAACAGTGTCCCATGTGGAGTATAAATTTACTACCCTGCACGAAAATGGTAAGGGATGGGCACCTCAAATATGCCAAGTCATGCATGTTGGAAAGAAAAGATTAAACTACTACTTATACTGAAAGTTACCCAGACTTCCCACCTCAAAGGATTAGCATCCTTTACTTATTAAAACAAACAAATAACCCTTTTAACTCCAGAGACAACTCAGGCTATTCAGTATTGTGCATCATCACCATCACATCCCCATAACAGACATACCATTATGTATGTATCACAGGCTGGCTGGCCCTTTAAGGGGAGTTTGGCTCAGCCTTGCCTGTGACATACCTGTTATTCCCCAACTGCTTCTGATCAGGTGACATAATTACAACTATTTATCCCAGCTGTGAAAGGGTCAGAGGACGACATAAGGATAGAGAAGAACTCAGTGGGGAGGAGACATAGGATGGGGAAGCAAGGGGAGTTCTCCCTTTCTGGGAAGGGCCTGATGGAGGCAGGCTGGTGCTAAGTACTGGGAGCTGGTTAGGCTTCTGCGGGAGGAACTGAGATAGGGAGTCAGGGGCTGTGAGAAGCAGGGAGGTCCCTGGGAAAAGTTGCATGAGTCCCTGGGGAGGGGAAGAAGTTGGGAAAACTTCTAGCAAAAATGGGATCTAGGGGTAAAAAGCTCTGGGAGGCAGGACTCAGCTTAAGAAGCACAGAGTACTGGCAAAGAGCAGGAAACCTCAGCATAGCTCAAGAGGGGCAAAAGAATGTTTGTCTGAATATGTATTTGGAATTTCAGTGGGACTCTGGTAATCCCAGAAAAGGACTGAACTTAAAAAGTGACCTGGCTGGAGGGCTGGGCAATGGAAGATGTAGACTGAGACAGGCCATTGCAGGGCTGAAGAAATATTCAACAGGGAGGCTAGCAGTGGAGACCCCTGCAACTCCATGACCTAACACCATGAGGTGAAACCTCTTACAATATTCAAAACCAAATCAGATTTAGAATTTATCAGAACATAGGCTTCTAAAGATGGCAAAAGGAATTAAATATCCCAACAGGCTTCAAAGTAAAAGTCCAAAGCACATAGCGACATTAATGGTTCAAAAATACCAGCTTCCTAATATGGCCTTCCTTACACATGGGGTTGCAGGTACAGGGAGGATACCTAGAAAAGTACCAAGCTTTAAGGTGTCTATGAAGTTGTGTGTGTGTGCCCCCGCCACTTAAACAGCAAAACACTTGTATGTTTCTGACTCTCCGTTTGCATAATTCCATACACAGAAGTCCCAAATGAGCGTGATATGACATTTCATAGCAGCCTAACTATGCTACTTGAAACTGCTAATTTATGTCCTTTAAGAATTACATTATCAGTTGACATTGACTCACCATGAATAGTTTAGTAGTGATGAGTCAGTGGAACTTCTCTCTTTGAATCAGGCTGTCCTTCAGGAATCAAACTTTGAGGATTTAGGGTTCTTCATTGCACAAGGCTCTTGTACCACCTCCTGTAAGGATCAATAGAGATGGATAGATTTTTCAGCCAACCTGTTATCTGTGCTTTTATATAATGATCTATGTTAAACTACAGCTTCCGGAGAATGTTCTGTAGTTGGTGCATCTGCCGTAATTAAGGTTATAGCTGGTTTGTGGACAATGTTGAACTAGTACCTTTGTTCTTCAGATGATGTTCCTTGTATACTGGGAGGTGTTTTAGGCAAAGACTTTTAAGGCTTCAAGGACCCTTTCTAGCTCAAATTGTTTGTTTTAAACAAAGCCTTTCACATTCAATGCAGTATAGAACACTTATTTATTTATTTTGAATTTGGTATCTTTGAGCTAGAAGCAAAATCAATTGGAGTACATCCTATAATAAAGTTGCTCTCAGACTACATCTGGAGGCATCAAACTAGACTTTCAAATTAATTCAACACAAGACCTTTTTAACAGTTACTTATGTTTCTCCACTATATTACAGTGTCTTCCTTCCAAAAACAGTTTTTTTCCACAGTATTTCTAAGGCTTTGTCCACACACTGCATACATTTGTGTTCGAACTTTGTTGTGAACAATCCAGTTTGACAACATGCTGACTGTGACTTTGGGGTCAGCCTTATTTCATCTAACTTGATTGTTTAAAATGCATGCCAAATGCTTTGTAGTATAGACAAACCCTCAGTGACAGATTTTCAAATGTATTTAGGGGCCTGAAGATGCAGATGGTGCCTAGTGAGATTTTGAAAAGTGCTTAAATAGGTCAGGCACCCAACTCCCATTGAAATAGATGGGAATTAGGCACCTAGCTTGCTGAGGAGCTTTTAAAAAGCCCTCTAGGCTCCATCTGGGTGCCTAAGTACCTTTGAAAATCTGGCACTTCCCTATTATGGACTTTTATGGTAGGATTTTTAGAAAAAACAAAAACATTCCCAGGACACTCTAACTGCTGTTTTAAATAGCAGCTGGAAAGGGGGCAGGGACACCTGATGTACCAAGATTCATATGTAACAAACTGTATATTTTATTGGTTACTCTTGTCTTTCCTTCCTCCAGCTCTTTGCAGCTGCTGATTCTTCTTTTTAGTGTTCTTAGTAGTGATTTAGTAGCTGCTACTTATATCTATTTAGTTAAATGTTAAGTCTAGAATTCTTAGCAATCACTGCTTGATGTGGGTTTATTAGTACCACAAATTCTGTTTTTTATTAGAGAATGTATAAGGTCTCCAAACTCACAAGTTTAACTTCCAGTTTTAAGCTCTGTTACATGCTCATTTGTCGTCTGGCCTTGCTGTTCACTGGTGGCAGAACGGATGCCTTTCATATAGGTTATTTTTTCTTGGGGGGAGGGGGGGACGGGGACGGACAGTATTCATAAAAATGTGTCAAACCACATAATTGGATTATTTTTTCCCATCTCCTTTTCAAAGATAAATGTGTTGTGAAATGCCAGTGCTGCTTTTCATACCACATGCAGGAACAATGATATTTGAAAGTTTGTGGCTTTTCTTCTGACTAGAGCCATCAAATAAATCAGAAATTATTTGAACATCTTCCACTGTTCAGCAACATTTCCTGTGAGCTTTACCTTTGAAGGAGCATTCAGTTTTTTCACTTGAGTTTTAGTCCCAATCTGACACCATGTTGTGCTGTATTCAAGAAGCAGCCATGTTGTTTACCTTTCATTGTGTAATGTCTAAGTTATATAATGAAGTCAAATTGTTACCACCAGAGGGAATTATTGTACTAACATTAATAGAACATTGCTTTATGATGCATGTTACAAGTTCATGAGTTTTTTATTAAGTTTTAACATATATAGTAACACTGGAGGAGGGGAAAAACTGGATGAAAAATGAGACCTGGATCTGAGAAATCTGATATCTCTATACTACTGTGTAATGCAGATTCATACAGATTTTCTGGAGTTTGTGTTTATAAATAATGAAATGCAGTATTATATGGCTTAATCAGAAGCCTGTGAAAAAGGTCTTTGTTTATTTTTAATTATTTGTATTCTAGATCCTAATTAAACAGTGTGGTTAATCTCAGCTAGAAAATAGATCATTAATAATGGTCAGTATAATGTGAGACTCTAATCACTCAGAGTAGCATCTCATGAATCACTAGTGGAAAACAGAATTTCAAGTTGGTTATTTAAAATAGGACATACATTTTTAGGATTTGAATCTGTTTTTTTCTGAATGAATAATATTGTGCATGAACAGTCAGACTTAAGCGCAAAGAAAAATCTTGATCAGTAGAAAGTTGCACTAGCTCAAATAAAGTTTCTATCAATATTTGATTTGAATAGCTTAATCTCAAAGAATATGTATTGATGATTTGTAGACTACCCAGGTATCAGCTCTTCTGTAAACCGGAAATACCATCAAACTGTATAAAAGAGTAAGCAGATCACAACTGTAAACATAAGGTTAGGCTGAGATGAAACAGCTGTGAAGAACCATACATCTTTCATTTCACAATGATGTGCACATAAGAAGTGGAAGCACCTGACGCCAATTTTTATGTGACTTACAACTACTTCCAGTAATAGATACTAACTTAAAGTGGAAAAATCAATTTTCCCTGCTTTTATTTTAATTGAGGAAACTTGCAATCTTTATGTTAAATAATGGAAAAATGATGTCTCAGACACACACACACACTGAAAAATCCACAAAGAGAAATTATACATAGAGGAAGGTTTTTCATCTGGAGACACTGGAAGGAGTTTTATCCTTTTTTTGAACTGTTAAGAACAAAACAATTAGGACCAGATTATCTAATACTCATTTTGGGCCTCGCATCCAACCTGAGCCCACACAACTTCTAGCCTACCTACCCAAAAGTCAGGAATATGCAAACAGGGATTTGAATATTGGGCTACTAAGCAACCTGATAGCTGGTAAGAAATGGGGAAGAGATGTGGGGAAAACCCTCCTCCTTTAATAAAGGGTAATAACCCTGCAGTTTGCAAACCATTCAAATGTAAATAAGGAACAACTTCTTAAAACAAAAAATTAAAATAAGTTGTCGTGTTCTGCTTTTTTAGTAGTGTGTGTGTGTGTGTATGTATGTATGTATGTATGTATGTATACACACACACACACACACACACACCCCTACCTAATGTTGAGAGTACAAACATGACTGAAAAACTTTGGTCTTTGTTATCAGTGGATGAATATTATTGAGGAAATTTCAGAGAATTATCATTGTTCCTTTTAGGATGGGATATCCTATCCACATTACTTTTAACTAAAATGAATCCATTTATCTTATGTGGTACAACATGCAGAAGGAAAAATTAGGAAATATACCTTTATAGAAAATGTGTAAAGATAACTCCATCACAGTATTGCCGAAACAAGCCCATAAAAATCATGAAATTTTTCATTTTTATATTTTGATAATGTGAGCTAAAAAATCTATAATTGCCTTCTGGTTTCTGAGCCAATAGGATGCACTTGCTTATGTTTTTAGGCTTTCATCTGCGACCATGAAGGCTAGAATCTTTCTTTTTTTAAAATAATGAAAGCTGAGCATCTCATCTAATCACATGCCACCAAAGGTTCAGGGCTTTATGAAACACATCTAATATAACTAGACTCATGACAATCTTGAGTTTGCTTTTACAGGGAGAAAATGTACAGGGCCATTTGAAATTGATTATGAGTTATATAGTCTTGTGGCTTGATGTACATGGGAAAGAGAAGAAAACATATAACATGGTATTCCTTTTGTCTATTTACTTTGCTTTAAAAATACAGAAGTACAAATATTCAGTCAATACAGACATTTTCAGTTCTTGTATATTTTTTGTAACTAATCAGATACTATAAAAGAAGCAGAAGCTTATCCTGAATATTATGCAGTATTAACAAACATCAACAAAATACCTGCATTAGCCCTCAAATCCACTCGAGGTGAATCTTGGATTCATGTTTCAATGCATTTATAAACTGTAGTCCATCCTCAAAGAAAGTTGGTGATCATAGGTTGAGACTGTTTGCTCAGGTGAGAGAATGGTGAACTCTTTCTGCCCAGCAAATCCTGGGGTCTGTGGCTTTATGGAAAACTTTAGAGACCATAATAGAAAATCATAACTACTCCTTGTTGTTTTTGCTGATACAGATTAGCACAGCTACCACTCTGAAACCATAACTACTGTATACTTTTTAAACTAACCTATGGAATTTAATAGAGAAATCTATTGAATATATTGAATCTATTGAATACACCTCTACCCCGATATAACGCTGTCCTTGGGAGCCAAAAAAGCTTACCGTGTTATAGGTGAAACCACGTTATATCGAACTTGCTTTGATCCGCCAGAGTGCGCAGCCCCACCCCACCGGAGTGCTGCTTTACCGCGTTATATCTGAATTCATGTTATATCGGGTCATGTTATATCGGGGTAGAGGTGTATATTGAAATCTAAAAGGATATTGTTCTCTATAGATTTTCCATAGGGAAGTTTAAAAGGAGATCCCAAGCCATGATAGTGGAGGCAAGGGTGTTGGGGAGGAACTGACTGTGGGGGGGGGGGATCTCCGAGATTAATGAGATCAGTGAGATCAACCGCTGAAGGATTTTTGGAGGTTTGAGTACTGTGGTTTGTTTCCAGCTCCTCCAAACTAAACTGCAGGGTTCAATTTGTGAGCCTCTTTATGCAGCTCTAGTTATTAAGCAGTTCTAGCATTCCTCAGTAAATAGATGCTGTACAGTTAAGTCCATTTATAAGAAAGTTGGTGCAATATGATATTACAATTGCATCTGTCTGGTCTGGTAACAGCTTAAGTACCAGAGTTGTGAGTGTTTCTTTTTTTTTTATGGGTTTGGTACAACTTCAGCCATGACATCAGTCCAATGTAGCATTACATAGTCACTGGAAAATGCACACATGGAACTGGCAAGCTCAGCGAGACAGTGTAAAAATGTCAAAATCTGTGCTGAGGAACTGGGAAGGGCCAAGTGAAATAACTTCTATAACAAGTTACCATGCTTTCTGGCTTGGAACCAAAGTTTGACTGTAACTTCTTTAACTTCTTTAACCCATAACATCATTCAAAAGCTTAAAATATTTTTGAAGGGTGTTTTGTAATGTTTACTGTATGTCTGAAGTGTTCTGATTCTCTGCTTTCTTGATCTGACTTGGATTAGACATGCCACTGTAAACAGGAAGCAGTGATCCGGGCCTGAATTTCCTCATGCTTACACCCGTTATACACTAATGTAACTTCATGGCTGTTATTCCTGTATCCAGTGAGAAGCAAATCCTGCCCACTGGTTTTAAGGCTTGGCTTAAGACATGTTTGTGTTCTGTTTTCACCTTTTCCAGACAGGTTTTCCTTTAGGGCTATATTTTAGGATGCTCCGTACCGAGGGCACTAAAGTATGGTGAATCTATGGTATTGTATTTCAATACTGTTTGTATTTAAAAAAAAAAATAGAATGCCATAAGAGATTGTGGTTACACACAAATAAAACTTGAAGCTACTCTTACAATCTGTAGATTAGGCTGCCTGGACCCTTCCATGTGGATTCTTCACCCTCACCTCCCTTCATGCATACTGGGTTTGTCAGCTGCCCCTTTTGCACCCTCTACCCAATCTGCAGAACCTGTGCCACCCATGGTGTTATATCCACTACAGGTCAGGGAGAAGATTGGCATCCCCACAAATCCCTATGCAACAGCCAATGGAGAATTACTGTAACACGAGGCTCTAAGAGCTTGTGTATGCTCTGCTACAGTCCGGACTGCAGGGGTGTGAATTGCAGAGCTCATCAAAGTGCTTCATGCTAACTGCCCTGTGGGGATGCGCTGGCATGAATTAAAAGGTACCTAGTTCATGTTAACAGGGCTACGTTAATGTGAACTAGGTCCCTTTTAGTTCAGGCCAGCAGCATCCGCACAGGGCTGTTACTGTGCAACTCTTTGAGCTTTGCAATTCACAGGCCTGTTGTCTGCGCTATGGTGCAGTGTAGACATAGCCTAACTCTCCTGCACGTCCTCTGTACAAGAAACCCCCCCTTAAAGAAGGTGGAATCCTGCAGGTGGAAGAGTCTGAGAAAGCCTTGACAGCTTTTTTCAATCCAACTGTACTCCGAGGGAGTGAGAATGGAAGCAAAGGGATCCTGGAGCTGGTATAGAGGCACAAAAACACTGTGCAAGGGAGCCCCAGCCTTCTGCAGATATCTGTAAGCTCTGGGATCAGACCAGATGGCCACTCTACTGGGAGCAAATCCCCCCCGCCCATTCTGCCTGATGTAGTGATATATGGACCATTCCATGAGGGTAACCTTAATGAGTTTTCTGCCCAGTCCTCCCCACTTCCTTGTCATGGGGTTGCTGGCCCCTTTAAGGGAGTCAGAATCCAAACTACCTGTGATGTGCTTCTTTCAGGAGAAAGAGCCCTTCTTGGCAGATAATTACTTCCAGGTGTGCCAAGATGGCTGGCTGGCTGGCAATAAATTAACAAGCACCTGGACCTGGACCTGATAAAAGGCCACCTGAGCTCTGTTGAAGTGGGTGGGTTTTATTAGAGAGAGATGACTTGGAGGGTCAGGAGCTCCCAGAGTCACAGGAGGAGGGCTGTGGGACTGTTGAAGACCAGGAAGGTAAGCATACCAAAATTATTACACGGGCCCGGGAGGAGGCTGGGCTCCTGAACTTAAGACAGGAAGTTTGCCTCAGTTAGCAACCAGGCTCCTAGAATAAGGGTGGTCTTCAGGGCAGCTTGGAGCAAACAGTTCTACAGAAAGCTCTCTACATCAAAAGCTTGAGCAAGCGTTAACATAACATACACTCAGATACATGTGGGATATTCATAATTAGTATTGTTAGAAATACTTTAATTCCTTATTGGCCCTTCAAATTAGGTTTGTCATAGGATTAATATTGTCTATATTATGTATCTTAAATTTAGCTTACAACTTTGTGCCAGTACAACAGTCTTCTCTCAGCTGATGTTCTTGAAATATACAATAAATGAGTTGTACTTGTTTAACATACAGAGTCCATTAGGCTCAATCTTTGTTTCACAGAAACCAGTATAATTGTTCGCATACTGCAGGGTGCCTCCATCAATTTAAATTACAAATAGATACATACCAACTACACAGTGACACTGAAATGAAACATACTGTGTCCATCTCTTCAATAAACAGTTTTAAATCATTCAGCCAGCCTGTTCTATTTCTCTCTCTACACAGTTATAAACCTATCTTTTCAAATAAGTTAATTTACCTTATTACTGGAAACAATAGCTTTGCACTGAAGGACAGTTTTTTTTTATTTAACCAGTTTCAAAGCTGCTTCACAAATCATTAGGGCTGACTTCAAACACAGCAAGACAGAATTTGGAAAAGATTTATTGTGAGGGAATGGAAAGTTTCTTTCTAATGGTATCCATAAAACTACAGAAGGGGAGGATAAAATTGGATAACCACTACTTGTAGGTACTCCAGAGATTATATGCAACTGGGTTTGGTCCCAGAAAAAGAAATATAAGAACCATCATAAAGCTCCTTACAGTCAAAGAAAAATACCTTGAAATTCAACATTTTCCTCTGATCTCCATTAAGCCCCTTATTTGTACTAGACAGCAATGCCTATATTACAGACTGCTGCTATGACACAGCTTCTTAGATCAACACACATTTCTTTCTGCTCATTTATTCTCCTTTTTGGTTACATACTTTTGAAAGGTGCATAAATGTAATAATCAAAGGCACTGCCATGATCTCATTTCCGTAGCCTGCCGCACTCGCTCCCTCTACGGCACCTATTCTGGCCTGTGCTCTGCAGAGTCCCCCGCTACCACCTTTCCCCTCCATTCAACATCCCTTATGAATATGTATTTCAAAGTCTCTTCTTTGCTGCTTTCAACCTTTACGCTGTCAACAGCTCCATAGTGATGCCTCCTGCTACCATCCCTTCACCCCTCTTCTTGTCAGCTGTCCCCTCTGTGGCATCTCCACTGCTGTAACTGCTTAGTCAAATAGCTTTGTCCATGGCTTTTACAGCGTGGCTGTGTAGTGGGATTTTCTAACATGCTCAATGTTGACCTAACACTGCTTCATCAGTGTCAACAATAAAACTCCCATTGGCTTCAATGGAAGCAGAACTAGGCTTTTGAAAACCTCATTCTGTGGCAATAAGACATTTGGCCTGGAAAAGACCTCCTTGGTTATCAGATCTGTTCCCTTGTTAGAGTGGTGTTTTCCAGAGTTTGTATAACTTAATGCCAAACACATATAAAGAGAGAACAATCCTCAGAGAAAATGACGTCTGTAACAAATCTGGCCATCTGGTCACGCTTCGCCCCCATCCCCCCCAACAAACTAACATGCAGCCTCAGCTTTTCTGGTGACAGGGTTGTCTTGTGGCAAAACCTGCACAGACACATTTGGAATTCCATGTCTCTAACCATTGGAGTCATTTAGTAAATGTCTAACAGGAAATGGACGATTCAGACAGATGTAATATTTTCCCTTCTAAGATATTAACAACTGCCTGAGTTGAACAGAATAATTGGTCCCTAGAGAAGAAACAGGGCTTTGAAATCTAAAGTGAGTTAAGCTTTCAGAGGTTTTTGCCACAAGATAACCCAGTAAAGCCAGGAACTAACATACTTTTGGGGAAAGCCAAGAGTGTCATATAAGAAAGTGTCCTCCCCTCCCCACCTTCTTGAAATACTAGTTGGGTTTTCTAGTATATGAAGTCATTACATTTGGCATTAGCTGAATTCTTGTGATGGTCACACCTTAATGTGTTAGCCATTTGAAGAATTGTGATAGCTAGTAAAAGCTCCTGAAGATATTTTGAAAACTAGATTTTTATGTACAAATACAGTATATAATATAGACAAGTCATTAGAGCCAATTGAAAAAAGGAATATTTTTTTCTGTTTTGTGTTTTGAGACTTTCTGACCATCTGTAGAAGTAATGACTGAAAAACATTCTTTGAAACATATGCATTCATTGCACTTCACATGTCTCATATAGCTCACTGAAAAAGATGGAGAGGACGTGATTCTCTGGTGCAAAAAAGTAAATAGAAGATCTTGTACTTTATATAAATTCACCAAAACACTGGGCCAATTTCTGCCCTTACATGTGCATGCCCAGTTCTCAGAGACTTTGAAGAGCCTCCATTTGAAAGACACTGCAGCACATGTTGATGTGACTGCAGCACTACCAGGTAGAGATTAGATATTGTCCAGGATAATTACTGGTGTTAGCTGATACCTTAGGCAGGGCATATATACCCAGCATCAGTGAGCTGGGGGAAGAGGATTAGGACATTTAATCCACTAACGTGCTGCACTCTCCCAGTTTCAACAGCGAAGCTGATGGAAATCAAGGAGGCTACAGAAAAGGACATTGAACTGCAGGCAATCAAGAAAGCCATACTAGCTGGGTAGCCAGAAGAGAGACAGCCAAGGAGCAGTAAGAGCAGAACCCTATTTTCAAATAAAAAGGAGCTGAGTATGGAGGATGGAATCATATTTTGAGGACCAGAGAGCTTTTGTCCCTGCCTCATTACGTAAGGATGTTATTAAAAAAATACATGCCTCATACCTGGCCATTGCCAGCTGTCTGATGGGCTTGTGTGTGTATTTACAGGCTGGGAATTAACACACAACTCTGCTCCTTGGTAGAAGGGTGTGATACCTGCCAGTTGTGTGATAAGTCTTTCTGCCAGCAGTTACCACAAGAGCTGCTCACCTGACCATGGGAAAGGATGGGAATGGACTTATTTACCTTCAGTGAAAAGCAGCACTTGATTACAGTGGATTACTGTTCAAATTTTTGGGAGGTCGATGCCCTGCCTGAGACAAGAAGCAAGTCAGTGACTGACAAATTGAAGGCCCACTTTCTGAGATATGGCGTTTTGGAACCTGCATTCACCAACACTGGACCCCAATTTATATGATTTCCACACATTACCCAGCATACACACAGAGTAATGGTGTTAGCTGTTTTCACAGCTGATTCCACCTAAGTGACTGTTACACAAGGCTATTTCTTGCGGTTCAGACCCCTTGTTAGTATTTTTGGTGGACAGGAAGATCCCATCACAAGGCTGCCAAACAGTCCAGTGCAGGCATTGATTGGATGAAGGACCAAGACCCTGCTACCAATGAGAGGAGACCCGTTGCAGCCAGAAGAATGGCGATACCACTGAGAGAGGGCCAATGATCAGAGAAAGCAGGCACAAGACTATGACAGGTCAGCCAAGGGTACTCATGTGAGGATCCAGCCATTAGAGAGAGACCAGAAGGAGTGGACTGAAGGAATCAGTGGCATTGAGATCATAAGAGGTGACTATGCAAGAGAGACAGTGATCTGAAGGAACAGGAGACACTTGTGAGCCAATAGACACAACACCCAGAGAGAGTCCTTCAGAGATACAGATCTCATCACAGAACAGAGACACACAGAACCATCTGGAAACCAAACCCCACAGGAAGGGAGGAGCGCCACAGAGAGAGAGTTTGCTAGATTCAGACAAGTGACAGGGAGACAGAGGTCCATTCCAGTTTGATCTCCTCAACAGGTGATCACATTATCTCAGACTATGCTGAGTCTGTGGTAAAGAGGAAACTCCAAGTGGGCTATGTGTTAGCAACCTCTGGCCAAGTGACATGGGGTGGGGGGCCTGGTCAATAATTTATTTTTAATGTTTTGTTTTAAAATGTTTGTAAAATAGGGAAAATGGATCATCATCAGTGGAACTGGATTCAGAGGACCCATGTTCCCTTGACGGACTATTATTGACAGGTCACCAAAGGAACAAGGAACGTGGTGGAGTTAGGCTGGAAGCAATTCTCAGCCACATGGATGGAGCAGTGCACAGGGTTTAATAAAGTTCAACTTAACCTGCATTGAGCATTGCTCATTGGGGATGAAACGCTTCCTTGAGTGGAAACCTTTCAGACAGACACATGATTGCTAATAAGTGAACTCTAAAAAGACCCTGTAATCACAGGAGATTGTGAATTTGTTCTTTGCACTTTGGGCATCTCAGAACTGAAACATTTTGCAGTTAGACAAATAGTTAACCATCCAGCTGTGTCTGGCTGTTTAGCTCATAGGCTCAAGTCATAATGAAAGAAGAAAAACAAATTATCCTTATTTTCCCATCATTTATCTATTAGTTTAATTAAAAAAAAACAATTAGGAAGAAATAGGACAGTGGAAAATAAACTAAAGAGGGCAGATTGGGCCAGGTCTCTATGTATTTTGTTGCATTTAAAATAATTATTTAGGGTTATAAACTGCATGGTGAGGTTTCTGAACAGCTGTGGCTTTTCAGAGCCAGTCTTTTTCTGACCCAACAGCTTGCTACGGAGTGTTGGTTGCTTTACTTCCCTTCTTCTGTCATTTCCATTTCATGTTTTCTTATATTCAGAGAGTGACAGTTTCACACTCTTGCTTCTGTTCCCCAGTCTCAAGGCTAGAGGGACTAGAGGGTAAAATTTTCAAAAGAGATTTAGTCAATATTTTTTTCAGACTTTTAAGTGCCTATTTTTGGAACTTAAAAGTTATACATATTTTGAATGCCATCACTATAATGGTTAATTCTTGATTTCTAGGAACGGGCAGTAGTTTGATGGATGCAAATTCTATATCTTCTAAATCTGTACACCCATCTCCAATTGTAAAAGCTGCTTTTTTATTTATTTTTTGTTAAAAAATAACAAAGAACTCAAATGTAATGCTATCTAGTGCAGGCAAGAGTAAATCAGTAGAGCAGTTCAGAAAGAATATTAGAAAAGAACTTTGGGTGGATAACTCCTGGCACTTCAAACAATGTGCTGTCTCTTTCTAAACTATCTTCACCATGGTAACCTAATTAAGCCTATTAAGAAAAGGTGCACTCCAGCTAAAGTTGGCTGACTTCATTTCATTGTAAAGTCAGTCAACTTTATAGAGGAACAAAGAAGAACTTCTAAGGCTCTTCCTGAGAAGGTACTTGTAAACACAGGTGTGTGAAATTTGGTGGCCATTCATCACGGGTTTGTGCAAACATTTGCTTCAGTATCGATCCACCTGGAAATCCTCCGCCATCCCTTTCTTGCAGCTGAATGAACCCCAGATCTCCAAGTGAAGCTCTATTGAAATCTTGGTTTTCCTGTCAAAGATGCAGAACTGCAAATTTTCTGAAATCTAGCCTATGTTTGCAATTTTTTAAAGAATATGTTGTTGTTTTTTAAATCTGAAACCACATAAAGGGTTTTTTTGTGGTTATTGGAGGAAAATGTACAAAACTATTTCGCAGAATGTTGCACCTACATATTAAACTATATAGATCAGCTCCTCAGCTGGTGTAAATCAGCATAGTTCCATTGAAGTCAGTGGAACTACACCAATGTATACTTAGCTGATGATCTGGTGGTGTCTTTTTTTTTCATATGTCTAGAGCCTTGTGTCTCAAAAGAAATGTGGTCTTTCCTCCGGAGGTCGCTTCATAGCCATGAGGGTCTCTCTATTTTTAAAAACTTGTTACATTCCCTTAGTTCAAAAATTTTAGTCTAATATAGACTCAGAGGCTGTTCTAGCTATAGGCAAACTGGGCAGCTGTGCCGGAAGGTGGCAGCAGGCAGATTTCTGGGGAAGCAGTGCTGCAGACTAGTTTATGGGGGTGGGAACTGCAGCCTGTCCCAACCTGTAGTGCTCTAACTGGCCCATGTGAATCCTGATGGCTTTTATGTGCTGCCACACAAACTACTCTACCGTTTCATGTCACTAAAGCCTCATTGGAGTGACCTGTATGTGGGTATAAAGGGGAGCTGTGTGTGTACATGTATGGGGGGTGGGGAGAGCTGTGTATGTAAAAAATCAATTGAAATAATGGCACTAAATCCATTCAAAGAAAAATGCCCTGGGCAGCTGGGGGCTCTGCCCAGGCTGGGGCATTTGTTCACTTGGCACCCCCAGGCGCTAGGTCTGCAGACAAATATTTTATTTAAAAATAAAGCTTTTAATTCCTGGCTACTGCATTCCTAAACGCTGCATGAGACAAGGCCTGCCGGGCTGGGACCCCTCACCCATTCCAGTTCCCCCTCCAGTCTGCTCTCTGATCCCTTTCTCCCTGCAGCCTCCCATACCTCACTTCCCTTGCCCTTCCTCTGTCACCTCCATGGCTCCACCATCTCCCTCCTCACCTTCCTCTCCACTTCCTATCACCCTGTGGCTGCACCTCGCTCTCCCATTCGTCTACTGTACACCTCTCTCTTCCATGGCAGTGTTGCAGTCACATTTGTTAATCTGCAGTGGCCAGGGAGACTGCAGTGGCTGAGTTGCAGGGTTCAGGCAGGCAGTGTAGGAGGCTGAAGTATTGCCCAGGGTGGCAGATTGTCTTGAGTGGCCTTTGCATATCCTTTTCCATTAATGGAAGAGGAGGAGGGTGTCTGCAGCTCTCTCAAGAACTTGTCAATGCCTTCCCATTCTTGCACCGCATGGGGTCACTAGAGAGTGACTCAAATCGCTCCCCTCATACAGAGGCTGACAAAACTCCCCAGAAGGCACAGCTGGCCCAAGAGCTCAAGATCAAGCTTGACTCCCATAAGTGCAGCTCCACTGAACCAGCTCTAAATGGGATTTTTTAATTTGTAGATTTCTTAAAACATCCCCCAAAGCTCTCTGTCTGAACCATCTGAAACCCAAAAATCCAAAGTGCAGTTGAGAAGGGAGAGAAATAAGAAACAGCTGGTAAATTAGGATTCAGACTCTGTCTGCACTGGCGCAAAGATGCAATAATAAAGCTGATGATTATCCAAGTCTTTATTCTAGTGAATGATATTATTACAACAGTCTGCTGGCTGCAAGTAACTTATGGGAATGGAACATGTTGTAAAGTATCTTGATGCCCAGAACAATTACACTTTGAAAACACTCCTTTGGCTAGTTGAATGTAGGAAAAGCCAGATTGGCTTGTGATTGTGACCAGTTCATGAATCCTTCACAAAGGCGTTTGAACTAGCGATAGTTGTTGTTAGGAAGAAAGTATAGTACAGTAAAGGTTAGTCCCCACAGACAACCATTTGCTGCACCTTAGAAAGTGTGATGAGGTTGTGGAGGAAAAAAATTAATATTCTGAGATGAATTGACAGGATGGTGTATGTAAGATATGGGAGGCTATTGTTTCGCTTTACTCAGCACTGGTGAGACTTCAGCTAGAGTACTGTGTCCAGGTCTGGGCACCACACATTAGGAAAGACATGAACAAGTTGGAAAGAGTTCAGAGGAAAGCATGATAAAAAGTTTAGAAAACCATTTAGTCTTGAAAGAAGACTGAGGAGGGACTTGAAAACAGTTTTCAAATATGTTCAGGGCTGTTATAAAGAGGTGTGTGATCAATTGTTCTCCATGTGTGCTGAAGGTAGGACGAGAAGTAATGGGCTTACTCTGCACCAGGGGATATTTAGGTTAGATATGTAGAAAAACTTTATAACTATAAGAGTAGTTAAGTTTCCAAGGGAGGCTGTGGAATTCCCATCATTGGAGGTTTTGAGGAACAGGTTGGACAAACACCTGTCAGGGATGGTCTAGCTCGGGGGTAGTCAATTATTTTTTTGTCAAGGTCCAAATTTTTTGGGCAAGGTATAGTCAAGGTCCAGACTCCAGAGAAATACTTTTCACACTGCAAGTGCCCCGTTCAACAAACACAATGCTGTGCATTAGTAATATACCCCATCGCAAACATTTTTAGTGCATTAAATGAAAAATAAAATCAATCCACTTTATAACCTAAAAACAATCCCCAAGAAAATAATAGCTCAAATTAAGCAAAGAAGGAATTAAGGAGAACCAGTCAATCATTACTTCACAGTACAGTGTATTGGAGATTGCATTGTGAGAGAATGAAAGGGTAATAATAAGTAAATAGATTTCATGGTCTGTTCAAAAGCATCTGCCCGTCTGGATTTGGCCCATAGTCCACCTATTGACTATCACCTTCTAGGTTTATTTGGTCCTTCCTCAGCTCAGGAGGCTGGACTGGATGACTTCTTGAGCTGTTTTTCAGCCCTACATTTGTTATTCTATGATTAATGGAACTTATCCTTACACCACTTGTACGAGATTGGGAAGCACTATCCCAATTTTACAGATGGAAATTGAGGCATAGGGTAAATTAAGTGATTTGCCTAAATTCATACAGGAAATCTGTGGCTGAACAAGGAATTTAACCCAAGTCTCTTCAGTCTTTATGCAGTGCTCTGTCTTGGTGTACAGCTCAAGTTTGTGGAGGAAGCATTATGTTATACTTCAGTACGAACAATACTCTACAAAAATAAAGTATATTGTAGCTGAGACTGACTTAGCTGGGGACTCTCAGGCTAGGGAGATTCATAGGGATAAATAGCAATACCATTGTTACAAATGGTTGGAAACTTGGTTCACTTCTTTTGGTATGAAAATATTACTCTAGTACAGCTGAGGTCTGAACTCCATCAGATAGTTGAAAAGAAGGTTTGATCAGTTTAAAGAATAGAGTTCTGCCCCAAAGTGAGGTTGCTAATATTTAATGGCTAATATTTATAGATAACTGGTCAGATCTTCAGATGCTGTAATCTGGTAATAACTCCATTGATTTAAGGGAGCTATGCTGGAGATCTGGTCTGCAACACTGTTGGTTCTATGCATGAAGCTGTGATCTTTTTGTTCAAATCCTGCTGCAGTTTTGGCTCACATGAGTCTGGGAAAGGGTTTGGGAGATGGTCCATATTAAAGTTAGGGGTGCATACCCCTGGGCGGTGCATGAATCCCCCATTTGGTGAGGCTAGCCTCCTGCCTCACCCCATCTATTCCCCCCTCTCCTGTTGGAGCTGGAGGAGCCCCAGCAGAGCCACCCCAGCCAACCGGCTGGCCTGAGCCCACTCTGTCTTTCGGGGAGAGGCAGAGTGAGGGCGGGAAGAGGAGCAGCATGGGCGGGGTCACAGGGGAAGAGCAGGACATAGGAGCGGGGCCTTGGGGCAGAGCATGGGCGTGGCCACGGCCTGGGTGCCCTTTCTGCAGTGGCGCTCCAAAGGACATCTGATTCCTGTTATCACAAAAGATGACCATCCCTTCT
Organism: Terrapene triunguis; assembly: GCF_002925995.2. Taxonomy (NCBI): domain Eukaryota; kingdom Metazoa; phylum Chordata; order Testudines; family Emydidae; genus Terrapene; species Terrapene triunguis. The sequence continues at coordinate 48,724,138 of NW_020664413.1, read as the reverse complement.
GAGCTGCAACATGCGCTATTCAAGGTACCATATCTAAGAACATAATTTTGGAAAAAATGCACCATGAGGAAATCCTGTGAAAACTCTTGCTTTCTCCTTTCACTCCTTAAAATGTCCTTTTCTTGCCAGTTTTACTGTTTTGTTTTTCTTTTCCCCTGTAGCCAATATCCCAAATACTCTGGTGCCAAATAGGAGGCATGGATTTGTCCTAGAAGAAAACTAGCGACTTTCAGTGAGCTGTGAAATTAAAGCATTGCCCCAACTGAAAATGGATTTGCTGGCACCAGATGTCACTGTTGGTCCATACTAACAAACCTTAAATGGCATTTCTGTATGATCATTTCTGAACCCATAACTGAGCACATGGCTAAAGGGTTCACAATTGCAAGCCCATGCATGTGTGTAGACCTTACCTAAGAGAAATCTATAGATGAAAAACGCAGTCTAAATACTAAGCATTATTATTAGGAAACCAGGCTCTAATAAAGGAATCTCTTTTTCTGGCTGCATTGAACATGTGATTTTTTTAGAAGCAAAATGGACTGTTTTCTGTGCTCATCTGCATACCACTACCCAGAATGCCTTTCAGACTTCCACCTAATTCATAACAGTTCTGAACTCTGGTAACAAATTAAGGGTTTGAATATGCACTGAGTTTTTTTTTTTTTTTTAGGGGCTTCTATATTTAATTACTTGACCTCTCTGAAAAAATGATGTTTATAGTTAACTAATTTATAATTAATCAACTTAATTTTTAATTTGGTGCACAAGACTATTGTAGAATTATGATTTAAAAGAAGACCCTTAATGTCCCTCCACCTGCCTATATCATTATAATAATTTTTCTTTAACATTGGAATCTTATCTATACCGCAAATGTAAACACGAACATTTTAAACTTACTTTGGAAATATTATTTTGAAAACCATTTGAAATATTTTCTTTCATTAACAAGGCAAGGTGTATATTAATCAACTGCCAGTGGAATCTTGAAGTTCTTAAAGGAAAACTCTGATCATTTGGTTTGTCTCTATGATCTGAGAAAACCTAAGGCAGGAAGTCTTCTCACAAACAATTACAATATATGATATTTGGCACAAAAATTCAAAATGGCATCTTTACTTTATGCCAAAACCCATTGTCCTTTGGTTATTCTCATTTTAAGTGGCATTTACTTCTAAACTCTGGGATTCTCATGCCATATAGTCTTAAGAGGACTCTGTTAAGCATCTTTCATAATTCACTGTATATTTAACAAGTGGGCACATGGGGCCTGTTGACATACATTCAATGTGTAGCAGTTCAGAGTGGCATATATATGTTTCAAATTCCATTTCTTCATGGCATCCAATGTAGTGACTTCAATGGAGCTACACTGTTTTACATCACAGGAGGATGTGCCCAAAAAGCTTATCAAGGATGTCACAGAGACTCACAGATATGTGGCTGGTTGAGATAATGATCCTATACCTACAAATCTGTGCCCTGTTTAGGTTTTTCTGTCTTGAATAGGAAGTGAGGAATTACCGTATTGGGTGTGCTTTCTTAGCAGGGCAGGCTCCAGGCACCAGCCGACCAAGCACGTGCTTGGGGCGGCACCTGGAAAGGGGCGGCAAATCTTGGGGTGGCGGGGGGCGCTCAGGGTTTTTTGTTTTTTGGGGG
>NW_020664413.1:48663638-48722376 GCF_002925995.2 Terrapene triunguis | reverse complement strand
GGGGGGGTTCGGTGGCGCTCCGCGGGGGGCTGGCATGTTCGGCGGCGCTCCCTGGGGGTTGGGGGGGGGGTTGGCGGCACAGCACTCCACGGGGGTGGGTTCGGCGGTGCGGCGCTCCACGCAGGGGGTGTGTGGCAGCGCGGTGCTGAGGGGGTGTGTTATGGCGGCGCTATGGAGGGCGGCACTCTTTTTTTTTTGCTTGGGGCGGCAAAAAAGTTAGAGCCGGCCCTGTTTCTTAGAAATATATTTAGGACCCCCCACCCACCCACACATACACTGAAACCAATGTCAAAATATGCCCCTTTGGAAAGTTAGCCTGTGCTGGATGCCTCGCGGGAATGAGATTTGTAACATATACTTCCCCCAGTGCACTCTAAGCTGCTACACATCCATTATATGCCAATGGGCCCCAAATGCCCACTTGTTGAGTACACTCTGAATGTTACATGGCTCTTTAGGGATTGCTAACAAATATGTGCTCTGACATTTTTAAAAAAAAAATCATTATACTACAGCTTTCCTAAAGAGGACGGGCTTTCAGATTGATTGTAAAGTGCTGAATGAAATTCTACTTGCCAAAATGAGTTAGGACATTTTAAAACCTCTGAAGAAAGATATGAACAAACCAAATGATATGAATTAAGACCTTAAACTATAATAAAACTATGTTAACACTTTCTCAGCAGGATTATTTTTAATCCATCCGTTGGCCCGTGCCGTTTCCCGCAGCCCCCATTGGACTGGAGCAGTGAACCACGGCCAATGGGAGCCGTGATCGGCCGAACCTGCGGACGTGGCAGGTAAACAAACCGGCCTGGCCCGCCAGGGACTTTCCCTGAACAAGCGGCAGACCAGCTTTGAAAACCACTGATCTAGACCATCCCTGACAGGTGTTTGTCTAACCTGCTCTTAAAAATCTCCAATGATGGAGATTCCACAACCTTCCTACACAATTTATTACAGTGCTCAACCACCCTGACAGTTGGGACGTTTTTTCTTAATGTCCAACCTAAACTGCCCTTACTGCAATTTAAGCCCATTGCTTCTTGTCCTATCCTCAGAGGTTAAGGAGAACAATTTTTCTCCCTCCTCCTTGTAACAACCTTTTACATACTTGAAAACTGTTACCATGTCCGCCCTCAGTCTTCTCTTCTCCAGACTAAACAAACCCAGTTTTTTCAATCTTCCCTCATAAGTCATGTTTTCTAGACTTTTAATAATTTTTGTTGCTCTTCTCTAGACTTTGTCCAATTTGTCCACATCTTTCCTGAAATGTTGCACCTAGAACTTGACACTATGCCAGTTGAGGCCTAATCAGTGCAGAGTAGAGCAATTATTTCTCATGTCTTGCTTACAACACTGTGACCCCCCAGATCCCTATCTGAAGTACTCCTTCCTAGGCAGTCATTTCCCATTTTGTATGTGTGCAACTGATTGTTCCTTCCTAAGTGGAGTACTTTGCATTTGTCCTTATTGAATTTCATCCTATTTACTTCAGACCATTTCTCCAGTTTGTCCAGATCATTTTGAATTTTAATCCTGTCCCCCAAAGCACTTGCAACTCCTCCCACTTTGATATCATCCACAAACCGTATAAGTGTACTCTTTGCCATTATCTAAATCATTGATGAAGATATTGAACAGAACCGGACCCAGAACTGATCGCTGTGGGACCCCAGTTGATATGCCCTTCCACCTTGACTGTGAACCACTGATAACTATTCTATGGGAATGGTTTTCCAACCAGTTATGCACCCACCTTATAGTAGCTCCATTTAGGTTGTATTTCCCTAGTTTGTTTATGAGAAGGTCATGTGAGACAGTACCAAAATCTTTACTAAAGTCAAGATATACCATATCTACTGCTTCCTCGCATTCAGAAGGCTTGTTACCCTGTCAAAGACAGCTATTAGGTTGGTTTGACATGATTTGTTCTTGAGAAATCCATGCTGACTATTATTTATTGCCATATTATCTTCTAGGTGTTTGCAAATTGATTGCTAAACTATTTGCTCCATTATCTTTCCGGGTACTGAAGTTAAACTGATTAGTCTGTAATTTCCTGTGTTGTCATATTCCTTTTTATAGATGGGCACTATATTTGCTCTTTTCCAATCCTCTGGAATCTCTCCTGTCCAACATTACTTTTAGAAGATAATCGCTAATGGCTAAGATATCTCCTCAGTCAGCTCCTTGAGTATTCTAGGATTATTTTATCAGGCCCTGGTGATTTGAAGACATGTAACTTTTCTAAGTAATTTTTAACTGGTTCATTTTCTCAAAACACATTTTCCCTTTTTTGAATGGGATATTACTCAGATACATTATCACGTTTTGGCTTTTGCTTCTTTGTTTTTAATTTTCTTCATGAAAAGAGCAGCCATTCCACTAGAATTTCACGTCTTCAGTTATAACAAACTACTAGAATATGGTAACATCTAGGAATACCTCTGAATCAGATACTCTAAGCATGCTAAAATCTCAACCTTAGGAAACCCTAAGAGATTTTGTAGACATGTTGTACTAATTGTTCATTGGCAAGTTATTTTGGCAAGACACTCCTATAACTATTTACAATTATTCCTGTTGTTTTGTATAATCTTAGATCAAAATTGTTTTATTGAAATATAATTTTCATATCCCAACAGAATTGTTTAAAAAAGGCACCAGCAATGATAACCTCAAATGTCTCTATTTACTCTTGGAAATTATTAAATTGATTTTTTTATAATGGGAATTGTATAGCTAAGTCCTAAGCAACTATTTGAAAGTTTAGGGGGTAAAAAAAAAAATGGATACACATGGTTTTCGTCTAATTGAAGGAGGACATCCAAAGTATTACATAATTCTGTCATATGTTTGGATAGGTTCTTTCAATTGTAGAGTTGTCAATATTTTGAGTTAAAGTCTTCTGTAGTAAACCACAAAATATAATCAAGGTCTAAACTAATTAAACTAGTGTAAGAAAAAACAGTTTGAAGAAAAAAAGAACTCACAGCTCATGGTTGTGATTGATTCCAGGCTGGTCAATTTGCTGAAATAGCTCCTGGCATGACATCCTCAGTCCAGGGGGCTACTCTAAATTATGGCAACCTGTCCTGGTTTCCTGTGGGAGGCAACACTGCCCTTAACACCATCATGATGTGTGCTGTGGCCCCATTATGCCCTGCCCCATACACTGATATTAGCGGGGGAGGCTTGCATACACAATAGGCAGATGGGGCCAGAGTGAGGGATGAAGGAATCCCCAGCTTGGGGAGCTGTAGGCAGATTGTGCCATTCTGGTGGCAAGAAGGGAGCACAAGGGGAACAAGAATGTAGTTGAGATTACCCCTCTACATCTAGAATGTATATATTTCTGACAGCAGCATATTGAAATCTGTATCCATTCAGAAATAAATTTCCTGTCTTGCCTTTTACAAGTGCCAGTTCATCATTCCATTAAACTTTTGGAAAATCACTGAGTTTATCTTTCAGCAAGTCCTTATAGAATTGTGAAATCAATGTATTCTTGGGCAAATAATATAAGGGTAGAATCTACATATGAAAGAGATAAGACAAGTTCTTTCAGCTGACCAGGTCAAACATGCCTTCTCGGAAAAATAAGCATAAAAACAGAATCTGGAAAATTGAATCATGACCTGTACATCATCAAAATTCCAGAGACCTAATTTGAGATATAAATCAGTAAACACCTCTAAGGCTCTTAAAGCTGCGTAGTTCAAATCAATAATACAAAATTGCCAGAATAACATCTGAAGTATGTGCCAATGGAATGGAAGGAATTTGTTCAGCAGCTTGATCTACCCTCTCTACATATATTGCCTCCCATAGCCAGATTGAGGTCCAGATGCTTGTCTATGTCCAATGAATATACAACACAAGTTAGGAAGCTGGGTAGGGTGGGTATGCATAGGAGGCTGAAAAACACTCCTGATTCTGCCTAATCTTGAGTCATCTGTGTGCCAAAAAAAATTCCCCGTCACAATCTAGAGCAGTCTGAAAACTGCTCTAAGTAATATCAGATGCCAGTTGCCCAAAGAGATCATCAGGCCCTAGGAAAGCCCTAACTATTTCCCCTTTCCCATGGTCTGTGCCTCCTACATCACTACATCAGGCTGCTATTGCATTCTTATATGGTTCATTTTCTTCTACAAGGAATGCAGCTGTGTTTGGCCACCACACAGAAGGGTATAATGGGAATTGGCAGCAAAAGAGCTAACTGGAATTTAGAAAAAATGATGGGAATGAAAATGAGTATTTTGAATGATCAAAAATGTGCAAAATCAGGCAGTTGTGTACAATGGTAGTCATTCAGATTGTGCCCCACTGTAGTAGAGGGATTAAACATTTGCAGGCTTCTGCTCTGGATCACTGCAGCAGAATTTTTCTAGTGGAATTTCGATACAAAAAGCTCTTGCATATAGAAAAAGTTTCCTTCAAACTATCCACTTGGAGGCATATTGACAAAAGCAACTTTATCGTGAAACTACTGATGTGCAATGTAGTATTTGAATGTCAAGACCATTGAGAGAGAGTGAGCATTAATGTGACAGCCTGCCCTGGCCTTGTGTGTAAGGTCCCATTGTAGTCAACGATAGTCTTTCTAATAATATCCATGGACTTTGGATCATGGTCTATTTTTTACACTTCTGTACAAGTAGAATCCTCATACTTCAGACAACAAGCTGATCATCAGAAGGTGTCAATAGAAGTGTCACCCATAATATGTAGATCTACACCCATAGGTCCATTGTGGCATCTACCACTTATTTCTGGAGCAGTTGTCATTGGGCACTGTCAGAATCATGATACCAGCCCAGATACTCACCCTTGGTGAGTTCTGGATTGGTTGTTCCTGTTCTTCATTCTATTTCCTTTATATTGAATTTACTCCAATTTTCCATCCTCAAACTACTGAATAATAATTTACATACCTCTGGCATATTTTTTAGTGGAATCTTTGTGACTGGGACAGTTGGGGAAGTTGTACTTGACTGATACTTCCTATCCCTGTGTGGTTAGTTCACATGAAAGAAATAGTTTTCTTGAAAATATGCCCTTCAGCATACATACTATAAAATCAAATTACTCATCTTCTCTCAAGAGAAATAAAGAGCCACGTCTCAATTCAAGTGGTTGGTCACTTAAATCAAACATAAAATAACACACACAACCTCTCAGCAATTTTCAGAAGTACACGCTGTGGATGAATGTGGCTCTAAAAATTCCCAGCCCTCTGACGGAAAAAAGACAGACGTCTGAATTCCATAGCATTGCTCAAGTTTTCCAGGTTATCTTGCTAGAAGAATGGTGGTTTCCAACTACAGTATATTATATCTTTGGGATTCCTCTTCTACTAGATCAACATCTGGCATAATGATTTTATGTGCTCCTGTTATTACCCATTTAAATGTATGTAAAAGTTTTATAAAGGTTGTGACACACATTTATTCATAGAATGGAAAGCCACGGTTAGAGCTGAGATGGAATTCTGCAGTCAAAACCAAGACTTAGTATTGGGTGGTGAGAGAGACCCAGCCTTAAGTCTGAATTTTTGTGGCCTTTGTCTGTGTGAGTCAGAACCTGGATCAACCAATGACAACTGACAAAGTGAGCATCTTGGGGAAATTAATGATCACATGGAAGAGCTGATGGCCTGAAGTGAAATCAAGGACCCTTAATCAGGGCTATCACTGGTTTAGCTCCATAATTGTTAGCAACACTGAGGGAACTAGTGTAGATGGGTCACTCTGTGTCACAAGCATTTTTATCATCTAGAGAGAGGACATTTAGCGGGTCAATTCTGTCCAAGACTTGCCTTCAGCAACAACCCTAAAACCCATTAAACTTCATTAACTTCAGAGGGGTTTACAAAGGAGTACTGATGGCAAAATTTGGCCCTTATTTCTATTTGGGCTATAACAGGATTGTAAGACTATTCTACCTTGTAGAATGTTTTAACTATAAATAATTGAATATTTATCCAATGCTCTGAATATATACATTTCAAAGCATTATTACTAGGAAATGAATATTCCAGCATCATGCTAGTAATTACTCTGCTGCTCTAGGGTGCCATCTTTTGGATGGAATTTAAAACTGAGGTCAGGTCACATGCCGTCATTAAAATCCCTTGTTTGAGCGTTTGCTCTGTTGTCCTTGCTAACAGGGGCGGGGCCCGGGGCCTGGGGCAAATTGCTCCACTTGTCCCCCCCAGGCGGCCCTGGGTATATTGGTAAATATCCACCAGTTTCTAAGAAACAGAGGTACATCTTCCCCGCCACCTAGGGTTGCCAGGCATCTGCTTTTTGACTGGAACACCCAGTCGAAAAGGGACCCTGGCGGCTCCAGTCGGCACTGCCGACTGGGGAGTTAAAAGTCCAGTCAGCGCCACAGTGGGGGCAGGAACTGCGACCAATGGGAGCTGCGTGGGTGGCGCCTGCGGGCGCAAGGGCAGCATGCGCAACCTCCCTGGCTGCCTATGCATCTAGAGTCTGCAGGGACCTGGCGGCCGCTTCCTGGGAGCTGCAGTAAGTGCCCCCAAGACCCCGAACCCTCTCCCACACCCCAACCCACTGCCCTAGCCCACAGTCCCCTCCTGCACCCAAACTCCCTCCCAGAATCCGCACCCCCTCCAACACCCTGCTCCAGCTCCCTCCTGCACCCCAAACCCCTCATCCCTAGCTCCACCCCAGGGGGCTCGGGGAAGGGGTGGAGCAGGGGTGTTCGGTTTTGTGTGATTAGGAAGTTCCCCACACCCACAATGGATTCTCGATAAGCCCAGAAAGCCCCATTTCAATAGCCTGATCACAGAACAAACACTAAAATTTGTGGTAACTACAGAATCACAATTGCTTGTGACTCCTGCCAAAGTAGCAGATGTTGTTGATGCTGGAAGAATGGACCTGCAGTACAGCATCTGCATCCCATGAGTTCTGTCCAAAGATGAGGAAAAGAAGTATGAAATACCATAGCTGTTTTCCATACTAAGTTTGAGAATTACTTCTCCCAGTGACTGAGACAGATTAATTTCTGATTAGTATACTTTTTTCAAACTAGATTCTCCAGAGACCAACAGACAAAGAAAAATAGCCTGAGTTCAAACTAACTTAGGGCCTTCTTCCTTTTCTAGGAAACAGATAGGACTCTGGTCCACAGAGGGCCTCAGTCCTTAGGGAAGGATTGGAATGACTTCCCTTAACACGAGGGGGATTGGAGTCCAGGAGAGCTGGCTGTATTTTAAATAATCCTTATTGAGGTTACAGGAACAAAGCATCCTGATGTGTAGAAAGAATAGTAAATATGGCAGGCGACCTGCTTGGCTTAACAGTGAAATCGTTGCTGATCTTAAACACAAAAAAGCTTACAAGAAATGGCAGATTGGACAGGTGACCAGGGAGGAGTATAAAAATATTGCTCAGGCATGCAGGAGTGAAATCAGAAAGGCCAAATCACACTTGGAGTTGCAGCTAGCAAGGGATGTTAAGAGTAACAAGAAGGGTTTCTTCAGGTATGTTAGCAACAAGAAGAAGGTCAAGGAAAGTATGGGCCCCTTACTGAATGCGGGAGGCAACCTAGTGATAGAGGATGTGGAAAAAGCTAATGTACTCAATGCTTTTTTTTGCCTCTGTCTTCATGAACAAGGTCAGCTCCCAGACTACTGCACTGGGCAGTACAGTATGGGGAGGAGGTGACCAGCCCTCTGTGGAGAAAGAAGTGGTTCAGGACCATTTAGAAAAACTGGACGAGCACAAGTCCATGGGACTGGATGGACTGCATCCGAGGATGCTAAAGGAGGTGGCAGATGTGATTGCAGAGCCATTGGCCATTATCTTTGAAAACTCATGGGGATCGGAGGAGGTCCTGGATAACTGGAAAAAGGCTAATGTAGTCCCATCTTTAAAAAAGGGAAGAAGGAGGATCCGGGGAACTACAGGCCAGTCAGCCTCACCTCAGTCCCTGGAAAAATCATGGAGCAGGTCTTCAAGGAATCAATTCTGAAGCACTTAGAGGAGAGGAAAGTGATCAGGAACAGTCAGCATGGATTCACCAAGGGCAAGTCATGCCTGACTAACCTAATTGCTTTCTATGATGAGTAACTGGCTCTGTGGATGAGGGGAAAGCAGTGGATGTGTTATTCCTTGACTTTAGCAAAGCTTTTGATACGGTCTCCCACAGTATTCTTGCCAGCAAGTTAAAGAAGTATGGGCTGGATGAATGGGCTATAAGGTGGATAGAAAGCTGGCTAGATCATCGGGCTCAACGGGTAGTGATCAATTGCTCCATGTCTAGTTGGCAGCCGGTATCAAGCGGAGTGCCCCAAGGGTCGGTCCTGGGGCCGGTTTTGTTCAATATCTTCATTAATGATCTGGAGGATAGCGTGGATTGCACCCTTGTAGGGATATAAAAGAAGCTACTAACAGTGATTCCCCCAAGTGACAGTGACCCCCTCATAATTTGTCCCCCACACTTTAAAATCCAACAGTTTCACCAAGTACAAAAATCTCTTGGGTCTTCTGTTAAAACTTGTAAGCTACTGTCTGTAGAAATCATTGATTATATCTATCCTGTGAAAGATACTTTACTACTATGTAAAACTTACAAACAAGTTAACTGACTTTGTTCTTGAAGTAATGGATACAATGCAAACAAACTCTATAAGCTGTTAAGTGACTTTCACTTCATCAACGGCTCCTAGGACAGACCCCCACCCTCTGTGATTAAAGGGCCAGGAGTCTCAAATGAATTAGCACACACCCTGAAAGTGGTGGAGACAGTAAATTAAAATATGGTTAAGATATGGAATGTATGCTGATGAATGCTTGATATACATGAATGGTTAGGGAGGTGCCAGCCTAGAAAGGGCGTATCCATCGGCCGAAGAATGTGTCAAGTAGGACCACCAGACAACCCCTTGAGGGTAAACTGGGATCCACCCCATCACCTGGAAGGATGAGAAACACAAACTTTGGACAATGTGGAGCCACCAGGAATGTGCCTCTTTGGACAGGAATGTGCCATCTGCTGATTGAGTCAGCAACAGCAGGATGAAACAGTTCCCATAGACTAACATAGGAATTAATTCCTATAAGAACGGACTCTAAAGACTGATGACTTTGAGTCTCTGGTTCTGCTGCCAACCTCCAGGAGCATCAGGTGCACCTGACACAGACTCGGCTCCATCGTCATGACCAAGATACCTGGCCAGTAACTTGGCATGAGCAACTTCTAGGCTGGTAACTATAACGCCTATAAAGAACTTGAATGAATGATTGTGTGAATGAACCTCTCTCTCTCTCTCTCTCTGTGTGTGTATGTATAAGAAATAAGTAGTCAAACAACGTTATTTACTTTTATCTTTTGCTTTATCAGTATATTTACAATAAATGTGGCATCTTTGCCTTATCCCTCTTAATAAGATCCTGTTGGTTTTTATTCTATTGGTATAACACCCTCAGCAAGTTTGCAGATGACACTAAACTGGGAGGAGTGGTAGATACGATGGAGGGTAGGGATAGGATACAGAGGGACCTAGACAAATTAGAGGATTGGCCCAAAAGAAACCTGATGAGGTTCAACAAGGACAAGTGCGGAGTCCTGCACTTAGGACGGAAGAATCCCATGCACTGCTACAGACTAGGGACCGAGTGGCTAGGCAGCAGTTCTTCAGAAAAGGACCTACAGGTTACAGTGGACGAGAAGCTGGATATGAGTCAACAGTGTGCCCTTGTTGCCAAGAAGGCTAACGGCATTTGGGCTGTATAAGTAGGAGCATTGTCAGCAGATCGAGGGACATGATCATTCCCTCACCATGAGGTGAGGCCTCATCTGGAGTACTATGGCCAGTTTTGGGCCCCACACTACAAGAAGGATGTGAAAAAATTGGAAAGAGGCCAGCGGAGGGCAAGAAAAATGATTAGGGGGCTGGAGCACATGATTTATGAGGAGAGGCTGAGGGAACTGGGATTATTTAGTCTGCAGAAGAGAAGAATGAGGGGGGATTTGATAGCTGCTTTCAACTACCTGAAAGGGGGTTCCGAAGAGGATGGATCTAGACTGTTCTCAGTGGTACCAGATGACAGAACAAGGAGGTCTTAAGTTGCAGTAGGGGAGGTTTAGGTTGGATATTAGGAAAAACTTTTTCACTAGGAGGGTGGTGGAGCACTGGAATGGGTTACCTAGGGAGGTGGTGGAATCTCCTTCCTTAGAGGTTTTTAAGGTCAGGCTTGACAAAGCCCTGGCTGGGATGATTTAGTTGGGGATTGGTCCTGCTTTGAGCAGGGGGTTAGACTAGTTGACCTCCTGAGGTCCCTTCCAACCCTGATATTCTATAACCTAATGAGGCCTCAGGAGTCTGATCTGAGCTGAAACTGTGAGGAATTTGTAACCACAAGGAGAAACTTAGAGTGGGGTGTTGAAAGACTTTTCCTGCCAAAGCCCATGTTGGAGTTGGGATGAACTCTGGGAAGCCTATTTGAATGGGTGTAGGCTCTTTCTTCTTGTTTTTAATAGGTTTTCTCTGCAATGTTTTTTTCCTTAAGGATAAAGTAGGCTTGCATAGAAAGAACTGTGTGGTAACTTATATCTGTAGCAATCACTTTGAAGAGAAAGTAAGCAGTCTGTCTTTGCTAGGATATGTGTGGTGAAGGCAGGGAACTGTTCATCATGGACTTACCCTGGTCAGAAAAGAGTGAGATGTAGGTCTTCACCTATGAGAGGTAATGACCGGGGAGTTGAAAGCTGAGATTGGGTGTGAACCATTGAAGTGAGATATAGATGCAATCGCCCTGAACTGTGACATGCTCTTCTTCAGCTGCATTTTCATGTCACCTTGGGTTACAGATGATCTGTAACAAATAAAGTGAGAGGGAAGATGGCAAAAGCACCAGTGGTGGAAGTCGTGTTCAGTTGCAGAAAGAAGATTTTGTTAAAAAAACCTTTTCTGCTGTGATTGTGCAGGAGACAACTATGAAAGTTCTTTCCATCCACCATAACATCTACAAAATCTCAGTTCAGTAGCTAGTTGGTATGAGTCACGCTTGTTGTGAGGAAATAGCTTGTTATTTTGTGGACAAGACTAATCAGACTAGAGGAGGGCTGTCTGCTTCCATTGTGACAGAGCAAGATCTTCAGTGAACAAGGGCCTCATCTTCTCTGCTAGAGTTTCAGCCAGTGACCCTCCCTGAAATAGTGGAGGTACTTTGTCCCACAACCTATGCTTTGGATCCATGTCTTACCTGATTGGTGAAGGCCAGAGGGGAAGTACTGGTCCTTTAATTGTGGATATGGTCAATGTCTCTTAGTTAGGGTAGGCTGCTTATTGCATTGAAGGAAGTAATAGTGTGGCTTTTGCTCAAGAAATCATGGCTGAATGCTGACAATCTTGCTAATTATTGACGAGTATCACATCTTCCATTCTTGGTTGTGATTGTCGAGAGGTTTGTGATTAGAGAACTCTCACAGTATTTAGATGCTTTTGGTCTTCTTGACCCCAGTCAATCAATGTACAAACCTGGCTATAGCACATAGTCACCCAGTGCAATCAATGAAGTCTATCTCCTCCTGGTGACTGATCAAGGGCAAGTGCCCATGCAGGTAGTATTAGATCTGTCAGCTGTCTTTGACACTATTGATCACGAGGTGTTGCTGACTCCCTTGCAGACCTTGGTGGGAGTGGATATGACTACTTTTCAGTGGCTTCATTCTTTTCTTGGAGGGATCTCAATGGGTTGTTGTTGACAGTTTTTCCTCTTCCTGAAAAATGCTCTGGTGCATGGTGCCACAGGGTGTCTTTTTGTCACCTTTCCTTTTTTTCATGTATTTGAGGCCGTTAGGAGGGTTAATAGGGAGCAATGTAATGCGGAGTTTTCAGTATGCTGGTGGCACCCTGCTCTATGTCTCTATCTCATACAACTCTGATGATGTGATTAAGTGCCTCAGCCAGTGTTTAGTCAAGAGTGGGGCTTGCATGACAATGAGCTGGCTGAGGCTCAACCCAGATAAGACTGAGGTGACGATGGTGGATTGGGGAAGCAGCTAGAGCAGATGGTGCATATAACATCAACTCCTTTGACTGAAGAAGTTTATTGGCCATTCATTTAGAGTGTTCGCAATCTATGGGTGATCTTGCTCCCCAGCTGCTATTTGACAATCATATTGCAGCCATAACCCAAACAGCATTTTATCATCTGTGTTTGGCTAGGAGGTTACAACTAGAGCTGGGCAGAGAAAGTTCATTTTGTTTTGTGGAGGATTTCAATATTTCAAAATTTGATTTAGTTCAAATTCAGCATGAAAACCAATCTACTGAAATTCCCTGTGAAAGGAATGGAGCTTTGACTCTGGGGCAGTCGTCCTGGCAGGCTGCTCTAGTCCCAAGAACCCTGGGAGCCAGGACCCTGGCAAGCCTGCTGAGGAGCTGTGAGCCTGGGAGCAATGTTTCCTAGGGCATCCAGGCTCTTGGTTCCCTGTCAACTTGCCAGGTGGCCTGTTGAGGAGCCAGGCAGGCAAGCTGCCAGGAAACTAGGCAGGTTTCTGATGGAGACAGGCAGGGTTCTTTGGAATTTTGTTAAGATTGAACAACCACCTCCACTAAACATTTCTGATTTCAATGAGTTGGCAAATTCTAGCCAAGAAATGTTTCATCAGAATTTTTCTGACCAGCTATAGTTGCAGCCTTTCTTTTGGGTGCAGACCTTGCCACTGTACCCAGACTTTAGTCTCCTTAGGATTAAACTACACCTCTACCCCGTTATAACGCTACCCGATATAACACAAATTCGGATATAACGCGGTAAAGCAGCGGCTCCGGGGGGGCGGGGCTGTGCACTCTGGTGGATCAAAGCAAGTTGATATAACGCGGTTTCACCTATAACGCAGTAAGATTTTTTGGCTCCTGAGGACAGTGTTATATCGAGGTAGAGGTGTATTGCAAAGAATGCTACCTGGGGCTATGCCTTCAAATCATTTGGAGATGAAACGTGGTGCAGAGCTCAGCGGTCAGGGCCGGCTCCAGGCACCAGCTTACCAAGCAAGTGCTTGGGGCGGCCACTCCGGAGAGGGGCGGCATGTCCAGCTGTTTGGCGGCAATTCGGCGGACGGTCCCTCACTCCTGCTCGGAGCGAAGGACCTTCCGCCGAATTGCCGCCGCAGATCGCGATTGCGATCACAGCTTGTTTTGTTTTGTTTTGTTTTTTTGTTTGGCTGCTTGGGGCGGCCAAAACCCAGGAGCCGGCCCTGTCAGCGGCTCACTTTTCCAGTGCAGTATCTTGCTGGGAGCACACGACACTGTTGCTCTATGATCTGCCTTGGCTGCCTGTATGTTTCCAGGTGGAATTTAAGGTGTTTGCTATGACCTATAAACTGCTAAATGGCCTGGAACTGGCCTACTTGAGGGATCACTTCTCTCCACGTGCCACATGGCCATGGGTGAGGTCAGTAGAGGTGCCTGATTTAGATCTCCCTCCTCATAAAAGAGAGGGGGCCGTGGGCACAGCTTTCTCTGTGAGGTCTCTGAGTCCCTAGAACTTACTCCCTTTATTGTCTGCAATAGCCTGAATTTGGTGACTTCTGGGCATGCTGCAAAAGACACCTGTAAAATAGAGTCTCTGGAGAAGGCTAAAGGTATGCATCCTAGATGACAAAGGAAGTAGGTGGCTGGCTGAGTTCCTGTGGAGCTAATTTTAAGGCTGCAGAGATCTAATTCAATTGTACTCAGGGGAGGGATAGCTCAGTGGGTTGAGCATTGGCCTGCTAAACCCAGGGTTGTGAGCTTAATCCTTGAGGGGGCCACTTAGGGATCTGGGGCAAAATCAGTATTTGGTCCTGCTAGTGAAGGCAGGGGGCTGGACTCAAGGTCCTTTCCAGTTCTAGGAGATAGGACATCTCCATTAATTTATTTTTTATCACTAATTATGTTGGGATGCCTAGAGCCTTAGATGTCTTTATTATTTTACATCTTAATGAATAAGATGCCAATGACTCTGGTAATTAAGTCAGTCCAGATTTGATTCAACAACTACAGATGAAAGGCAGATTTATAATAATACTTAAAACTTATGTACTACTATTGAATTTAAAGATTTTCTCATGTATAGTCAAATACCATTATCCCTATTTTAATTTGGGGAAACTGAAATGTAGAAAAATTACCGGTAAGTGATTTGCCAATGTTACACCATCAGCTGGATATACCAAGGGCTTGTCTATACAGAAAGTAAGTGTGAGGCAGACGGGGGGTGTAAATCTACAGCACTCTAGCCTGCCATGCACTAACTGGTTGTGTGGACCCAACTACCACGCACTAAAAATTTCATAGTGCACTTTGACCTACTAACTATGGAACTTTTAATGTGCGGCAGCAGTGCTCACATGGCCAGTTGGTGCACTGCAGGCTAGAGCGCTATGGATTTACACCCACCTGGTTGTGCACTAAATCTTTGTATAGACAGGTCCCCACATTTCCAGTCTTACAGTCTGTCCATTGGAATCTGCTGCTTCCCAATTATTAATCTGTTCAGCTATTTCCATGCCTGTTACATTTTGGCTAGAAAATTCAATCTTGTAACCTAATTGACACCACATAAAGAATGATTAAAAGTCACCATTTCCTGAGTCTGAAGGTTGCATGGAAAGTCTATGAATATAGTTATGAACATAATCAGAATAGTTCTTCGAGGGCTTGCTCATGTCGATTCCATTGTAGGTGTGCACGCGCCCATGTGTGCGGTCTTTGCCTTAGTGGTATCCGTAGGGCCAGCTGTGGCGTTCTCTAAAATTTCAGGCGCCACCGTCCGTACGTCCTCTCAGATCCTTCTTACCGCCCATGGTGGTTAGTCGGAGTGCCTCTGTCCCTTGCTCTGCAAGTGGTCAGCATTTTTTTCTTCTATCTCAACCTTGTGCTTCCAGCTGTAAATAGTTCAACTGTTTGTTAATTAGCTGTTAAGTGTTTAGTTACATACTGTCCCAGCGGGGACTTTGCCCCAGGCAGGGCATGCCCCGGTCTCCAGATTTTAAGCCCTCTTCCACGTGTATCAGGCCTATGCCTGTTAGCGACCCGCACGATAGCTGTCTAAACTGCCTTGGGGAATCCTACATAAAAGAAAAGTGTCACATCTGTAAAAACTTTTGTCCTAGGACACAGAGAGAATGTGACATATGTCTAAGGGCCTTCCTGATGCATGCTGCCCTACGCCCAGTTTCGGAGCTGGCATGGCCTGACATGGCACCCAGCGCTTCAGCTTTGGTGTGTAGCGTACCACTGGCACCAGGTTCCTCCCAGCACCGATCTCCATCATCAGTGCCAAAAAAGAAAAAGAAGACTGCACCAAGCAAGTCCGACCAACGGGCTCTGGGCACCTACAGTGGAATTGACCTGAGCAACACATCTCGAAGAACAGTTATGAAAAGGTGGGTAACCGTTTTTTGCAAATTGTCTTCATGTCAGAGATAGTCTATCCTAACTAGGAATATCCATCACTCTTACAGTGTGGTGTGGAATTTCCAAAGCTGCATAAAGGAATTTCAGAGAAGAACCACAAGAATGATTCAAGTATTTGAAAACATGCCTTATAAACTCGAGGAGGTCAATCTATTTAGATTAACAAAGAGAAAGTTAAGAGGTGACTTGATTACAGACTCTTATTACCTACATGTGGAACAAATATTTGATGATGGGCTCTTCAATCTATCAGGGAGAGATCTAACACAATGGTCCTTTCTGGCCTTGGAATCTGTGAATTGGATGCCTGATTCCCATTTGAAAATCTCAGCCTTAAAAGATAAGTATTAGATCAATAAATCTAGAAGTAATTTTATACATTTTTTATATATTTGCATCCTGCAAAACAGCTCCATCACTGAGTCAACATTGCAAGCACAGCTTGCTTCTAGATCAGTGCTAGCACTTGTAAACGAATGTTGTTCAGTAAAGAACAGCTTTACTACTGTTTTGCCAGTATTTCAGTTATCTTTATGTATTCATCTTTGTAGCTGCAATCATGGCAAAAGCTCTTGTGCTGGGTTTCCCTCAAAGAGCCTCACACTGAAATTCTTGGAAAATAAACCAATGAATATTTCAGCCCACGCTCTGAGTGGATGACCTCCAATCCCTGTAGATAGCTCTACAGTGAGTCATAAGTATTGTCCAACCCTGACTTTCCTAACATTTTCCATTCACTGCAGGTTACTCTGTGTTAGCTGCAGAATAATGATTTTCAACAGTTCATATGTTAGAGCATCAGGGAATTCTGTTTAAAAGAAATGAATTAACTACATTTAAATAAATCTATGCTCCTTGTGGTGTTCTCTGTGTGGCAGTTAGACTTCTTTTCCTTGCTATGAATTTCTGTTTGGCAAGCTTAGCACTTCAAGCAGGCAGCTAGCAAATAGAGCTAAACATTGCCTGGCTATCACTCATTAAAGCGTGTGCCAGACCACGTACTATGACCTCTGAATGTCATTCAGTTGATCTCTTCCATGTTCCTCTTAATTTTATTTACCAGCATGCCCAAATTTTGCTATGGAGGAGAAATTAGGCCACCCTGATAAGTGGAGCCATTTAATCATAACATTGCTGATTGTTATACAATGGATGTATTATCTGCACACAAAACAGGGCAGGGTATAACTAGGACCATATAGCAAGGGCATGAGCTTCACTTTTAGAAGTCCAGCTGAAACTCATAAACCATGGAAAATATACAAGGCATAAGAGGTAATATTATAATGCCTAGCTCTTATAAAGCATTTTTCATCAATAGATCTCAAAACACGTTACAACTAAGGTCAGTATCACTATCCCCATTTTATATGGGGAAACTGAGGCACGGAGCAGTAAAGTGACTTGCTCCGGGTCACTCTGCAGGCCTGTGGCAGGTCTGGGAATAGAACTCAAGCCCCTTGAGTCCAAATTCAGTGCTTTTATTCGAAAATATCAGCATTAGATTCACAGTTATATAGCAAAATTGATATAAAATGATGCAAAATACACCTCTACCCGGATATAACGCGACCCGATATAACACAAATTTGTATATAACGCGGTAAAGCAGCGCTCCAGGGGGGCGGGGCTGCGCACTCCGGCGGATCAAAGCAAGTTCGATATAACGCGGTTTCACCTATGACGCGGTAAGATCTTTTGGCTCCCGAGGACGGCGTTATATCGGGGTAGAGGTGTAAGTATAATATACTGAAAATTGTATATCTTTTAAAGTCCCCCACTGTACTGCCTTGCATTACAAAATGATTGCAAAGGAACCAGAAGAAAATATCAATTATACTAAGATTTAGAGAGAGAGAAAAAGGGAGAGAGAGAGACCTGCAAGATTGGAAAGACAAAGACACTATGCCAAAAAGGACAAGAACTTGTCCCCACTCCTTGTAGGCTGCAGGGTACCTACTGGAAGCAAGTCCTGCAAATGGATGAAACATCAGGTATGCAAAATGCAGTGAGAACATTATCCATATACTCTGAGAGGCATGTGGTCCATGGCAAAATATACAACCAGCTCAAGTCAAAACAAAATTACTAAAATGTTATGACGAATCCTCTTTATATCCCCTTTCTCTCTTCCTTTGAAGACTGGATGTTTATTCAGGATTTGACCCATCGGTTGATAAAGATCAGATTTTTAAAGGTATTTAGATATATAAAGCTGCAGAAAAGTGCCTAGTGGGATTTTCAAAAGCACCTAGGTGCCTAATTCCCATTGATTTCAAATTTGAAATCCCACTAAGTGCCAATTTGCATCTTTAGGTGCCTAAATATCTTTAAAAATCTATCCCTGAATCATGACACAAAGGTAGCAAGTTGAGGGTTTTAATTCAGACAAAGGCAAACCCTTAAAATCCCTCCCAGTCATGAGTGCCGTTTTTCTAAAACTCTTTGAACTGAGAAACTTGCAAGATTTGAGTTTCTCACAAGACTTCTGATTTTGATTCTTGTGTCTATCAGAAAATGAAATTTAAAACTGATAAAAAGAAACTTTTTCACACAATGCACCAGTAGCTTGTGGAACTTATTGGCACATGATATAATTGAAGCAAAGAGCTTAGCAGAAGTCATAAAAAGGATTGGACATTTATATGAATAACAAGAATATCTGATGTTATGATGATAAGGAACAAAATAAACAATCCTCTACCTTCAAAAAACCCAAAGGTTTGGGTTGGGATGTAAATCCTCAAGCTTCAGGGCATCAAGCAACATCTAACTAATGGTAATTAGGAAGAAACTTCCCCTGAGCAAAGTAAATTGTTACCTAATAGTTCCCCTCCCCCCACCCCATTAATATACATCTGCCCCAGGGAGGTAATGGATTCCAATGCTATGTTTTTTAACCTAATTACATTTGCCACATGCAGTATAATATTTCTGTCCTGAAGATTTCTTGGGAAGTGTGTGTGCGATAAAGTTTTAGAGTACTGCAGAATTATAAAAGAGATCTAATGCTTGGTCTATCTGCTCAACATATGATCTCCATATGCAAACCACATTTGCGCTGACAGGGAAAATCATAAACTTGGATTTCCAGAGGCAAGATTAAAGTAAAAATTTGAATTTATATCCATAAAAATAGGGTCAGCAGCTGAGTTACATCTATCTTTGAGAATTTGTAAGAAGAGTAGCCAATTTGATGAAAAGAAAATTAGAACTGATTCTTGTTTCTGCTCAGGCCTAAAAAGTTTATTGTGACTGCTTATACCATCATTCTTCAGGAAATGAGCTTGTAGACCTCATAATTGTTATAACTACATAGTAGTTTATTTAGCAAAGAATGCGATTGCTTATAAAAAGTAAAACTGAACCTGGAGAAGTTTGAAAATTTGGGAAGTTATATCTGTATCTTGTGTATTCTGTGGCACATGAGCCCTGAGCACTTTAGCAGGGCTAATAACTAGGGCTATTGGCCCAAGGGAGTTGGGGACAGATTTTTAAATGTATTTAGGCACCTAAAGATGCAGATAGGTGTCCAATGGGACTTTTAAAAGGAGATCAATGGGATTTGGATGCCTAACACCTTCGGGCTCCTTTGAAATTCCCACTCACTCTTCTTCTTGACTAGAAATGATTCAGAGGAAATTTTTAAAAATGGCTAAGTGCAACAATCGTAATAGACAATGACTCTCTTAAAGAAATTGTAATATGAATTGCTAAGTGTTTGATGTACCTATTCTTGACCAATTGATTGAGGTTAATTTCTGATAGGGTTTTAATAATGATACTGAGTACTTTGGACAGTTTTTTACTGTTTCAAAGGGTTTTACAAATAGAAATCAGTTCTCACCATGTCTGTTTGAAGTAGGTGTTGGTGCATTTTACATGTAGGAAATCTGAAGTGGGGTGGTTTGCCCAAGGCCACAGAGGGGGTCACTGTCAAATATGGGAGTGGAATTTAGGTGTTCGAGATTCCTAGTCCTCTGCTTAGAGCACACCTCTTTCTACAGGGCTAAGATATTTAGTAATGGCCAAACCTCAGAAAGATTGGAGTTCTAGGTAGGCTCAAAAAGCATGCAAGATTTGCATATTTATTTGAACTCCAGGCCTGATTCTGCTGAGTGCAGTCAACACCTCTTGACTTCAGTTTGAAATTACTTCAGTGGGAGTCTTAGAGTCGGGCTCTTTTTTTAATTTGGTTTGTGAAATTGAAGTAGAAATCTCATTGATGGACCTGCTTTTAGTCAGGCCGGAAGTGCATGTCCATACTTGTGCTTCTGGTCCCATATGAAAAATAACGGGACAAAAGTTAACCAGACCATCTCAGATCTCAAAGCGTTGTCTCACATATACATAACCTATGTCACTTCAGCTCTGCTGTATTCCCTTACATATTTGACCTCCTCCTTTACTTCGTAGATAACACAATAAGTTGTATTGTACACAATTTTGTTCAGTTTTAATAAAACACTGTAACAAGAAAAGGGTTGATGGTTCCAGACTACAAAGTACTGCCTGCGGAACCACAGTGACAGGGTTATTCAGTGATGCAAAGGCAGCAGGCCCCTTGGCAGTGAAAATTCTAATTGATTGTTATGAATATGCAGACCCCAATCCTGCATGTTGGTCTGTGTGGGTGAACCCCTGCACCTGTCTATCTGAACTTATTGCAGGACTCGGGCCTGAGCTGCTAGGAGATGAATTCTGTAATGATTTTTCTTAGATTGTTGCACATGACAAAATTAATTTTCTTTTGGTGAAAGTAGTTTTGATAAGCCAGCTGAGCCAGAAATAACTATGGTATGGCAAAGTCTCTCTCTCTCTCTTAGATCTTTGCTTTGGAGCAGAAATCACATACAGTAAGGGTACGTCTACAGTACGAAATTAATTCGAACTTATTCTATTCGAATTTTCGGAAGCGATTTTATACATTCGGTGTTGTGTGTGCCCACTAAAGTGCGTGAATTCGGCGGAGTGCGTCCACAGTACCGAGGCTAGCATTGAACGTCGGAGTGGTGCACTGTGGGAAGGTATCCCACAGTTCTCGCAGTCCCCGCCGCCCATTGGAATTCTGGGTTAAGCTCCCAGTGCACGATGGGGCAAAAACATTCTCGTGGGTGTTTCTGGGTGTGTGCTGTCACTTGCTCCTCCCTCCGTGAAAGCTACGGCAGACGCCATACTGCCAGCAGATGGTGCGGTACAGTGCACCGCCTGTCTCCTGGTACTATGAATCCACCTCGCATGTCCT
Organism: Terrapene triunguis; assembly: GCF_002925995.2. NCBI lineage: Eukaryota > Metazoa > Chordata > Testudines > Emydidae > Terrapene > Terrapene triunguis. Next base: position 48,701,689 of record NW_020664413.1, on the reverse strand, counting down.
CTCATCTTTCTATCTACTCTTTTATCTAACCATTTCCCGCCTCTTTTCGGCTACCGTGAACCGAGCAGCACAGCTTCCGCCGCAAACTCTGCTCTCCCACTCTTGCATTGCTAGCTAATTTTTCCATGTTGTCGGTCCTGGGCTCCCGTGGAAGCTACAGAAGGCAACAATTCCCTGGCGTTTTTCGGCCATCGTGAACTGAGCCGCACAGCTTCCGCTGCAAACTCTGCTCTCGCTTCCACCGCAAACTCTGCTCTCCCGCTCTTGCAGCTCTAGCGAGCTTCCTGCCTCCGTGAAAGCTACAGAATACAACCATTTACCGCCTTTTATCGGCCATCTTGAACCCAACAGCTCTCCTATGTTTTGTGCCCTTTTTCCAGGATTACCCATGCAGGCGCCATAGCGCGGCAAGCATGGAGCCCGCTCAGATCTCCGCTGCAGTTTTGACCATTGTAAATACCTCGCGCATTATCCAGCAGGATGTGCAGTACCTGCAAAACCGGGCGAGGAAGCGACGACAGTGCGATTACTATACTGATGAGGACATGGACACAGACGTTCCTAGAAGCATGGCATGTGGCCATTGGGAGATCATGGTGGCATTGGGCCAGGTTCATGCCGTGGAATGCCGATTCTGGGCCCGGGAAACAAGCACAGACTGGTGGGACCGCATAGTGTTGCAGGTCTGGGATGATTCCCAGTGGCTGCGAAACTTTCATATGCGTAGGGCCACTTTCATGGAACTTTGTGACTTGCTGTCCCCTGCCCTGAAGTGCAAAGACACCAAAATGAGAGCAGACCTCACAGTTGAGAAGCGAGTGGCCATAGCACTGTGGAAGCTTGCAATGCCCAACAGCTACCAGTCAGTCGGGAATCAGTTTGGAGTGGGCAAATCTACTGTAGGGGCTGCTGTGCAGCAAGTAGCCAACGCAATCATTGACCAGCTGCTATCAAGGGTAGTGACTTTGGGAAATGTGCAGACCATTGTGGATAGCTTTAATGCTCTGGTGTTCTCTAACTGCGGCGGGGCAAAAGACGGAATGCATATCCCTATTTTGGCCATGGCACACGGGGGCGGCCAGTATGTAAACCGCAAGGGGTACTTTTCCATGGTGCTGCAAGCACTGGTGGATCACAAAGGACGTTTCACCGACATCAATGTGGGATGGCCGGGAAAGGTGCATGACGCTCGCATCTTCAGGAACTCTGGTCTGTTTGAACAGCTGCAGGAAGGGACTTACTTCCCAGACCAGAAAATTACTGTTGGGGATGTTGAAATGCCTATAGTTATCCTCGGGGACCCAGCCTACCCCTTAATGCCGTGGCTCATGAAGCCGTACACAGGCACCCTGGACAGTAATAAGTAGCAGTTCAACTATAGGCTGAGCAAGTGCAGAATGGTGGTAGAATGTGCTTTTGGATGTTTGAAAGTGCGCTGGTGCAGTTTACTGACTCAGTTAGATCTCAGCACAACCAAGATTCCAATTGTAATTGCTGCTTGTTGTGTGCTGCACAATATCTGTGAGAGTAAGAGGGGGACGTTTATGGTGGGGTGGGAGGTTGAGGCAAATTGCCTGGCGGCCAATTTTGCACTGCCAGACAACAGGGTGATTAGAAGAGCGCAGCAGGGAGCGCTGCACATCAGAGAAGCTTTGAAAGCCAGTTTCATGACTGGCCAGGGTACGGTGTGACAGTTGTGTTTGTTTCTCTTGAAGTTACCCGCCCCCTATATATAGGAAAGGAAATAAAGTCAAAATTGTTTTAAAACGGTTCTTTATTATTTGTTGCACAACACGTTGAGAGAAATCCGAAGGTAGACCAGGGGGGCGGGGTTGGGGGGGTGGAGGAGGAGGGAAGGACAAGTCCAGAAACCAAATCAAAAGTTTGCATATGCCAGCTTTCTGCTGCTTGGGCGATCCTCTGGTGTTGAGTGTGTGGGTCCCCGTAGCCTCCCCCTCGTGTTCTTGGGCATCTGGGTGAGGAGGCTATGGAACTTGGGGAGGAGGGAGGGCGGTTATACAGGGGCTGCAGTGGCAGTCTGTGGTCTTGCTGCCTTTCCTGCATTAGATCCACCATACAGTGGAGCATGTCAGTTTGCTCCCCCATGAGCTTGACCATAGCGTCCTGCCTGCTCTCATCGCACACGTCCCTCCTCTCTTCGTGTTCCTGTAATGCTTTACGGGACTCTGCAATTGTTTGCCTCCACACATTCAGCTGGGCCCTATCAGTGCGGGAGGACTGCATGAGCTCGGCGAACATGTCATCCTGAGTTTGTTTTTTCCGCCTTCTAATCTGGACCAGCCTCTGGGACGGAGTAGATAGGGGCCGTGTTGAAACATTTGAACCTGCGGGAGGAGAAAAAGGGAAGGTAGTATTTTAAAAGATACATTTCAGAGAACAAAGGGGACACTCCTTCTCAGTGAAACAGGCAATTCATAGTACACAGCACATGCTCTTTCTGTACAAGTTAGCATTTTGCCTCTTATACTGAAGTGCCTGCCACTTTGGTGTGAGTAAGTGATCACACATGGCCGGGCAACAGGATTCAGCTTGCAGGCAGCCTAAGGGTATGTGGGGTTCTGCTTCTTCTACATTCATTTCAATGCTTTCAAACTGCTGGGCCCCCTTTCCCATAGCAAGCAATGCCTGGTGGGTTTGCCATATAAAAGGAGGGCCTGCGGGCTCTCTGGGATGCTCTCTTCACACCACCCCCCCCCCCCCCCCGGCGTGACTCCAATGAGGCTCTGAGCAGGGATGAGCCCTTAAAACTAAACGCGAACAACCCAGCACGGCTGGGTTTCCCCCCTGCCCCCCACCGTGTTGCTCCAATCAGGCTCTCACTCACCAGAAGTACCTTCTCCAGGGTCATGGTCCAGGAGCCCGCCTTGGGAGTGGGGGGAGGCTATTGGCTCCAGCATTAAGAATAGTTCCTGGCTGGGGGGAAAACGGATTCCCCACTTGCTGCCTGTGCACTGTCGTCCTCCTCCTCCTCCTCTTCGTCCTCCAATGACTCATCCTTCTCGCTCCTTGCAACTCCCCCCTTGCAGGTGTCCATGGACAGTGGTGGAGTAGTGGTGGCATCACCCCCCATAATTGCATGCAGCTCACACTAGAAGCGGAATGTATGGGGCTGTGACCCAGAGCGCCCGTTCGCCTCCCTGGTTTTTTGGTACACTTGCCTGAGCTCCTTGATTTTTGTACGACACTGCTCTGTGTCCCTGGAGTATCCTCTTTCCGTCATGGCCCTGGAGACTTTAGCGTACGTATTTGCGTTCCTTTTTTTGGAACGTAGTTCTGCCATAACAGATTCGTCTCCCCAGCATGCGATGAGATCCAGAACCTCTCTTTCGGACTATGCTGCAGCTTGTCTGCGAATCCAGGACTGCGTGATTTCTTGTGATGGTGGACTCTGCATGGTCGCCTGTGATGGTGGACTGTGCTGATGGTCACCTGTGCTGATAGTGACCAAACAGGAAATGAAATTCAAAAGTTCCCGGGGCTTTTCCTGCCCACCTGGCTAGTGCATCGGAGTTGAGAGTGTTGTCCAGAGTAGCTCCTGGAAGCCAATAACATCGAATTGCGTCCACAATATCTTTAACCCGGGATTGCGATCTCGATTTAAGCGCCACTCCACTTGCCGAGGTGGAGTACAGAAATCGGATTAAAGAGCCCTTTAAATCGAAAAAACTGGTTTGGTCATGTGGATGGAATCATTTTTTTTCGAATTAACTTGGCTAATTCCGAAATAACAGATTAGTGTAGACCAGGCCTAAGTAATGAAAATATTTAGCAATTCTAATTTTATTTTAAAAACATTTTGGTACATCATCAAAATGGGTAATAGTGTTCTATTAACGAAGCCACATCACTAATACTTAGCGCTGTCAGCTTCTGGGTGGCTATAATTGCATTTCTGTGGAGATTGGTCTTTCTTAACTTGTTAAAATTAGGCTGGAGTTTGAGGTTTTATTCAGTATGAACTTGAATAAAATATTTTAACCAGCCTAACAATTTGTGCTACTTGAATAAACTATATGCTTTTGGAACAGTAAATTAAAGAGACCAGTGCTTTGCTGTGGTTAGCAATATATCCTTTGTTCCTTTTAATTCCCATGGGCTATACTAAGAAGAAGAGTCACAGATCTGTGGCAACCATAAGCAAAAACAACCCTTGAATACATCTCCCGCTCCAAACCGAATACCCTCCCCTACAACTATTTTTTTTAAATTCTCTGGACATTGAGGAGAATTTAATATAAAGAGCTACATTTCATGACCAAAGTCTGGATTCAGTTAAACATGTTCCATGAATAATATGGAGCTTGTATTGCTAAAGTCTCCCCCGTCCTGTTCCCTAAAACACTGGACGAAGTGCTGTCAGTTCTTATCCCAGCTGGAAGCGATAAAAGTTTAATGTGCCAGCTAACATGTAGTACATATATATAAGGCACTTTTGAGAACAAAAGACAGTAAATAAAGATTTTAAAAACAAGCAGTGCATTATGAACCCAATCTCTTTTTAAATTAATGCAAAATGAAACTGCACTTCTATAGTTAAATTACATTTCTACAAGTGTTTTGAACAGTAGTTGAACACTGTGTACAGGATGAAGAAAAATGTTTGTCATGTTAGCCTGGTAACATAAAAGCATACTTGAGTTGTGGATGGCAGACATTCTGGCCCCATTGTGTTACCCTCATTCATGCTGATGATAAATTATTTGTACAGGTAGTCCCAATTACTTTAATGAGTCACCGATGTTAGTTTAGTGTTGCATATTTGGACCGTTAATCCAAAAACCAGCAGAGGCTGAGTGGAGTTGAAGAGATGATCTTTCAGGCTCTGAAGGAGCTCAACCACAATACCAGATGGCCAGTTAGGAACGGCAGATTTCTGAAGTGGAGTCCAGCCATCTCAGCTGGAGGTTCATTGTGGGAAGACTAGGCCTTTGTATAGGACTTGAGGAAAGAGATTGCATAAGGACAACAGTAAATAATTCTTGACCGTGTAGCTTTGATATGGACTCCGAACTGTACACGTCTTGAATTTCTTGATCTGCAAAGAGCATGTTGGAAGGGATAGAGCGTTGTAGCTGCCAGAGTAGGTTGGGGGCAGTTTAAGAGAATCCAAGCTAGGGTGACCAGGGAGCAAGTGTGAAAAAATGGGACGAGGGTGCAGGGTAATAGGACCCTATATAATAAAAAGACCCAAAAATCGGGACTGTCCCTATAAAATCGGGACATCTGGTCACCCTAATCCAAGCAATGATCTGTTTTTGCACAAGAGAGCTTCTAAACCAGCTTGAATGCTTGAACACAATGTCTAATACTAAGAATATATATATATATATACATACACACACACATATACATGAATCAATCACCATTGTACAGTGAACAGTTGTGACAGAATAAGGCTCTGAAGGACGAGCCTTATGTGTGTATTTGTTTTATTTTGGGTAAGATGATTTTTACATTTCTTGATATTAGGTTGGCAATAGCTCCTGCAAAAAGTGGCAAGACTTTTCACATCCAATGGTCCAGAGATACAGCAAAACCAAACCAAAAAGCAGCCCCTTTCTATATTTTTTGCAATGTTCTAGGTCTTCTGTGTGATCAAATGGTTTGTAAAAACTGCTGGTAGTACTGCTGCTTAGAAACTTACAGTAATGCAGGTGTTGCTGCCATTGGCATAGATGTTGTGACTAAAAACTTCTGGTCTGGGAAATAGGATCGGTCTGTAATTGTGCTGAACCAACAAAAGCTATTGGAAAAGGGCCGCTCTCCAGGTCTCTTGTTTGTGGAACGTTGAAGCTTATTTTTACAAAGTAGTTGTGCAAGTGTGGGGAAAATGCGAGCTACACTTTTGGAAAGTTATTCCAAGTAAGTTATTTTTTTTTTAAATGGGGAATATTAGAGCTTCTGAAGTCAGCGTGAAAATGGAAACAGGGAATGAGAATTGGAGTCACAGCATTGACTTCAGCTGCTGCTATACAGGAGAGAAAATTAGATGAGGAACTTGCAGAAATGCCCTGACAATTTTCTATAGGATATGGTTCTATTGCATTCATGGAAGAATAAGAATACTTGAGGTGGCAAAATAATTTCTTAAACGTATATAGTGATTTTCATCTTAAAATGATCCCAAAATGCTTTACAAATGGTTCCACCAATATGTTTAGACCTGACACAGAGGAACCAGCTCTGGGTGCTACTGTATTACAAATGGTCAATCATAATGAGGGTGAGATGGTAGCTCAGTCTTCATTCACTTTAGTCTCTGCTGAGGTTTGTCAACAGAGATGTCAGTTACTGCCAGCTGTGATGGTGGGTTTATGATGTGGACACATGTTCAGCAAGCACTTAACTAGCAACTTGATTTCCTCACTTGGGGCCCAATCCTGTGAGGTGCTGAGAACCCCCTTCTACTGAAGATAATAGGAGTGAAGGGCTCTCAGCATCTTGCCAGGATCAAGCCCTTGATGCTTGTGAAAGGTAGCTCTATATAAACCAATGAATAATGATTTCACATAGGTCATTAACTATGAGATGACCATTTATTTCAATATTTACCAATACTGACTAGTTCTTGAACTGGTGCCTACAAGGTGCTGTTTCCCATTACAAATTCCTTGAGTAATATGCCTGCTTTAGAGATAACACATTGTGATATTGCTGAACTGTATTTTTCTGGTGCATTTATTTTTCATGTAAAGTGTTCTGGATCATATTGTCATTTTATATACAAATTTTGTAATTTATAAACACATGGTTTATCATTTTATATGACCAGTATGTAAGAACTTAACTTTTTTTATTAATGCTCAAAATAATAAATTTTGCACAAATTTGTTTGCATTAGCATTTGACATCCACCTGTTTTCTTAACATCTAAAATTCTTCTGTGGCTGCTTAGCTTTGTGGCAAAGATGCTATCTTGAATGATAAAATAACTATAGTCACTAGAGATGGGCCAAACTGTTTCAAAGAAGCTTAGATTTTTGTATATGATTCTTACGACCCCACCAAAAGTTTTCATTTGTAAATAAATAAATATTAATAAATCCTGTTTGTTGGATCACCAATAATCCAGTGACAATCTGTTCCGATAATATAATGCTTATAGCTTAGTATGTCTGCTAGAGAGTTTTGTGAGTAGGACTAAGAAGGAACCAGTTTACCTGGGTTCTGTGGTGCTTAGAGGAAAATCCCAGCTTTCACACTGATTGGAATTGATCTTTTTTTTAATAAATATTTTTTTCTTGTTCACATTTGGGCTCTTATTAACAATTACCCAAAGCACAGCAGACCATTGAACTGTTATTTATTTATGTATATTGCCATAATTTATAGGAGCCACAGTCAAAGACCAGGATCCCACTGTGCTAGGCACTGTACAAACACAGAACAAAAGAATGGTCTCTGCTCCAAAGAGCTTATGCCCAGAGCAGGCATTTTCCTCTCTGTTCTGACTATTGCCAGGTCAGCAGTTTGGACTACTTGTCAATTCAGATCAACAGAACTCCCACTGCGGGGAAAATAAAGAGCAACCGAGTTTAAAGAATAATAAATGAATAAAGAAGAACAACAGTGCAAATATTTAGAAAGGTCTTGATCCACTTAGAGAACCTTTTAAGTAGTTTTGCCATATTTATACACGGTGAATGCATCTCACCACCTAGCAATGCCACCATTGGTATAAGCACGGTTTTAATGCCCTTTGTCCTAAAATAGTAAATATCCTTTATGGAAAAGTCATATAGAATGTAATGGGAATGAAACCCATAGGGTTCTGTGGAAATGTTGTAATAGGATTCTGTGGAAATTCCTTTAACGACCTACATATTTGAATAGAGAATGATGAATTTTCTTTAGAATTTCTAAGCCAACAGATAGAATTTAATAGAGAATTATGGGGGAGATTTTCAAATGCATGAACAGCACCTAAGTGCCCATCTCCCATTGTTTGTAAATAGTTGAGCACCTAATTCCCATTTTTGTCTTTGAAAATCTCCCCTATGGCCCTAAGTTCTTTGGCAAAGGGACAGTGTCCCCATGTGTGTTTGTGTAGTGCCTAGCACAATAAGGATCCAGTCCTGACGGGGGTTTCTGGATAGCAATAGAAATATTAAATAAAATTAGAAGTTGGTTTAAAAACTCTATAGTAATGTCTAGAGAACCACATTGATTTAATCTGTAATGAATTCTATAGGACTTTTCTGCAAGGGATGGTAGAGACTTCTTAAGACAAGGGACACTGAAGTAATACTAAAATCATTATTCTATAGAATTTTAATAGGTATGAAACCAATACAGTTTTGTATACATTATTTTCAAAAACTATAATATTTTTAAACCAATTCATAGTATTATTTAATATTTATATTAGTAGCTTATAGAATCTCCAGTCTTCAATGTGGCCCCATTGGGCTAGGGACTTGAGTAATTAAGATATGGTTCCTGTTCCAGAGTTTGGGATACAATTGATGTGTTTAGGGTAAAGTTAAAGAGTCATGCTTGTCAATGTTTCTGCAGCATGTTTAGGGTTCTGATCTTACAGTGGGCAAGGCCATAACTACATGTTTACACATAAATTCATGGAGAGGTGGACTTTTCCCTAAGGATGGATTTACTTTTAAAATGCGAATATACTGAAACATTATGGAAATGGGAAAGTTCAAGAAATATCCAACTTCTGTTGGAATGAAAGGATTTTCAAACGCTGAACTGTCCAACGTGGTGCCCACAAGTGAGTTAAACATAATTTTGTGAGTCATGAAGAAGCAATTCTAAAGAAAAAAACGGCATGTGGTAATCAGATAGGAATTATAGGTGGTGTGGTGAACAGGCATTTTAAGACTCCAGTGCTCATATTACAAACTTTACAGCCATCAGAAAATCTAATGTCACTTGTAAAACCAGTTCAGATTCTCCAGTTCCTTGTTCAGATCCCAATTCTTAGTAACTTAACCCTCAGTAGACAAAAGGAGGTGATGAGTCTCTCTGGATTTATTACATATTTACTAGATACCGTCCTGACTGACTCACAAAGGCCATTGCATTTACATTGAAAAACTATTTAGCTTTTAAAGAATGTAATGTTTTTAGTTCAGTTTGAAAGTCTAGATCATGACTGATGCTCTCACTTCTCTGTTTAGTACAGATTATACACTGCAGTTTCCAGAACTCTCAGTGAAATAGAAAGAGGTATTTGTATTTCCTCCTTCAGGCATAGAAAACACAGGAAGTGCAATATACAGTACTCAAAGGTTAAACCATATGGCATATGCTCCAGGATTGATATGGTACATTTGTGTGGTTATTCTACGGTACTGGGGACAAGAAGTATGGTCCAGTAATTGTCTACTAGCTTCTTGGGGTTGGGAAGAAAGTTCTGCTGTAAGCAGGTTATTCTACGGTATAACTGTCCACTGTGTGGTATCTTGCCCCTGTCTCTGAAGCATTAGGTACTGGCCACTGTTAAAATACCAGACTAGTTGGACTGCTGGTCTGACTGGGCATGGCATTTCTTATGTTCTTATTTCCCCAATTAAAGTACCAGGAAGTCAGACCTGGGTTGGCTCTGCCCTAGACTTGTAGTGTGACCTTGAGGCAATTATTTCAACTCTCTGTGCCCCGTTTTCCCTTTGTGTAAAATGGGAATAATAATAATAATACTTCCATGTTATGAGGCTGAATGACTGATATTTGTAGAGTGATAGGAAAGCTTTAGAATGTGCTGGAGAAGTGAAAAGTATTAAGCTTCTCTGGTAGCCTGAAGCATATAGACAAGATTAAAAATATGAGACATGCAAATTTGGGTGCAATAGATTTTTTGTTTGTGGATAGTATCAAATGATTAATTTGTCCTGGTCCATTTTCTTTTATATATGATAGTTGTTGAAATCACTGGGAGTTTTGGGCTGTTCCAAAGCCCATTAAGATAAATGGAAAGATTCAATGGACTTGTCATAGAGACAAAATTAAAGCAGTAGCAATAATCTTTGTATACCAAATGTCTGAATCCATTCAGCTCCTTCCATTTTCAAATCTTGATGAAGGCCTGAGGGTTGAAATAACAATCTGGTTGATCAGGGCCTGAATAAAATTGTAAATAAAGACTGTTCCTTTGATGTAACACATTAAAATCCTGTATGAGTGATTAGTAGTGATCTTAGCTGTGACGTTTAATGTGTACGGTTCATTGCTCTTGCTCAGATTACAAAATACACTAGAGATGAGAGACCAGTTGGAACAGAACTGCATATGGAAAGATTAATTGTCACTTCCCTCATATTAGGAAGAGGAGGAAGAATCACTTTGGTATGTTAAGCCAAAAGCAATCTTTATGTTTTCTGCGAAAATTATACAAGGAAGGAAATTAATATTGTGAGTGTTCCTGTAATACCAACATTCAGTGCTAGTTTTATGATACTATTCTGTACATATCCCAGGCTCCTCCATGATAACGCTGACTGCTGTTATTACAGGGTTCTTATGTTCCTTATAAGCTGTGTTGGAGGGATAATTTTAAGACCACCAGGAGACTCTGGAGTATCACTTTACACAAGAAGTAAGAAAATTCAATCCCCACTTCAGATGAAGAAAGAGAGAGAAACCTAATCTTAACTCTAGATTCTGCCTATTCTGCACCCAGTCCTGCTGAGTCTCTGGTGCCCTTCTGTGAGTCCTGCTGAGCTGATGTAGCAGGTCTTTTCATTTTGCTTCAGTGACAACATCAGGAGCACTGCTGTTCCAGCTCAAGGCTAATGAATGCAGCCAAATAATGATCATCTCCCTCAAATCAGTAGTAGAGAATTTTGATTTCCTGGCCTGCCAGTAGTGTGTTGGGGTTTCAGATTCAAACACTGTTAGAAAAAGAGCAGAGAAAAGGAGACTAATCCTCTAGTGTTCACAAAACACAAACTAAACAGTGGAATGCAAACCCAGTGAAGTAATAATATATGACTGCTTTAATGTCATTTCAAAATGCCTGTACTAAAAGGAGCTTACCCATTGCACAATGGGATGGTGATGAAATCATCTTTAGTGTGTTTCCCCTAATTTACTGTTAGCTTTCAAAAGCATGCAGCCGTTCTGTCTGATGACCTAATGTGGCATGACTGGGAGCTTAGTTTATTTTCAACAGCTCCTTAATGCTAGAACTTGAACCTGTTACATCTGGGTTTTCTATAGAATTTGAGAAACCCATGGCTTGTCATTTATGAGAGGTGAAATTTTCATCTAAAGCTGCAACTAGGTGGAGAACATGCTGAATAGGATTTGCTTATATGACTGAACTATAAAAATAGCACAGTGTCTGGAAACAATTTGAAAAGGCTTTGCCACATGTACAGCACACCAGGAAATACATTCTGGTCTTGAAACCGCCTAATAGTCCCATCAGGAAAATATGGTTTAACTTTCTGGAGTTTGCAGACATATGAATTATTATGGACACTGATGTCATTGAGGGATAACAACTTCACTCTCCATTTCCACCTGTGTAAATTATAAAGGAAGTGATACGGGGGCATGAAGATTAGTTAATTTTTGTATGGCACTTTGAAGTTGAAAAGCTCTATTGTACATATTTTGCTAAATATATTTAAAGTGTATGTATTAATGATATATATCTTCTCTCTCTCTCTCTCTTTCATGGTTTAGATATATTCTTCATAAACTTTAATAAGGCTTGCAGTTTAGAAAATGCCAGCATTTTAAGGGTTAGATATGTGGCACACACTTCTGGATTATTGCTTAAAAAACACATGTACACACACAAGAAAGCCAAGGTGCAGTTACATAAATGGGCTTTTATGTAAGCTGAAAAGTTTAAAAATGATTATACTCACATGCAACTTTGCTGAACTATTGTTTAAGGGAAATAAATAAAGAGCCAATATTTGTATGGAAAAGATTGCCATTGTAAGAAAAAAAAAGTCCTTCTTATGTTGTGGGTTTGTTAAAAATGCAAAACATTTTTTGCCTTGGGTTTCCCCCAGAAATTAAAGGTAATTTTCACAGTCAGCAAAGTGAAACACTGCAGCGAAAAAGACAAATTGTTCTCTTGATAAAGTAGCAATATATTTCTATGTAAACTGCAAGTTTGCAACTGAGGTGAATTCACAAGAATTCAGAACCCAAAGAAAGCCACACAGTTGGATGGACAAAGTGCTATTGTGTGCTTTCCCTGTCTACTTCTCCTTTAGTCAACAAAGACCCATAACTGGGGATGGGCTGAAATCAAAACAATAGATCCAAACCAATCCTCCCCATTCTGAACTCTTGGGGATCCAAACTCAGATCTGCATCCATAGTGGAATTAATCTACTGGCTCATTATTGGGCATTGTGTTACCGCCCCAGTTTCACATCCAGCTATTAGAAGGCTCTATAAACCCTCCAGCACAAGCAAGGGAAGTACAACCTGAGGTCAGAGAGGACCAGGTTCAGGAGAGAGCCAGAGGCTGCTTAGGAACAGGAGCAGCGGGCCAAGGGTAGCAGCCTGGTAGCAGGCTGCGGAGGAAAGGCTGATCAGCGAGCAGCCTGGAAACTGGGAGACAGACTGAGAGCCTGGCAGAGAGACACCCCACTGCTGGCAGGGGGGCAGCACTAGCCACAGGAGGAGGATTCAGGGCTGCATCCTGCAAGCAGGAGGACAGTATGGAAAGCAATGTTGCTATCTCTTACCATTTTATCACAACTTGTGCGATAGTTGATATTTTACTTAAAGCCCCAGTGCCTGGATACAAGTGATTATGTAAGAATCTCAGCTTGCATTAAACATGAGAGAACATTTCTGGCCCTCAGAGCTTCAAAGCTTGCTTGATTGTGTGACTTGACTGTACCCTGAAGGCTTAAAAGCAAGAAGGCAAATAAACACATTCTCAATTTTTTAAAATTTTTTTAAAAGCTTCATGATTTTAAACTCAATCTCATGATTTTGGGGGCCTGGATCATGGTTTTTGAATGTTTGGGGTTGGTAATACTGAGAGTGGCTCCAGTGAGCCTCTTAGGCCTGGTCTACACTACGGGATTAATTCGGATTTAGCAGCGTTAATTCGAATTAACCCTTCACCCGTCCACACAACAGAGCCATTTAGTTTGAATTAAAGGGCGCTTTAAATCGATTTCTGTACTCCACCTCGACGAGCGGAGTAGCGCCAAAATCGATTTTGTTAATTCGAATTAGGGTTAGTGTGGCCGCCACCACCGAATTAATGTGGTTAAAATTAATGGGGTAGTGTGGCCGCACACCACCGAATTAATGTGGTTAAAAACCGAATTAATGTGCTTAGTGTGGCCGTGCACAATCGAATTTATACAACCTGTTTCCCAAATTCGAATTATCTAAATTCGGATTAATCCCGTAGTGTAGACATACCCTTACTGATACTCCTGTACCAGACTGGGGTAGCATAAAATGTGGATTTGAATATGCTTTTCTATCATAAAGTCATTATGAAGTAATTCTAGCTATATGTATTTCAAGTAATGAATGGCTGGTAACAATCTTCTATTTATATAACCCTGAGACACTTTGGGAAGGAAGACATTTAACTGGAAGATGCTCTTCCTGTTTAATCATGGTGATTTAAGAGCCCCTGGATAGTTTGCCAATATCAGACTATCATATTTTATCTTTTTTGATGATGGCTTAGTTTCCTGTCTGTTGGTGTCTACACCTGGTATTCTTTTGCATACTATGCCAGATTTTAATTCATCTGTCAAGAGGATGGCTCATTTTAAGCCACTGTAATTTTATACACAGGTTTATTTTTTACTTTTTCATTACAGTCAGTCCTAATATTAAGGAAAGAGTCATACTGCAATATTTTCCTTTCCTGAACATAGTAAAGAGGTTCATTGTGAGCATATGAACAAATGATTTGTGCTACAATGTGTGAATAATCTCAACTGCCTTGTATCTTGTGTCGCATTTACACTTATACAAAGTGGATGTAAGATTCTGCCAGTTCAGAATGGTAGGGGTTTACGCACACATGGTACAGGAATAAATGACCACACAAAGTACAAGGCAGTGGAGAATCAGGCCCTAATTGTTTAGATATTAAATGATTAGCCATTATTAAAGGTCCTTTTCAAAAGAGTAGAGTTGCTAATTCTAGTGCCCTGGCCAAATTCCAACTAGACTAATTGCATTCGATTTATATAAATTCCCCTAAAGTTCCAACTGGTTAAATTCTGATTCCAAAATAAGGGCTCCATCCTTCAGACTTACTCATGTGCATAACTTTATGCACTGCAAGTACTCCCATTGACTTCAGATATGAGTCCAAGTGATCCCTCTACTATAATGCCATTGGAGCAATTTCATCTCGTTATATTTTCCATTATGGGGCTGATTTTGATCCCTCTTAATTTCCTGAACATTTTCATGTATTTTGTTTCTTCCAGAAGAAGGGTTGTTTTTTTCTGTTTGTTTGTTTTTATTTTAAGGTTGAGGTGGATTGGGCCAACAATTTGAGATTATGCATCTTCAAACAATAGCAGATATTTTACATTTGAAATTTTTTTTTATTTTGTTTTAAAATCTCTGAGCACCAGCTTTTTTTGAAAACTTTAAATTGGTTGCATTCATTAGCTTTCATGGAAAACTAGCGTATGAGATTCTATTGAAGAGTGGTGGATAGACAGTTGAAAAAATATTTGCTATAGAAAAAACAAACTTCTGGGTGCCATGCAAAAACTTCCAGAACATTATGTATATAATGAACATCCGACTCATCTAACATTCCATGGATGCCATCTCCAGTATCTGTAAACTCTGTGTCCACAATCCCCATGGTTATAAAATCTGTTAGGAGAAGGGAGAGATTTGGAATTTAGATTCCTGCAGTTTGGACGTACTGCAGATGTAGAGAGATAGACACGGCTCAGTTCTTTAGAAGCTTCTAAATTCCTCATGACTCCAAATTGTTAGGACTGTATCCTCATTCTTTTTTTTTTTTTTTTTCTTTTTTTCTTTTTTTTGGCAATTTTTAAAAAGTAGTTGAGACAAAGTGAGTTAAGATTGTAAATAAATCTTTACTTAAATAAAAATCACGGAGAGTGACATGTTGTATTTATAATTAAAACCAAATATTTGCAAGTGAAGAAATGTAGCGTTGTTCCTATAGTCAATATTAATTCTGCCTTCTATTTCACCCACCCATCCTTGTAGTGTCGATACTAGGGTTCTAATATATATCTATCAGTAACTTGCAGATCAAACTAAATTATCACAAGGGTTCTTTCTTGCCTTTAAATGTATCAGTCTATGAACTAGTCATATTTTTTAAATTGCTAACAATTAAAATAATAAATTGTGGCACATATTTTCACCAAGTATATGTATACATTTTAAGCATTGGCACTGTGGTGTACAGCTGATACATTTTACCCATACAAACCCCCTTTTGAACACACCCATCCTATGCCAAATTATCTACAAATCATTTTGGGAGAGTGAATAAAATAAGTGCAATGTGTATCTGCTCTCTCTAGAGAAGGCTGGACTGGGTTTTTTGATTATATTCTTTTTACAAGATGAAGATGATGGTGGTTGTGAATTATGAGTTGTGGACAAGATTTGAAAAAGTTGTGATTTGTTGCTTGGAATGGGAATGGAGGAATGGGAGAGTAAAAGATTTTGTATGTATGAGCAGGGCTTGAAGTGCATTGTTGATGTAGCTGCTTTGTAAATGGGAAGTATATTGGAGAAGGACCAGTGGTTGGATAGATGACTCATTTAATGGGTAGGTGATTTGTGAATTAGTATGCAGGACATAGAGGGGTTATAGCTCAGATTATGTGGTTTGTATTGAAAATATAGAGGAGTTACTGGAGGTGGGTTTAAGAATATCAGGCATAGGTGGAAGCTGATCAGGATAAAGGAAACAGAGTTAAGCCGTTTGTAGAACTTCAGCTAAATTACCTTTTTGGTATTTTGGTTAAATATGCTCTGATTAGCTTGTTTGAAATCAATAGCTATCTATTGACAGATTTTTTGTTTGTTTGGTATTTTAGCGAAGTGAGACTCACCTCCTGCTGGTTATCCTGGGAGTTAGCTCGAATTCAGCCTGTAGTGCCCTCTGCTGGCCGGTGGCTCACCTGTCACAAGCACTGTGTCCCGCCTGGACCCCTGTGCCCTTTACCTCGGGGTTCTGCCCCTGCAGTACCCCTGCTCTGGCTCTCCCCTTCCAAGGGAACCCCCACCCTCTAAACCCACCTTGCCTCAGTGGCTACTGCCAGTCGTCATCTAGCTCACTGGGGCAAACTGCAGTCTGTCATGGCCACTCATCATTGGCAAGGAGGTTGGACCAGCTGCCTCTGCCTAACCCCGGACTGCACCTGGGCAACCCCAGTACCTGTTTTGGCCTTTAGCAAGGCCCACAGCCTAGGGATTTACCAAGCTGGAGCTCCCCAGCTCCTCCAGCCCTGCTCTGTTCCCTGTGCCCTAAACTCCCAGGCAGCCAGGTCCTTCTCTCCCAAAAGCTAGAGAGAGACTGACCCAGCTCCTGGCTCACAGCCCTTTTATAGGGCCAGCTGTCTCCTAATTGGGCATGGCCCCACCTGTGGCTGCCTTCCCAATCAGCCTATTCTTATTGGCTCTCAGCCCCAGCCCTCTCCAAGGGCTGGCTTTTAACCCTTTCAGGGCCAGAGAGGGGTGATTGCCCTGCTACAGGTATAATTTATATATGTCTGACTGTAAGATGAAGAGCACCTCCTGCAAATGGGAGAGAAGGGCACTTGCCATTCTCAAGATTGGATACAAATTTGCATAGCAATTTGGGATCCTTGGGACTGAAGTACACTGTATGTTTAAAACTTGCCAATTGGTTTAGAGAAATAAGCATTTGCAGTTAGATAACTCAGTACTTGCCATTTTCAAGATAATACGGCAGATGTAGATTTAACTGTATCTATTTATCCTAGGTAAAAATGGTCAGTTATTAGGGCCAACACTAATGGCTTGTCTTCACTATGAAGCTAAATCAGATGCAGCGGTATTGATTTAGCCAGTCTAGTGAAGGCATGCTCAATCGATGGGAGAGCACTCTCCCATCGATTTCTGTGCTCCACCTCAACGAGAGGCGGAAGCAATGTTGGCGTGAGAGCATCTCCCGTCAACATAGCATAGCGTGGATGTAAGTAGTAAGCATAGTAAATAGATCTAAGCTACGTTGACTTGAGTTACACTACTAATGTAACTCAAATTGTGTAGCTTAAATAGACCACCAGCTGTAGTGTAAACCAGGCCTAATTAAATGTTGCCCTAGCTCAAACTGGAGCCCTGACTAACTTTTTTGTATCCTAAAAAATGCAGTTGTCTTAATTTCTTATTGATGCCAAGTTTTCATTCTGCCTGTTGCCTTAGCTTTTGGCAGTGCTTTTGGTTACAGTTTGAGCAACTTAAAATGTTTTGGAGCCAAAGTACAGCTTAGTGTTGTAATTTTTGGCTTGTCCTTTACCATGAGCCAAATGGGACATTCATTGGTGAGCAGACTTGGCAATCTTTTGTGAGTAGTTTACTGCAACTCTGCTGGAGACACGCATATAATTGATAGATTTATTATTTACATTGCTAATACTTTGAAAGACTTAATGGGCCTGCATTATGCCCTTTTCATCTCACCCTCAGAAGCACTGTGTGGTTGAGGTGTCCTTGTCTTTGTAGAAAGAGATGTTAATACTTAAAGGTCAATGATTAATAGCAGCTGGAATCTGCATTGAATACTAATTTTCCCCATATGTGAGTAATGTTAATTTTTATTTATTTAATTACTGATGATGAGTCAACAAATATTTTGGCAGTGTCGGAAAATCTTGGTTTAGTTTCAAATTCAAGACTGATGAGGTAATAAATAGAGAGTTCTTTTTGTGTTAATATGTAGGAGAGATGTAATGGGACAAATGTATAAAGAGTTTGCTTTCTATGAGCATGCAGTCCTCGTGCACTCATAAGAAGGAAATGCCAGTAGCGGAGAAGATGGAGGAAGTGCAAGGCCTGTCTTTCCCTGAGGGCACTGGGAGGAGTGGAGCCTCTACAGTAGGACTTGGTATTGGTGGATGGGATTTGTAGCAAAAGCAGATTCCCTAAGGTATGTTTTTAAAAGGAGCTCTTGTAATTTACCCATATGGAGCCTCTGCACTGCTTGTATCTCATACTGTGCCCTATATATGCTCCCTAAACAGCCAGTGGGTATGCACCTCCATTTGTGTCCCTCAAGTCTCATCTTTTGCTTCTCTTCTCCTAAGCTGGCTCCTTTGGACAGAGGAGGACAGAGATAGGTAATGACCTTGTAAGGTTGCTAGCAGACTCTCTTCTCAGTGACAATATGACTGTGGACATTCTTGAACTATTAGTCCTGCTAATTTTTCATTATTGTGGTCTAATCCGCAATCTATTTATTTGTTGGAACTATAGTTCCCAAACACATGCATGTAAAGCAACACAGAAAATACATAATACATTATAAATCCAACTACAGGACTTCTTGACCACTTGAGAGCCATGTTGAGAACTTTACTGACTTTCAGGAAGTCAGGATTTCACCCCTGGATTAGCAGCCAATCCCTATAGATTAGAACCCTGAAAGCTTCAGTATGAAATGAGAAGTAATTTCAGATTTATGTCAGAATCTATCGGGTGCACACACAATAGGTAAATTCAAAATCACTTTTAAGAATCAAGCCTGTGATAAATTACCTGCCCTGTGAGCTGCCTGCATTGTTCAACGTCCAAATATGACTTCAAAATATGTGGCCGTAAGGAAGGATTAATACCATTGTATGAGAAATATGGTTAAACAATAATCTGTTTGAAGTTTCTTTCACATTTGCCATACCTATTTTTCATACACCTTTAGCTAGTCCCAAAGTTAAGTCACGAAATGGATTTTAACTAAGATACGTGTTTGGAAACTTGTAGTCAAAGGATTGCTTACTTTTTATTTTGCTTGGGGAATGGAAAATAAAATCTACTGTAGACTAAAGAGGAACATATAGACCTTGATTCTCCTTTCTCTTATACCAGTATAAATCTGGTGTAAAACCAATGTGAGATCAGAATAATGCCTATAGTATTTGGTAACAATTTAGTTAAAATTCCATGATAACCTAGGACTTGATTCCTCTCTGCTATACTGGTGCCAATCAGGGCTAACTCTCCTTAAATCAATGGAGTTACACCAATGTAAAATAAGCATAAATGAGAGCAAAAATCAGCCTCCTAGTCTCAATTCTTTTTTTTATAAATTGTGTAATAATTAGAAACAGACTAACACCTGCATTTTGCTTTGTGAAAATTTAAAAGCGAAACTGACCAGTTTTAGTAAATTTTCATTAATTTTTGCACCAAAAAGTGAAAGTCTCCAATTTCTTAAAATGACCCATCCTTGCATTTCATTATTGCATTTGTGAGCTTAATGACATTTTTCAGCATCTTATCAGCCCTTGAAAAAATCATGATTTTTTTTTGTAATGCGGTAAGAGATCAGATGATTAGGATGAATGGTTTCCCTTCTGGGTGCTTGGTAATGCAGCTGGGAGGAAGGAAGTAAACTGCATCGACACCCTTAAACTTAAACAACTTTGTGGGGAAGGGAAAAGAGTACAAGAGGATATCCTCCAACTAGGTGTAATGGAGTGAAATTAAGAAAGGGAAAATGTATGATGAATATCAGGTAAATCTTCTAACACTGAGATATATCATACAGTGTGGAAAACTTATCAGTTGGTACATTGAAAACTGGTTTTGGCAATACAGTAGGACACACTGTAGAACATTGGCAGACATGTACTGCAGCTATTGGCAGAGGGATGAGCAAAATTGCCTTATAGAATAATGAGAATACCTTTGATTACTGGTACCTCTCCAGGAGTTTGCATCTGAAAATCTGCAATGCATATTTCAGAAGTCAAAGAAAGGATGGTGGTAGTAGTGGGATATAATTCCATTTTGAGGATGACTTCAGCCCAAGCCACAGCACAACTATAATCTCTGGTGCAGATGTGGGGTTTTGTGGCTGCCAGGGCTGTGTAGCAATAGGTACAGCCAGGGGAGCAGAATGCTGCAGCTGTATATTTGGTATAGGCCATATACCAGTGATACCTCACTACCATATATGACAATTTGTACCTATGCAAAGTGCGTGCAAAATGTTACCACTGTTGTGAATGGTGAATTCTATTTTGGCAGCCTTTTACACCCACTTGTAGCATAAATGTGTGATAATTAACGAGATGCTGTTAGGCTGGTTAGGCCCAAAACTGGGGGATTATTTTTTTTAACTACTGTGCTTTTGAAAGCTTGAGCAAGATAGATAAGGCTGGTAAATGCTGTTTATCTTTTACAAAATAGGTAGCGCACACACAGTTTTGGATCAACCTTCCAAGTCTCTCCACTCTGATGTGGAGGGGGCCACACTCAAGCTGTAAGAGCATATTTCAGTCTCTATGCATCCGAAGAAGTGGGTTGTAGCCCACGAAAGCTTATGCTCTAATAAATTTGTTAGTCTCTAAGGTGCCACAAGTACTCCTGTTCTTTTTTCAGTCTCTATGGCTCTCTACTGAGACAACCAGTTGCTAAGGTGATTTGTGTGTTTAGAGATGCTTGTGCACTAGGAATTAGCCTGAAACCACTGCCTGATTTCACATAAACCATTTACTAGTCATCCTACCATACTGATTTTTAGTCCCTGTTTGATTTTGGCTAGATTTGGACGGGCAACCTGTCAGGGAAATATTTATAGTCTGTTGCTAATCTTCAGAATTGTCTGGTCTCTCCAAAGTTAGATTTTACTTTTTAAAAAATTGTTAGTTTCTTCATTCGCACAATCGATATTTCCCTGTAATGTTGGAAACTTTAACTGAACAGTGTTCTGTGAGGTCATGAGAACTGGAAAGTCACACTGACTATAAAAGGGAAAGTAAAACTGACAGGTCTAAGTTTGGGTGAAGTGTAAGAAGTAAACAGCACAAAAATTCAACAATATGAGATTTTAAAAATTCAATCAAGTTTAAATATGTAAATTGGTGTCACTGTTACAAGGTAAGAAGACTAGCTGATTCACCACTTCCATTTTCAGAGGAGTTCCACTGACGTAAAACTGGAGTGGCCCTTTAAAATGGATGAAACTCTCAGTTGCTTCTAGTACTTTTAAAATGTATTGGGCAGAATCACAAATTTCCCTTCTTCTGACTGGATAGAGTTATTTGTATATTATACATTGGAAAACTTAACTTGAGTCATCTGAAAAGAAAAGACTAGCCTTGTCTGGAATGGTATAACTGCTAGTTAGATGCATATGAATGGCAACAATTATCAAAAGCAATGTCAAAATTATAGTATTTGTACAAACAAAGAATTTCAGTATCCGAGTAAAAAGGGTGCATTCTGAAAACAATACTCATATTTTTTAGTATCATTCCATTTTAGTTTTGTGCTAATAACCATTCTAGACATCTGCAATTACATTGCAACTATTGGACATGGAGATACACCTCTACCGCGATATAACGCGACCCTATATAACACGAATTCGGATATAATGTGGTAAAGCAGTGCTCCGGGGGTGGGGAGGGGGCTGCGCACTCCGGCGGATCAAAGCAAGTTTGATATAACACGGTTTCACCTATAACGCAGTAAGATTTTTTGGCTCCCGAGGACAGCGTTATATAGGGGTAGAGGTGTATCTGTAGAAAATACCATGTAAATTGCAGGGCAATAAGTGTCTTTTTTCCCAGGCTTTCAAACTAGAGCATTATTTGGAGAGCTAAAAATTTTAGGGTAAAGGAAAAACAATCTTCTGATTGCTTGGCAGTGGAAAGCCAAACAGAGTTGCCTTCTGAAAGGCAAGAACAGGTAGAAGTTGTGATAGACTAAATCCTTTCCTCTGCACAAAGCCAGGTCATGTGGGATTCCAAAAGGGTTGATCCAGCAGGGAAGGAATCCATGGAGTGCCAGCTGAGCTGTTCTATGTCTACTATCTTCAGGGTTCTAGTAGCCTCCCTTGCTGCTGGAGTGCAAGAGGATTTGCATAGGCATTGAGCTGCTGTTTATGTCCTCCCCTTCCTGAACCTCAAAATACCCCCATTCCTGCAGCTACGGTTGGAGCCCTGTGAAGTACACCTCTGCCACAAGAAAGAGGTGGCAGTCTCCACCTGTTGGGGATCTTTGTATCCTGTACCCCGAAGAACTGTTCATCCCAATGCAGTGTCCTCTGCCAATTGGATCAAATGGGGGATGGTATTTCCCCTATCAATTTCAAAGATATTTCTTCTGTAAATGTAATATAAATTGGTTATGTGATATTTGCCCTGGGAGTTTGCTTCTGTATGTGGATATGATATGCTATGCCACAATTTTGGGTAGATTAATAATGTGCAAAGGTATGTGTTAAAGCTATGTGCTATTTTAGAAAACTATGCATTTTAAAATGTCCCGGTTCATATTCTTTTTGCACATTATTATTTGAGTCTGGAGGTAGATTGGCTATTATGATTTTAAAAGGAACAAGGCTGATTTATAAGGTGCACGCTGATATGGCAGGAATTATATGTGAAACAATTTTGTGTGGCTGTCAGGTTTGGAATGGGGGATTCCTTGATTAGCACCACATAAAATATGATGATGGAAGCTCTTTGAGTAATGAATAACACAATATATTGTTTTATGAATAAATAAAGGGGAACGTATAGTATTGTAAAGATATGGCTGCAGAATACAGGGATTAAGTGCTTGGCACGGTAAGATTAATGCCTGAGTTAAGAATGTTCTTGCTGTGTACTTTGTGCATGTATTGGATTCAAACAAGAAAATAAAGATTTGGGTTCCACTACAATCCTAAATGAACGGATGACACACTCTGCTGAGTCACATCCTGCCTTTTTTTGAGGGGGCTAAGCATGACAGCATTTGGATTTTATATCAGCAATTGCAGGTTTAATGCACAGCACTTAGCCCTAGAGGCGTGATTCTGTTCCTCATGCTGGTTTTGCAGAGTGAAAGGGAGAACAGAATCAAGTCCTTAACCTTTCATTTTCTGTGTGTTTAATTCCAATCCTTCGCGTGGGACAACAACAGACTGTGGAAAAACAAGAATTTTCATTGTAAATTCAGGCCAAACACATCTGCACTTTTTCCATGTGAACAACCAAGCTTTCTGTGGCAACTGGACAAAGAGCTTGAATAAACTTTGAATGGATGAATGAAAAAAAGGTTGTCATGAAGAGTCAAGGGACAACAAACCGTTCCAATATCAGTTTATTCTGCTGTTGCTAGTGGTAGCTCTTGGGCACAAAATGGAAGCTTTTTCTTTTCCTCACGATAATGGTTGAGAAGCTCATTGCAGATGATTTTGCCATGGGATTCTGGTGACAAATGTAGAGATACAAAGAAAAAGAAGAAGAAAACAATCACAATATATATTGTTCTATTGCTAATTACGTTTCCTTATTTAGTACTTTGTCATGAGGCAGCTGTTCAAAAAGTCAAAGGTAATAATGTATATCTCTATCCTTAGGGAATGGAGGGTGTAGATGAGAAATTTGATTTGTTGTTAGGTGATTTTGAGTCAAGTTCATGAGTGGTTTCATGATTGCCTTTTAAATATTTGTTTCTATAGGACCTTCAAAAACTCAGGCCATATTTTCACCATTAGTATTTATTTACATAGAGTACAGTGATATTCAAATCCTAGGAGAATGTTAGAGCTATGCTAAATTGACTGTTTAGTTCAAAGAGAAAATGCAAAATGGCAGGTGTAGTGCCAAACAGCACCACTTGGGGAGCTGTTTATTGTGGCTCCTGCCTGGCAGACCAGCAGAAATGGATGGAGACTGGGAAAAGCAGATCTGTGAAGGAAAAATGAGGGGAATAAGATGTTCAGGAATAGGGAGGGTTATGGGAGATGACTGAGCCTTTTAGCACACTGGGGGAAGTTCTCCTTTTATTGGGAAAACTGTTGGACAATCAAGAATCCCAATCTAAAAGGAGTGGAGGGCAAAGATTCAGCAGAGCCCTGTGTGGAAAGAAGGGCCCTGCATAGAGAAATTAAGGAGGCACCAAGAGAAATTAGTGAAAGTGACTGTTTCAGTCTTACTGCAAGAAAGTTCTCTTCAGTGCATCAAGTGACTGTTCTGAGCCTAGATATAACTCTCAACCCTTCCTTCCAATCAGCATGCAGCATAAATGTTGAGGGAGCCCAACAGCTGAACGGGGTTTCTTGTGGCAGGAAAATTTTTGGTCAAAGGGTTGTGAGGGGGTTTGATCTCCTAACTCAGGGGTGGGCCAACTTTTTGGCCCGAGGGCCACATCTAGGTATGCAAATTGTATGGTGGGCCATGAATGCTCATGAAATTGGGGTTTGGGGTGCAGGAGGGGGTGGGGGCTCCAGCTGGGGGTGCAGGCTCTGGGGTGGGGCCAGAAATGAGGAGTTCAAGGTGCAGGAGGGGGCTCCAGTATAGGGCAGGGGGTTGGGGTGCGGGTGGGGGGGATGAGGGCTCCTCTGGGGGTGCAGGCTCTGGGGTGCAAGAAGGTGGGACCGAGGGGTTCAGAGGGCGGAAGTGGGATCAGAGCTGGGGCAAGGTGTTAGGGCGCAGGAGGGGGTCAGAGATGCAGGCTCTGGGCGGCACTTACCTCAAGCAGCTCCCGGAAGCAGCGGCATGTCCCCCCTTTGCCTCCTACATGGAGGCGCAGCCAGGCAGCTCTGTGCGCTGCCCCGTTCACAGGCGGCGCCCCTGCAGCTCTCATTGGCCCCGTTTGCTGGCCAATGGTAGCTGCAGGGACAGTGCTTGGGGCAGGTGCAGCGTGCGGAGCCCCTTGGCTGCCCCTACATGTAGGAGCCGGAGGGGGGATGTGCTGCTGCTTCTAGGAGCCGCATGGAGCAAGCCCCCGACCCCACTTCCTGGCAGGAGTTCGAGGGCCGGATTAAAACGTCTGAAGGGCTGGATGCGTCCCCCGGGCTGTAGTTTGCCCATCCCTGTCCTAACTGAAGTAATTTCAAGTTGCTTTTATAACTCTCTTTAGCAATTATGGTTGGGGCTATTCCCACATGGTTTAGATTTTAAATGAGAACTAAAACAAAACCATATTAACAAATAGTACCCACAAAGCATGAGCTGTGGAAAATGAAGAAAGACTGACAGTGATAATAGTTACTGGCTCCTTGCACAGGGCTGAATATAGGGCCTGCTATAGAAATGTGAGTTAGCATATTGTTAATACTGTCACCAACAGGCTAATTCTTAGTCACACATGATGAAATGCAGTTATAATTCATATTGAAAGAAACAAAATGAGACCATGTACTAAATCAGTAGTTTAACCATATGTAACAAACCATTGAAATGAAAAAATGTTTAAAATTTCCCTCCCACCCTGGAAGAAACCTCCAAATGTTATGTTGCTTAAAAGGTCGAATGTAAAAAAGTTGAATCCAAACAAAGGCAAATAAAAATATAAAAATGCATAGTAAAGTACAGGATGATTTCAAGTTGTTTTGTTGCCCCTGCCTCGCAGAGCAATTTTTCTCTTTCTCCCTCCCGTCATTCTCTCCCAAAACACTCAGAAAACAAAATTACCAGTTTTAGAAAGATGTTTTTTTCCCCACCCTCTCAGACCCCATTTTATGCTACTGGGGTGCTTCCAAGTGTTTTTGAAACAACTCAAAATACATTTCTTCATTTCACATCTGTTTCTTCTTCAACTCCTTCACATGGAAATAGCTGTGGAGACGGATAACCACTATGAAATACCAGACTTGCTTGGTAGGAACATAAATGATGACAGATGCAACTATTTGTTGGGAATGAAAACTACTAATCCATGTCATTGCAAAAACACATGGTTCTCAGATTAGAAATAGTGGAACTTTTTTATACCGTGATGAACATGTCCAACTGTTCAATTGAGGCTGGCTTGGATTTAACCCTGGAAGATAAGGGCACTCCACACTTCACAGGAAAGCCCAGTACTGTATTTCACAGAACCTGAGCCCTTAGCCCAACTGCGAAGTCAGTTTGTCATACATTGCTTAATAAATGTGCAACTAGAAAAATATTTCCTGAGGTGGAAAAAAATCTTTCTTATGACAGAGAAGAATTAGTCTTAGACTAATTCTCTGAAATGAAAACATGGTAGCACTATTTAAATGATTTAGGATTATTTAGCAATTTTGGACTCTGCACTGTTGATATTAAATTATTTTGTTTGGATGGAAGCATCAGACCAGGCAAATAGAAATAGTTAATTGGTATGTGTTCATTACCATTTCTGATTTATTACATGGAGGTTATTTTTGTGTGTGTGCTACAAAACTTATGTTGAGGTATTGGTGAAATATTCAAAATTTTCACTTGATTTATTTTACACTTTACAGTTTACAGTTGACATAAGGTCATTCATAGCTTCTTTTTTCCTAGCCATGAAATGTCAGTTTGTTTTGCTTGCATTCCTAAACCACAATATTACATGGTTTAAATGGAGAATATATTATATCAGACTTGCATTGTAGCATGGAAAGTTCAAAAATTCCTGTTGCCTGAATTTGAATTTCTCAGATGGCTTTGTTTACCGGGGCACCTGTAAAACTATCAGAAACTATCAGGTTAAAGCCCATGTGGTTCTTAAGAAGAATGATTAATTACTTACAGGGCAGTGAACATTTAGTTAATGTTTGAAGTGGGGACCTATATGTAAAACCTATATGTGTATCTGCCTTGTTAGTTAAATACTCTTTCAGTTTAATTGGAAAGTTAAACATCACTTGAAGTCAAAATTGGTGAGAATCCCTGAAAATGGAGGCAATAAAGTCAATGTATAGATTCTCACAGATATCAGCCTCCTCATTTTGTACTGTCTAAAAGGAAAGATAAAGGAAAGAAGATTACAAGCAAACTTGTAAATTAGTAGCTTGAATACTGAGCCTTGTTTTGTTGGAAGCAATGAACCACTGGAAATCTGAAATCTAAATCGAAACTGCTTTAGCTATTCAAACAGTAACTCTCATTTGACGATGCTAAGCAAGAAATATGACAACGGAGTAATCTTTACTAAAACTCTGGCATATAATGTAGTTATTGAAAAATTACATCATCCGTGAATTTTCTACTCACCCTTTAATAATGTACCAAGGTGTGATGTTCTGGATATAAGGATATAGGAATAGGTATATCTGGAGTATCATCTTAATCACTGCTACTCTTAGGCTTGGTTTACACCAAAAAGTTATTTCGGCACAGTTATTTGTGAAAAAACCACAATCCCTGATCAACATAGTTATGCTGACAAACCCCCCAGTGTAACTAACCCCTCAGTAATGTAGCTAACATCTTTTGCGGAGATCGTGTTCCTGCACCAACAGAAAAACTTCTGTCGGTGTAGGCTGCGGCTATGTTGGGAGCTATGCCACCATAGCTATGAGCTCTCTGATGTAGACATATAGCATTAGTTCAGTGATTTACATATGCAGATGAAGGGATTTATTTGAATAGGCTATACCTAGCCCTGATCAAAAATGGGAATTATTTTCCATGAAAAACTTTGAACAAAATGAACAATTTTCTTTCTGTTTTAAAATCTTCCCAAAATTGTCCGATTTTTGATTAATCAATTTGAAAAAAATATCAATTTGAATTGAATGGAATTGAAAAGAACTTTTGTTTAATTTTTCAGTTGTTAGATTTGGGGAGACTAAATAAACTGAAAATCTTTCATTGGATTTCAGTTGAAATACATTTTTTGTTTTGAACCATTTTGTTAAAAGATTGGAGAACTTCAAATGATATGTACATACTTGTATAATTTGAAAAGTCACTTTTTAATAAAAAAGCTCAAAATATTTTTGGCCAGCCCTCGCTAGAATGTGGATATTAAAAAATGCAAATGTGAAATAGGTGATTTTTCTCTGCTTTGTACATATGATATATACATAAAATTAAGACAAAAAATGCTGTTCAAATTCTTTCTATGTATACAACTCCTGTTGGCTTAGGTGAAAATCTGGGTGAACTCTTCAAGTGAACAGGAATATTTTATTCAAAAAATTGTCCCCTTTTTGTTTGGGAATTATCTATAAATAGACTTCAATTTTTGAAAATTAATTTGTTAACAAATGGTTTATGCAAACGCTCAATCCTTTCGATTACTTGTGAACTATTTCGCTTAATTATTCCTTTGAGTATTTGCTGTTCATATCTTCTCTACTTGTGCTTTGTGCATTTGTCTGTACATCTGTCTAGGTTGATATATAGCCTCCATTCCAGTCATATCTGATCATCCAAGTATTTAAAAAAGACACAACAATAACAGTCTATCTTCCTTCATTCTCAGCCTGTAGTAGAAATAGCTTGATTAGTTTATAGGGTTTTTGTTTTGTTTATGTATAGTTGTGTAAGTGAATAGTGCATATGTGAAGTAAGTGTGTTGTGCAGATGTGAAAAACATTCAAGGGAGAATAAAGTCAAAGAAATGAGTTTTGCACTTAGTTCTGAAGGTGGTTAATTACAAAGTCATTTTAATCTTTCGAAGGAGTGAATTCAAGGTGTAAGTCCAGCTTCTGGAGCACGCACTCAGGAGCATTCCATTACTGGTTGACAGCTTCATTGTTCCAGTAGAATATAGTTTCGTCTATGATCAGGTTGTTTTTAGAAAGGGATGCATTTTAAGATGTGAACATTTAAAACTTCATGGTTACTTTTTCAGGTTATTAAATCCTGCAGCGCTCCCAAATTGCTTGAGCATAGAATGAATGCAGCAAGACTGTACTGACATGCCTATTTTCTGCGGGCTCCTGTTACAAGTGATTATTACAATAGCAGCATTTTTACAGCTAATTAGTAAAGATTTTAAATGTAGAACTCTTATTACAGAAAGTTTTACTGCATACTTTTTATACATTAAACTGGAAGTGATGCTTGTAAAGCAGGGTGGAGTCTGAGGCTAGGTCTACACTACAGCGGACTTCCGACCTAAGATACGCAACTTCAGCTACGTGAATACCGTAGCTGAAGTTGCGTATTTTAGGTCGGCTTACCTGGCGGTGAGGACGCGGGAAAGTCGACCGCTGCCGCGCTGCCGCCGACTCCACTACCGCCTCTTGTCGAGGTGGAGTTCCGGAGTCGACGGTAGAGCCATCAGGGATCGATTTTACCGCGTCCTCACGAGACGCGGTAAGTCGATCCCCGATAAACCGATTGCTACCCGCCGGATCGGCGGGTAGTGAAGACGTAGCCTCATTGATTTTAATGGGGCTTTATATACGTGCCAGGGTCCTCATTTCAAGATCAGGGCCTTAAGGCTCAGTCATGCAGTCCTTACTCAGGGAAAATCCCATTGAAGTTGAGCTATCTATAGTCTGGAAATGTTGCACAATCAAGACTTCTTGTGAGATGTCCAAGTCTTCCTTTTTTGGGTCGAGCCAGAAGTACTGCCAAAAGAGACTTTTTCAAGGAATTCTAATCTTACTTCTATTCCAGAGAAAATCAGGAGAGGCATAAGTGCAGCAGGATGTTTTTGTTTCTCTTTTTAAATAATGGTACCTGTTTGAATTTCAAATAGCTTTAGATTCAAATTATGTTTTGGAAAATAATTTGGGATGTTCTCATTGTAGGCTTAGTCAACACTAGAAAAGGTTTGTCAGTATAGCTATGCCAGCAAAACCAGCAAAAGACATTTTTTTTTTGCCAGTATAGCTTAGACTGGTTCCCCAAATGAAACAAGCTAGTGTTAAAAAAAAAAGAAAAAAAAAAAAAAAAAAAAATTTTTGTTTAAAAAAATTAAACAAAAAAAAAAAGTTTTCCCCCCCCCCCTAATGTAACTGCATCTACACTAGGGCTTTTGCTGCTATATAGAAATGGCGTTACTATACCTACAAAAGTTTCTAGCTTAGATCTGGCCTTAGAATGTAAATTCTACAGTGGAGAGACTGTCTGTTACTATGTGACTGTACAGCACCTAGCATAAGATGGGGCCCTAATCTGTTAGGATCTATAGGTGCCTCTAATATAAGGAGTTATTAGAGCTGCGTTGAAAACAGAATTTCCATCCGATGGTTCAAGGTTTTGTTTCATTCTGAATCGGAACAAAACATTTTAAACCTTGAAATTTCCTGGAAAAGGCCCTGGTTCGGGAACAGACTGGTGTCACCACTGCCTAGACCGAGTCTCTCTGTCCTCCAGAGCTGCTCCTTTCTCTTGTGTTGTGCCATAAAGATGTAAGAGGAGGATGGGAGGGAAGTGGGGGAGAAACCCCTAGGCTGATGATGGGAGGAGGACAGAGGGGATTGCCTGAGCTGATGACGGAAGGGAAAACAATCACCAGCACTCTTTCCATTGAAACTTTTGTCAATTGCCATGTTCCCACAAAATATTTAGATTTTGTGAAACCGCATTTCCTGACAGAAAACTTCCATTGGAAATTTTTTGAACTGTTCTAGTAATTATCCAGTTTGGTTCTCCTATCCTTTACTTTGATTCTGGTAGTAAGTAACCAAAGTACAGTATGTACTTCATAAAGTTCTCCCAGCTACTTCTGCTGAGTCTATCAGCTGCTCAGCACCATCAAATGTACCCAGTCTTTTTTTTGTTTCATGAGAACAATTTTATGTAGATGGAAAAGTGATGAGTGATTAGAGTGATGAAAGGCTGGTCAAAGGAAGTGGCACAGGCTGCCTCTAATGAACACATCATTTATAAAGTGAATGTCAAAGTGACAGAATTTGAGTCTTTAAAGAAATAGGTTTCAGAGTAGCAGCCGTGTTAGTCTGTATCCGCAAAAAGAACAGGAGTACTTGTGGCACCTTAGAGACTAACAAATTTATTAGATCATAAGCTTTCGTGGGCTACAGCCCACTTCTTCGGATGCATATAGAGTGAAACATATATTGAGGAGATATATATACACACATACATGCTCTAATAAATTTGTTAGTCTCTAAGGTGCCACAAGTACTCCTGTTCTTTTTTAAAGAAATAGTTTTAGTGTTACCAAAGAAATAGTAGAGATTGTGTAAATACAAGAGGATTCGCAACACGGAATCATTCCAATTTAAACTTTGCAGGAGTATGAAATAGCATCTCAGTATTACAGTTAGTCAGTCATTTATACATGCAGAAAGATTTGAAATAGACATTGAATTTTTCAGTTAAACAATTCTAGGTTCACAGAACATATTTATTATAATTTTATGTTTAATTCTATTTTTGTATTGTTTGATTTGCCTTTTAATACACAAAACTGAATGCTAAAATGTATATATTTATATACATCCCCAATTTATATGAAATACTTTTTTCTTAATATTTCCTAAAAATTCAGCTATAAAATTACTGGTTTGTTATAAAAAAATCTTTAATATGCTCTGAATGTGTAATCACTTGAACACAATCTTTGAACAATGCATCATGGTTAAAGAGTCCATAGACAAGAAGCTTTGAGAAGAATATACATTGAATGAGAAACTAGAGATCAGAGTGCTGTGCAACTTTAAGAGTAAAATAAGCAAGTGAAGCTGGTTTTGTTACAAGCCTGAAGTTTTAACCAGCTTACAGAATTGTTTGCTGTGGTTTCAAAACTATTCAGTAAAGTGGAGATGTGTCTGAACAAAGGCCCTAGCTTAGTAACTGGGGCCAGATTCTCAACTAGTGTAAATCTCTATAGCTTCATTGACTTTAGTGCAGGTTTGCTGTATTATAGAGCTGTTTGGGTATTCCCTTCCTGCAACATTGAAATTTCTACCAGAAAACTTTCAATTTTGTGAGAAAATTGAAATTTTCTGTCGGAAAATCATTCCAGGCAGGTTGCCAAACAGCTGGGCTTCCAGGCTCCTGGGTCGCCTGGAAGCCCTGGCTCACAGCTTGAAGGGCCGCGGTGGCTGTGGGTAGGTTGGGATGCATCAAAAATGATTCAAAAAGATTAAAATGAACTATAATTTCAGTTTATCTAAATGAAATTTTAGAATTTCTGTTCTTTGGGAAATGTTGAACTTCCAGTTTTTGTTCTGTTGTGGAAAGATTTTTTTTTCTTTAATTTCGGAATTTCCATGGAACAAAAGTTTCAGGTTTTGGCCATCTCAGCTGGTTTATATCAGTGGAGGATCATAGCAGCTCAAATCTATCTGTATTCAATGGCGCAGACTTGAATACTAAATTATTATAATTATTTATTACTTGTATTACGAGCGCTAGTCATGGATCAGGGCCATATTGTGCTATGTGCTGTACAAACACCAGAACAAAAATAAAATCTAAACACTCTTAACTTTTAGAACTTTTGATTCGCAGCCTGACTTTTTTTTTTTTTTAATTCTCAGGTATGGGAGTATTTGGGTCTGAATTTTTTGTTATGGCCATTCTAGTTATATAAACTCTGGATCTAGCCCTGAATTTTTGATTGCATACAGGATTTTCATTTCGTCTGTCTCTGCAGCAAACATGAATAAAATTATGAGCAAAAATGGGCTTATGATTGATTTATGGTTCTGGATGGAAATAGTGGGGAAACTTGGTGGCCTGGCGTGCTTTTTACTTAAAACTAACTTCATGTTATTTATTAGATCTATTTTAGGTATTTGTGGCCTGATCCCAAGCTATTTAAGTCAATGGAAAGTCTCCCATTGATTTCAGTGGGCTTTGGATCAGGTTCTTTTAGAGCTCCAATCTCTAATGATTGCAACAGCCAACCCTGGCTATATGAGTTGAGTCGTGCTTTGAGTTTTGGGTTTGTTCTATTCCACAGCTCCAAGTGAATGTTGGAGCACAAACAGTAAACACTGAATTTCTCCCAGCTCCAATAGCACTGCCCTCCCCAACTTGGTTCTTTGACAAACTAAATGGTGCTAAAATATCAAAAAGAATTAAAAATATTTTTAAAGCTTTTTGTGGCTCCTTGAGAGAAAATGAAAGAAGGACTTTCTTATGAGAATGGCAACATATGAGTCTAGACTGAGTTGTGAAACACTGGGTTTCATTATTTAATCAAAATCTGAAACTTTATTGCACTTTATTTTCAGCCAGTTTTTTTTATTTTTAACTAAGGAAAATTTATAAACCTGTTTACATATTAGGAGACAGCAGACAATTTGTTTCTCTTAGTTTTGGCTTTTCTCTGAGGCAATGGCATTAATTTACCTTGTGTTATTAGGTCTTCTTGAATGGCAGACAGCCTCCAATGCCATAACATCTGCAATATGTTAGTCCAGGGTACCCTGGCAGTTCTAAATTATTTCCTTTTATTGATGTGTCTGATTTTTAGAAGTTTATTACCTATGCTATACAGATTCCAGTGAGCTGAAAGAAGTAGTTAGAGTTTGATATTTTAGTGAGTGATAGTCTGAGATTTGTAAATGCTGTTTGCTGCTTGGAGGTCAATGGAGGAATAATTAACACGAGTGTTCTGGAGACTTCCTGAAGGATGAGTGAAAATTAACTTTTAAGAATTTTCTGTCTGCAGTGTGTTGGTATTAAAGGTACTATGCTGTATGGGTGGGAATTTCAAAGGCACCTCGGAGAGTTAGGTGCCCAACTCCTATTGAATGTCAAAGGGAATTGGGTGCCTAAGTCCTTTAAACCCCTTGCAAATCCTAACTTATAAAAATAATTATAATACCTAGCACTTAAATAGCACTATTAATCAGTAGATATCAACATGCTTTTACACAAGTGGTGATCATCCTCATTTCATAAGTGGAAATACAAAGGCACAGAAGTTAAGTGGTCACCACCCAGCAAGTCAGTAGCAGAGCCCAGAATAGAACCCCAGTCTTCTGAGTCTCAGGGTATGTCTACACTACAGGATTAATCTGAATTTAGATAATTCGAATTTGGGAAACAGGTTGTATAAATTCGATTGTGCACGGCCACACTAAGCACATTAATTCGGTTTTTAACCACATTAATTCGGTGGTGTGCGGCCACACTACCCCATTACTTTAACCACAGTAATTCGGTGGTGTGCGGCCACACTAACCCTAATTCGAATTAACAAAATCGATTTAGGCGCTACTCCGCTCGTCGAGGTGGAGTACAGAAATCGATTTTAAGTGCCCTTTAATTCGAATTAACTGGCTCTGTAGTGTGGACGGGTGAAGGGTTAATTCGGATTAACGCAGCTAAATCCGAATTAAAGTCGTAGTGTAGACCAGGCCTCACTCCAGTGGTCTGTGCACGGGGCAGCGTGATTAAACAGGGATGCTTGAACTGTAAGTGATCAAATGGAGCCATAACTGGGGATTTAAAAATCAGGATGCAAATCCAATTTTCTCCAAGTGTTCACTTTGGGCCCATTACAGAGAGAGAGGTTTGAACTAAAAACTCTGATCCAAACCTATCTTCTGCTGCTGTAAATTAGTGTAGCTTCATTGTGAACTCAACTTTTTTTTGGTCCCTTGTAGTGATCTATGAGATACGTGTATTTTAGTTAAACCAGCCAAGGTATTCCTCAGTTGTGGCAGCAGCAGTAGAAAATAGAGCTGTCAAGTGATTAAAAAAATTAATCGCGATTAATCGCGTAATTAAAAAAATTAATCGCGATTAATCGTGCTGTTAAACAATAATAGAATACCATTTATATAAAGATTTTTGGATGTTTCCCACATTTTCAAATATATTTATTTCAATTACAACCCAGAATACAAAGTGTACAGTGCTCACTTTATATTTATTTTTTATTATAAATATTTGCACTGTAAAAATAAAATAGTGTTTTTCAATTCACTTAATACAAGTACTGTAGTGCAATCTCTTTATCATGAAAGTTGAACTTACAAATGTGGAGTCATGTACAAAAAAAACCTGCATTCAAAAATAAAACAATGTAAAACTTTAGAGCCTACAAGTCCACTCAGTCCTACTTCTTGTTCAGCCAATTGCTCAGACAAACAAATTTATTTACATTTGCAGGAGATAATGCTGCCCATTTCTTGTTTACAATGTCACCTGAACGTGAGAACAGGCATTTGTATGACACTGTTGTAGCTGGCATCACAAGATATTTATGTGCCAGATGCGCTAAAGATTCATATGTCCCTTCATGCTTCAACCAACATTCCAGGGGACAGGCATCCATGCTGATGATGGATTTTGCTTGATAATGATCCGAAGCAATGCAAACCAACACATGTTCATTTTCATCATCTGAGTCAGATGCCACCAGCAGAAGGTTGATTTTCTCTTTTGGTGGTTCGGTTTCTGTAGTTTCCGCATCGGAGCGTTGCTCTTTTAAGACTTCTGAAAGCATGCTCCTCACCTCATCCCTCTCAGATTTTGGAAGGCACTTCAGATTCTTAAAGCTTGGGTTGAGTGCTGTAGTTATCTTTAGAAATCTCACATTGGTACCTTCCTTTGCTTTTTCTCTAATCTGCAGTGAAAATGTTCTTAAAACGAACAACATGCTGGG
Source organism: Terrapene triunguis (assembly GCF_002925995.2). NCBI lineage: Eukaryota > Metazoa > Chordata > Testudines > Emydidae > Terrapene > Terrapene triunguis. The sequence continues at coordinate 48,666,289 of NW_020664413.1, read as the reverse complement.
TCATCATCCGAGACTGCTATAACATGCAATATATACAGGGAGTCCTCAGACTTATGATGCCCGACTTACATCAGACGCCAGTTATGACGCTTTTCAATTGACTGTCTGTTTTGCCCCATGACACTTGTTTCGCCCTTAAGATGCTCAATTTGCATAAAGTGTGCTTGAAATCACTTCCTGGTTGTGTTATACTGGTATGGAGCTGGAAGGGGTCGCTTCTGATCGACTTCGAGGCAGCAGGGTAGGTTGTTGCCGGGTAGGGTTGTTGCTTGTTTTTGATTGGCTCCCGGCCCCAGGCTCAACCAATCAGAGAGCTTGAACAGTGATTGGCTGAGGCTCAGCATATGTGCCGTCCTCCCTGGCTTTCTGAGCTTGTGTTGTTGGCATTCTGAGAAGCATGTGTGAGTTTATGTGTTTATTTGAATGCTGTTTACAAAATACAGTGTACAGTAAATACATTGATGTTGAAACATTAGTCATCTGTAATTCATTTAGTACAAAAATCTGGGTTATTGTGGTGAAAATAGTGTATCAAGCCTTGGTTCAGGAACCAATCTCCCCATCATACCATTGATTCCTATGGGAAAAGCGGTTTCGACTTACAACCTTTCGACTTACAATGCAATACTGAATTGTGTCGTAAGTCCCTGTATTGCAAAATGCAGGTAAAACACAGAGCAGGAGACATACAATTCTCCCCCAAGGAGTTCAGTCACAAATTTAATTAATGCATTATTTTTTTAATGAGCGTCATCAGCATGGAAGGATGTCCTCTAGAATGTTGGCCAAAGCATGAAGGGGCATATTAATGTTTAGCATATCTGGCACGTAAATACCTTGCAATGCCGGCTACAAAGGGCCATGCAAATGTCTGTTCTCACTTTCAGGTGACATTGTAAATAAGAAGCGGGCAGCATTATCTCCCTTAAACGTAAACAAACTTGTTTCTCTTAGCGATTGGCTGAGTAGGACTGAGTGGACTTGTAGGCTCTGAAGTTTTACATTGTTTTATTTTTGAGGGCAGTTATGTAACAACAAAAAATCTACATTTGTAAGTTGTGCTTTCATGAAAAAGAGATTGCACTATAGTACTTGTACGAGGTGAACTGAAAAATACTATTTCCTTTGGTTATCATTTTTACAATGCAAATATTTGTAATAAAATAATATAAAGTGAGCACTGTACATTTTGTATTCTATGTTGTAATTGAAATCAATATATTTGAAAATGTAGAAAAAAATCCAAAATATTTAATAAATTTCAATTGGTATTCTATTGTTTAACGATGCGATTATAACTGTAATTAATTACAATTAATTTTTTTGAGTTAATCACGTGAGTTAACTGCAATTAATCGACAGCTCTATTAGAAGATTTATAAGAAAAAAGTTGATTGAACTGAAATACCCAACATCCAGACAGTAAACACAGCTGGAGGCTAAACAGTTCGAAAGTACTGCATAGACTTAATGATGCATCATTTCTGACTCACTGAACTGTCTGGTTCTCATCTATTGTACGGTGTCCTGCATCTACCATAGCTGTACGATCAAAATTTTTGGCAAACCTTCCATGAGGAGGCATAGCAGTCAGCTATTATCTTCCCTGAACTGAAAATATAGCTGCCCCTCCAGAGGATGAAAGCAGACAGGTTTGCATGGGCCCCAAGCCATATCTTATATGGCACAGTTTCAAGCCCACAAATGCTTTTTCATTTGCACCAATCCAGGGACCCAAAGGACTGGCCTGCAGTTGGGATGGAAACTAAATCACCTGATGATTTCTGCTCTTGGACTATGTGTCACACAACTGTTTTCTTTCATTAAACATGAGTGAAAACATGAAGAGGCATCTCTGCTACTAGTGTGGCTAAAGGAAGTTCCATCAGCTGATCACATTCCTCACTTATTTATATTAGAGACAAAGTTCTTCCAAGATAATTTGATGCCATTTCCAGTGGCTGCTGTACTTCGGCTTTAAGGTCAATATCGTCAGACCTATGAAAAAAAGCCATGCAAGTTTCCAGATCACAAGAAGGGCAGATTGAAGTGATTGTCTGTTTGAGAAGCATTGCCATGTATGCGAAGTATTTACAATATATTCAGGCAATGTAAGCAGGAGACCGGATGGATAGTTTTCATAAAGTAATACTAAAAAGAGCTAAATCAATTTTACTACAAATGTGTTTTAATCTGTTTTACAGCATGTTTTGCAATATAACAGTATACAATAAAAGATTGTTCAACTGGAATATAGTAGCATTGCGCATATTTGCTACATGTATTATTTATGTGCTGTGCATTTCTCAGTTTCATTAACAGCAACTACTTTTGATTTTAGAAAGGGAAAGGAGAGTAGGGTTACCATCCATCCGGGTTTCCCCGGACATGTCCGGCTTTTTCAGCTGTAAATGGCCATCCGTGGGGGATTTCTAATAAAGTAGAAATGTCTGGGATTTCCCCCTTCCCCTAATGCAGAGTGCGGCGCGGCTGATTGGACAGCTGGGCCTGATTGAAAGCCGCTCGCAGCCACTGGGGCCTCTAGCAGCCAGAGTCCCTCCCCCTCCCCCACTCCATCCTCCCCCACAGAGCAGCGCGGCAGTGTTTGGCTCCACGTGGAGCCCGCAGCTCTCCCTCGGCCTGGGGGGGGG
>NW_020664413.1:48654832-48658638 GCF_002925995.2 Terrapene triunguis | reverse complement strand
GGCACCCCGTGTCCTCTTTTTTGATTGTTGAAAAGGAGAGACTCCGAATGAGGAAACTCTGTGCCATTGACACTATTGCTTCATATCTCACATTAGGGCCAAACTCCACATGTATGCACAAGTGGAGTCATTTGTGCATGTCAGACAGGTAACCTCAGGCTTAGCAAATGCAGATTTTGTACATTGATGCGGGAGTGTGTACAGATTTTGCACCCTCCTCAATCAAGTTGGCTGTGTTGCATCTTTTTGCATTATGGTCGTTCTGCAAAACCTAGGTCTCTGCCTAAGTAATTTGCCCAAGGCTGCCAATCAGTGTCAGGAATGGAATTAGTACACTGGAAACCCTCGCTCCCAATCTATTTCTTCAGTTTGGCAAGTTAAATGTTACTGTGAGAGCCTTGGGTGAAATCCTGGTCCATTGAAATCAATTGGAGTCTTGCCATTGACTTCAGCTGTGTATTAATCAATGCTTTGTTTGCATTTTTAGAGAGCATTGGTAAGTTTCAGTGCTTATACAGTCTGTAGGGGCAAGAGTGAGACTGTACAGCTCATCCCGAGCTGAGGCTGGATGCAGCAACCCAGGGAAGAGGGTCAGAGTTCCTTGCTTGGTTCACCTCACCGGTAACAGATTATTTACTTCTTCCAATCCCACCTCACCTGTTTTGACCAGAATCAAAGCTCCACTCACTTTCCAGCTATCCTGGTCTACTTCTGCTCACTGCCATGGGTGAGGGGATGTAACGCTCTTACAGAGCCTCCTATTGCATAGGGCAGCAATGCAATAAAATGGGCAGGGTGCAAAATTTATGCCCCCTTACTCTGTGATGTTATGAGGCTAGTCAAAGACTTGGCTAACGTGGAAATCACTTTTTAAACTTCTTTGGGACAGGAAAAACCCACTGGCATGGATTTGAGTGTTGTTTTTCCAAACCCCTCACTCATTGAGTTGGGAGGGATGTGCACCATCTCTTAAAATATATGTAAAAACCTATGGATAGTGGGGGGAAATCCAGGGAGAAGAGAGCCCACCTGGTTTATAGTTTCCTCGAGCAACTGCACTTTTGAATAGTTTGTGTATTTAGGCAACATGGTCTTGTCACTTTTTCTAGCTGACACATTGTGTCTTGAAGCATCCCCTGAGATTTTAGGCATCAGCAACCGCTGGTAAATCACTTATTCTGAAGTGTCATGAGATATCCCCAAGTGACACTTACTTCAGGATACACAAAGAGACTTCTGAAATAAGAAGGCCCTGTAGGAAGGTTCAGTCAATGGTTTTGCTGCCTAATTATTTTCATGGGTATTAGGAGATCCAATAGGAATTCATGATCTGCCCCCAGGTCTGCAGTTAGATTGCATTTGCCACCAAGTGATTTATTGCAGACTACCTGACATATATTCCCACAAAGAAGAAAACACTTTGTCTAAGTCCCCTTGTTAGTTCTTATTAAAATCTGCCTCTCCCTTCAAGTTTCCTTCTTAAGGAAAAGGATCCACTGTTAGCAGAAGATTATAAAGACCAATTCTGAAATATAGTACAGAGCCATCTCTCTCTCTCTCTTTCTCTCTCTCTCCAACTTAAGATCTCTAATGTAGCAACATATACTCCCTTAAGTAGTTCATGGTAATTTAGATTCCCTTCTGGCTGATATTATATAAAATGTTTTCACTTTCAGAAATCTATTGGTCATCCTTTCTTATGGTCTGTGTCACAGATTTCTGCACATTGGGTGCACAGTTTTCTCAGGCCTTCCTTGAAATCAAGAATACCTAGCCAATGAGTCAGAACCTCACCATATTTGGCTTTTAATCATTTTCCACTTTCAATGGCTGTCTCTGTGTTAGTCAAACTCCATAAATGTTAAGAATTTTAATCAAGTGAAAACAGACTGAAATGTGACTCATCCCACTAGGCTAGGGATTGGTTTGATGATGTCATTTTAGTTTCTACAGCCAAAAACACTGAAAGAGATATAATGAGTCTAAGATGATACCCGGTGTTTCTGTTCAGCTAAAACAAATAGTTCGTAATGTCCTTTTAAAAAAAATAGGTAGGAACATTTTAATATGTTAGTTGTGTTTCAGTCCTGTCATTTCACACAGACACCTTCCCCTCTCACTGCATGAGTTCTTCAGCTCCTTCACATTGTTCCCTGCACAGTTACTTTAAGGCAGGTCTACACAGCAGCTGGGAGATAGACAAACACATGCTAGCTCCACTCATGCTAGCATGCTAAAAATAGTAGTGTGGCTACAGCTGCACAGGTGGAGGCTAGGGCTGGCAGCATAGGTGGCGGCTTGGTCTAGCCACCTGAGTACAATAACACCCAACCCCCTGGATATGTACCCGAGCCTCTGCCTGTACTGCTATAGCCACATTGCTATTTTTATCACACTAGCTTGAACAGAGGTAGTGTGTATACGTCTACCCATGCTGGGAAGCACACTCCCAGCTGCAGTCTGTGTAGACATACCCTTAGAGTATGTAATCACTACAGCATTTCCTGGACCTTCAGAATCTATCAGCACTGTTATGAACTGGGTCACATCTTGTTATCGGTTGAGTTACAACCCTATTGAGATTGATAGGTGTAGACTCAGCCTTCACCTAGCATTAGGAAGAGGGTGTTTGGAATGTCAGGAAAAGAGAGAGAGAAACTTCCCCCCTCCACTGCCCCCACAGATTGTCTGCAATAACAAGGAAAACTTTAAATAGAAATTTGGTAAAATCTTGATTAGATCTCTAGTCCATGTGAACAGTGGGTATCAAAATGTAAAGGAAATGAAATATTCTGGTAGCCGCAATATTAATGGGAATGAACAACAGAAGTCAAAGTTCTTATGGCCAAATCTTGCCCACAGATGTTGGAATTCCATTTCTAGTGCAGCAGTAGGTCAGCAGGAGGTCTATGTGTATTTTAGTGTTGAACTTGAACATGAGGGAGAGTGTTTCTGGAGAGTTATGCTGAGCTTGTTTCTCATCGCCTGAGAGCCCTACCACTGCTTTTTGTTTTTTACACATCCATGCAACCCTCCATTTTAGCTATAGTATGTCATTCTAGTGATATTGTCCAATAATACAAAAATGCATCACTAACTAAAACCTGGAAACACTCAACCACAGACAGTCCTCAGTTAGATGTGTGTGGTGTCCAGCCACCTTAATGTAGTCAGGGGAACAGTTGTGACCAGTGCCCATATAATATGACAAACTAATGAAATTTTCAAATAAATTGCTAAAGGCATGCCAAGAAAGAATATGCTATTGCAAAATCATTTATTCCATAAAAATAAAGACAGTACTCTGAATTCTGCATGCACTCTGTTCTTTCCTCTACATTGTAATTTGGGGTATCCTTTTTTCTAATTCAGATACTGTAGAATGCTCAGAATACAGCTGTGTTCTTGTTTGTACAAACTCAGCCTTTGCCAAAGAAAATAGTCATCTGCTTCTCTATAATTCTGCCACCCTCACAAAGTTCTTCCTGTAGTTATACAGGGTGTATTATATTCAGCTTGCTCTTCTGATGATCTGTTCTAGGATATATTTAAATGGAAGATTGTGGGGGTTTTTTTTAAGCTTTGTTTTAGGTTTAGAAATAAACACTGGAACAAGGCAATCATAATCATGAGGATTGTATTCCCTCAGTCTGTCTTATTTTTTTAATTCAACACTTGACTTTCATTATTTTATCGTTGACACAAATTAGGTCTGCATTGTTGAATCAATACCTCAGCACCAATTCTTTGCCTGGTTCCTGCCTGCCTGTAATTTTAGTTCCTGCCTGTACTACCATAGGTATTAT
>NW_020664413.1:48641840-48654822 GCF_002925995.2 Terrapene triunguis | reverse complement strand
TCATTTTGAATTATGACCCTGTCCTCCAAAGCAGTTGCAATCCCTCCCAGTTTGGTATCATCCGCAAACTTAATAAGCGTACTTTCTATGCCAATATCTAAGTCGTTAATGAAGATATTGAACAGAGCTGGTCCCAAAACAGACCCCTGCGGAACCCCACTCGTTATGCCTTTCCAGCAGGATTGGGAACCATTAATAACAGCTCTCTGAGTATGGTTATCCAGCCAGTTATGCACCCACCTTATAGTAGCCCCATCAAAATTGTATTTGCCTAGTTTATCGATAAGAATATCATGCGAGACCGTATCAAATGCCTTACTAAAGTCTAGGTATACCACATCCACAGCTTCTTCCTTATCCACAAGACTCGTTATCCGATTGAAGAAAGCTATCAGATTGGTTTGACATGATTTGTTCTTTACAAATCCATGCTGGCTGTTCCCTATCACCTTACCACCTTCCAAGTGTTTGCAGATGATTTCCTTAATTACTTGCTCCATTATCTTCCCTGGCACAGAAGATAAACTAACTGGTCTGTAGTTTCCTGGGTTGTTTTTATTTCCCTTTTTATAGATGGGCACTATATTTGCCCTTTTCCAGTCTTCTGGAATCTCTCTCGTCTCCCATGATTTTCCAAAGATAATAGCTAGAGGCTCAGATACCTCCTCTATTAGCTCCTTGAGTGTTCTCGGATGCATTTCATCAGGCCCTGGTGACTTGCAGGCATCTAACTTTTCTAAGTGATTTTTAACTTGTTCTTTTTTTATTTTATCTACTAAACCTACCCCCTTCCCATTAGCATTCACTATGTTAGTTGAGCAGCCCTTTCCTTCTACAAACCCCTCAGTAAGGGAGGAAAAATAATCTTTGGTCACACCAATACTCCAGTCCTAGGGACGACGAGGAAGGGTTTCACAGATTGGTGGTGGTCCATGGACCACAGTTTGAGGATGGCTGATGAAGATTTCTCATGTTTAAGATAAGGGCCAGATCCTAATACTGTCATTTATCTTGAGTTGTATGTTACTCTATTGACGTTACTGGGTCTGTTTCAGTGGCATGTTCCATCCGTCTATGTGTGTATATATCGAATTTTGCTGTCTGAAATGGGAAGTCCACAACATGAGGAAAAAGGAAGCAAAACTTAACAGTCACATTTACATTATTTGGCAAGATACATAGATTATGGATATAGGCAACATGTTTCAGTATTAATTAGGCCAACTTGTAAGGATGCTTTTTTATCTAGATGTCTGAGAGAGAACAGGGGCTTGATCCTTCTGCATGCTGATTACCTGACCTCCCATTGACTTGAGCAGGCGTTCAGGATGTGCAGCACACTGCAGGATCAGATCATAGGTGAATTGTGGCTACAATTAATTCCTGTCAACTTAGGGCTGTATTAGTAGAGACTAAACTGGGTGAAATTCATCATGTTTTATTATCAAACACAGAGAGACTGAGAGAAGTATTGTCAGGTCCAATTTGGACCAGGTTTTAGGATTAGTTAAAAACCTAATAGCAATAATTCAATGAATTATTCCAGTTGAAACAATTATTTTTAAGCATTGTGCCATTTCATGGAAACCAGAAACTGAAACCAGTTACTCTATTTCCTTAGTCAAACTGAAAGTATAGTACAGGGATTAAGGCACTGGATTGGAGCACAGGCGGACCTGGTCTTCAGTTCCTGGCTCTGACACAGACTTCTTATGTGACCTCGGGTCCTGATCCTGTGTGGTGCTCCATACAGATGCTGTCCTCCTGTCCCGATTTTTGACACTTGCTATCTGGTCAGCCTACTTGCTGCTGCCTTTTTTTGTTTGTTGTTTTGCTGTGTAGACGTATCCTCAGAGTCCAGGTCAACTGATTCGGGCTTGCAGGGATCGTGCTAGGGGGCTAAAAATAGCAGTCTAGACATTCTCACTTGGGCTGGAGCCTGGGCTTTGAGACTCACCCTCCTCACTGGGTCTCAGAACTGGGGCTCCAGCCTGAGCAGGAACGGCTACACTGCTATTTTTAGCCTCATAGCAGGAGCCCAAGTCAGTTGACCTGGGCTTTGAGACTCGCTGCCGTGGTGGGTTTTTTTGCTGCGTAAATGTGCCCTTAGACGTGCTTTTTAAACATCCCTCTCAGGGTATGTCTACACTACAGGATTAATCCGAATTTAGATAATTCGAATTTGGGAAACAGGTTGTATAAATTCGATTGTGCGCGGCCACACTAAGCACCTTAATTCGGTTTTAAACCACATTAATTCGGTGGTGTGCGGCCACACTACCCCATTAACTTAAACACAGTAATTCGGTGGTGTGCGTCCACACTAACCCTAATTCGAATTAACAAAATCGATTTAGGCTCTACTCCGTTCGTCGAGGTGGAGTACAGAAATCGATTTAAAGGGCCCTTTAATTCGAATTAACTGGCTCTGTAGTGTGGACGGGTGAAGGGTTAATTCGGATTAAGGCAGCTAAATCCGAATTAAAGTCCTAGTGTAGACCAGGCCTCAGAGAAAGGAACTGGGGTGTTATTTGTGTAAGCACTAGTTGCTGAGCTGGCTGAATAATTGATTTCTCAGTTTGGCCAGCAAACTAAAAAATCAGCGAAAATATTTGGTTTGGTTCCGAACATATTTGGAATTTGTCAGCAAATTGGAAAAATCAGTTTGGGGCCAGCATTCTTTGTGATTGTGGGTCTTCCCCTCCTTTCACATAGCCTTTGGTCCAGTGGTTAGGGCACTTGAGAAACTCACATTTGAATACCCATTCTGGGGCAGGGAAAACGGAACGGAAAAATAACTTATAATTTTATAGGATTATACAGCAGGATTTTACACAAGATTTCCCCTAATTATTCTTGATCTGGTGCTTATTCTGTTGTGAGCATTTCCGTTTGAGTTTGAAGATTTCTCTGCTCATTTTGAGGTGAGGCAGTCTGAAGGGAATTGTGCCAACCCTAACAACTTTGCATAGCTTTTTTAGGCTTGGACTCACCCCCAATGAAAACAGATTTTGAATGACTGAAGTACTCCAAGACCCCACACTAACAATTCAGAAACAAAGACTAATACTACTTCAAAAAATAAAACTGACCATGTTTGTGAAATAGTATTAATGTTCACCCCCAGTTCTGCCCCCTGAGCAAAAAGTAACTAAAGAGAGATCCTTCTCCCCCTTCTACACAAAGAATCTAAATTATTTAGTGAAACATAAAGATCTTAAAAAGTTACTGGGAAAATTCTAACAATAGACAGAAGTGTGATTTATTTTTAAAGTTGACTCTGTTCCTTTAAGTGAAAAATTTAGTTGCAAGAGAATGCAGAGATCTCTGAGCTGCTAAGAATGAAGGTGGCCAAAGAACTGTTATATAGGGTGGGATTTTCAAAAGCACTCAGCATTGGCCTAACTGTTCCATGGAAGTCAGTTGTAAAACTTGCATTGACTTCAATGTGGGTAGAGTTCAAGCAAAGTGGCGTGCTTTTTAAAATCTCACTCCTACTGCCTGATCCTGTGCTTACTGAACTTAAAAGAAAGTCTCCCATTGCCATCAACAGACATTAGACCAAACCAGTAAAGGGCCCCATCTGGCATTTCTTTTTGCATGCTAAACTCCTGTTGATGTCAGTGGGGTTCTTGGGGCGAAGGAGGAACACGTGATTGGGCTGAGAAGTTAAATCTTTTAGCGTAACACTATTTGTTAAAGATATTTTCGTATTTTTGTTTTTTTAATGAGAATACACTTTATCCTTTGACAGTAGAGGACAAATTGAAATAACGATCTGTTAAAACAGTATATTGTTTTCTAAGGAGATGTACTTAACAGAAGATACACTGAAATATTCATTGGAACTGCAGTGTTGGGAAAAATTCTCCGAAGGCTAATGAATCCAAAGTTAAGGCTAGATGGCCTAATGTGCTTCTAAAAGGGAGGGTGAGGGGTGAAAGACTCTGCAAACAGAATGCAAATCAAAAGGGGTCAAAAGTTCTGAAAACCCTGAATTTTATCAACATGAAGTAGGGATCACTGCCTGAGGGATTCTAAAGTTTCAGTAGTCTGTGTTTGGGGACAGAACGGTCTACTTTGTTGCACGGGTACAATTAATGTTCTGTTTTTTCTGGATGAGGAAAGCAGTCATTTCAGTAATCTTTTTATGATGAATGCTCCAGATGCACAGGTTTGGTAAAAAGTGACTGATTCATTAATGCTTATGCAGCACTTTGAGAAAGTAAAATGTGATATAAGTGCAAAGGCTAGAATTCATATGCATCAGCTGCTGCTTTAATTATTCTTCACTTTGGTTAATGTATGTCTGGCAAAGCTATCGAAACTGAAACAAGTGAAGTATTTTTTTTCAGTTAGAGAAATTCTATCTGAATACAATTCAGCTATTCCCAGACCACCTACTGAAATATTATGTCTGAACTTGGGCCTTAGGATCGTTTACATTAAAAAGGAGTTAGATCCCCCTTGTCAATTTATTGGGGTGAAAAAGAGTATATTATCTAAACTTCATTTCTATTTAACATCATTAAAAGATCCTGAGAATTCAGAACAAATTAGTTTCACTGAAAGATCTGAAGTGCAAGTAATAGATTCAGGCATGTTAGCTAAAGACCTGCTCTGGCTCTATTGAAAACAATGGCAGATTGGCCACTGAATGTAATGGGAGCAAGAGCAGCCTTAGTTGCTCAGGACTACATTAAATCAATAGATAGACAACTAATTGCAATTGAGGGGAAGGATGGTCTCGTGGCTAAAGCAGAGTGCTGGAGTTTAGAAGATATGGATTCTATTCCCAGCTCTTCCACAGACTTCCTGCATGACTCAAGTAATTAAAAGCCCATTTCTCTATTTTATATCAAAGGGGACAACTCACGTGATAAAGGGCTCCAGGATTAGCCTGTTATCGCTCTGTTCCTTAGTTTCCCCATCTGAAAATGTCCCTGCTTGAAGGGAGTATTGTGAGGCTGAATTCATTCATGGTGATAAAGTGCTTTCAGATCAAATGGAAGCTGCCATAGAGGTACAGTATAACCTATTATTAAATGTTCCATATATTTAAAGTTATAACAAAACTTTTTAAAGACTACAAAATGAGATTGCTGAAATCAGCTACAACACATTAAAAACTGGCATCATCCTCATAGTTTGAGCAAATATTTAGTAACATATCTGAGTGCACATTTTTACCAGCTTGATACAAGTTAATGAAGTATATTTAACTCAGAACTGTTTCTATATATGCAACAGAATGGGAAAGTTCTTCATGCTATGTTTTAAAGAAGCCCTCAGGTGGGTACAGGAATTTTAATTATTCAAATATGTGCATGCTCTAAAGAATATTAAGCCAAGAATTGCTTGTTTTCTTTGGCGTGGCCTGGAACTTTAACTTTTGGAGCAGTCTTGTGTACCCCCGCTATCTGTGTCCCTGACTCTAAGAGGGCAGAGAAACGTTACTATGTCCCAGCAAAGGGGAGGAATTTCTATTCTCTTACATTGCCCCTAACTCGTTAGTGGTCCAGGCTCCCATGGAGAAATCCAGACGACAACACCGCCGATCTTCCCTGACTGATAAGGAGGGCAAGCATATCAACTTATTGGAAAGGAAGGACTTCTAGTCTCCAGTTCAGAATAGCCGACTACCAAGCATTAATGGCTAAGTATGACTTCCTGAACTATTTAAAAGATGCAGACTTTACTGACAGATGTATGCCTCAGGACAGAGCTGTCATAGAGCTCTCATAGAGGAAGGCAAAATAGTTGCCAGGACCCCTCTTCAATCAGCAGTAGATGCAGCTGATACATCTTCTGGGGTGTTGGCTATTGCCGTTGGATTGCACATGGAGTTGTGGCTTCATGCTTTGGAGTTTCCCAGAGAGGTTCAGTACACTACTGAGGACCTACCCTTTGAAGAGACTCATCTGTGTAATCAGAGGATGGAAAAGTCTTTACACGCACTTAAGGACACCAGGGCCACGCTTTGCTCCCTGGGTATATATACTCCTGCTCTGAAAAAAAAATTTCATAGGCAGTCTTACAAGCCTAGACTGATGGGTCAACAATTCTACCACCAGAGACCTTCTGAGCCACCCCATAGCAGCAGAAGGTTCAAAACCCCACTTCCCCCCACCTTCCACAGCACCTTCCTCAGGTTCCCAGTCCCAGCCTTGGCTAAACGTTATTTTCTATGGGAGCTTGAGAGCTGCAAACCAGGTATGGCTTCAAACAGTGTATTCACCAAACTGGCAGTCCATGAACACCATAGTGACTGTTCCCACAAAGTGATATCTGTGTTATGGTTGAAGAATCCCTGCCAAGTATGCATGGGGGTTCCCTTGCTTGCCTCCTCACTGGATGGGGAAGTCATTACGGATACATCTCTGTGGAGTTGGGGAGTCCACAAGGACAACCGTAGAGTGCAATGCACCTGGACATCTTGAGAGTCCAGGATGCATATCAGTCTTCTGGAGTTGTGAGCAGTTCGAAGGGCTTGTGAAGCTTTTCTAGTGTTCATTCAAGGTCACCATGCCTAACATCACAACCATCCCCCCGAGTTCAGAAGCAGGCAGTCTGTTGAACTGGTGCATTGGCAATCAGATCTCCCTGTACCCTCAGGAACCAGAATGTGCTAGCGGACTCTCTCAGCAGACATTTTGTGGTTGATCACGAGTGGGAGCTATACGACTCTGTGGTGAACAATATTTTCACTTTATGGAGGACCACCTCCAGGGACCTGTTCGCCTCCCAAACAAACAGGAAATGCAAAATATACTGCACCAGAGGAGGCCTAGGTTGCCACTTGCAGGGCAACACTATTTCTTCCATGATCAGACCACCTGAATTATGCTTTCCCTCCACTACCACTCTTGCCTCGGGTTTTGCACAAGATTCGGCAGGATAAGGCATGCATCATCCTCGTTGCCCCCAGCTGGCCCAGACAGTTTTGATTTCTGAACCTCCTATGCATGTCATCTCGGGCATCGATCATTATTCCACATTTTCTCATCTCCTAACCCAGGGGAACAGCAAGATGAAGCAAGACCAACCCACGTCTACTTTATCTCAGGGCTTGGTTTTTGTATGGGCATTGTCTTTAGAACGATCATGTTGTGAAGCTATATAGAGCATCCTTTTTAATAGCAGGAAGGATTCCTCTAGGAAATGTTACCTAGCCAAGTGGAAGAGTTTATCTGAGGATATCAAAGACATATATCCACAGAAGCTGTGGATATTCCTCTGATTTTGGACTGTATTCTTTCATTAAAGACAGCAGGTTTGTCCATCGGCTCCTTTTGGCAGCAATCACAGAGCTACTCTATCTTCCCACACCCATTGACTAGCAGATTCTGGAATGGTCTAATCAGAACTTTTCCGGCTATTAAAAAAAAAGCCTTCCCCGAATGGGACTTGAATCTTGTTCTCTCAGTACTCATTATGCCTCCCTTTTGAACCATTAGCTTCTTGCTCCATGTGTCCACTTTCCTTGAAGGTTGCATTCCTGGTAGCCATCTCTTCAGCTAGGAAGGTTGGTGAACTTGGAGCACTGATGGTGCTATATTCCATAAGGACAAAGTTTCATTGTGTTTAAACCCTAAACTCACCCCCAAAGTAGTTTGAGTTTCACCTGAACCAGTCAATTCACCTTGTGCTCTTCACAAAACCACATGCATCCTCAGAAGAAAGGAGATTGTTTGTCTCCATAGCAGAAAGAGTCAGGGGTTAGGCTGTATCTTCTCAAAGAATTTCAATATGGATCTCAGGATGTATTTTGTTCTGCTATCAGCTGTCTAATCTTTCCCCCAGACTCAGAGGATAAGAGTTCATTCCACAAGAACGTAAGCACCGTCCATAGCATCACTTTAAGAAATGCCTCTCCTTGATATCTGAAAGGCAGCTATGTGGAGTTCCATTCACATGCTTACGAATCATTATGCCTTGGTACAGGACTCCTCTGCTGATGCATCTTTTGGAACGGCAGTCCTCCATTCGGCTCTGCCACCTACAACCTCGCACCCTCCTCCTATTTGAGTGTGGCTTGTCAGTCACCCACAGTGGAATTACACATAGGGATCAGCACTTGAAGAAGAAGAGAAAGTTACTTACCTTATAGTAACTGGTGTTCTTCGAGATGTGTGGTCCCTGCTTGTATTCCACTACTCATCTTCCTTCTCCTCTGCTTTGGATCTTCTTTGATTTGCAGTGGAGAAGGAATTGGAGAGGCGGTCTGCCTGCCCTACCCCTTATTTCCTCGGTTGGAGGCCTGAGGTGAGTCAGGGTGCAGGTGTGGACCAATGGACACTGCTTTCAAAACTCTCTGTCTCCGGGTGCATGGAACGCATGCGTACCCCTCGGTGGAATTCAGATAGGGACCACACATCTTGAAGAACCTCCAGTTGCTATAAGATAACAAACATTGTCTTTCTGGTTCACATATTAACATCCCACTTTTGAAAGGGAAAATTTCCTAGAGATCCAAGTCTTGTTATTGCATCAAATCTCAAACTAATTTGGTTCCACATTTGATACCAGCAAACCTATGCAAATGGGCACAAAACCATCAAACCAAAACTAACCTATGGGCTAGGAATGAGGTCTGGCTAAGGGAAAGCTGAGTTTCTTAACACAATAGCCTTCTTTTGGACTCTGAATCAATTTTAACTGACATTTGTGATGTGATTTCAAACTGAATTTGCAACTGTTCGCACAGCTCTAGAGAGGACCTTCCCTAAGCAATTGCCAACCACCTAATCCCTTTGTTCTTTTTTTCTCCCACAGCTGCCTTTCCTAACCCAAGGAGACTGTGGCCTTGCTACCTAAGCAAACCGTGTAAGACACACAGGGCCCTAAAAGACAGCACCAGGTAGGAGTGATGGAGGATTGTCAGGGAGAGGATTCACTGATGGAGGGGGATTGGAGTGAGGGGATATGGAGGGCTATAGGGAATTGTAGGGTCTGCCATACTTTGGGATAGGGTAGCATCTGAGATCTTGGGACCTTATCCACAGAGAACTTCATACTAGAGCTTGTCACAAAGCAGGAGAAAAATGTTGTGAAATTTTCATCCCTGGTCACACTTCAAACTTTAACAAAAAAATTCACTTGAATTTTGAAAAATTTTGACCAGCTCTATTTCAAATCTTCTTGAAAGGTTTCTTGTTAGTGGAAATGCATCTTGCTATGTGGGGACAAGTTTTCTGTGTATTCTTATGCTCATTTTTGTAATAAGATCATGTAGTAAACTGTCCCCAGTTTATTAAAAGTATATATTTGCTTATGCTGGGGACTGGTTTGCCTATATGTATGTTAGCAGCACCAAGCACTGGCAGCTAACTAGAGACTGCTGTATGTATTTTGGCAATGCTGAGGATTTGTTTACAGCTTCATAATGAATTTATTGTTGCTCCTAATAAGTAGATGTACACCTCTACCCCAATATAACGCTGTCCTCGGGAGCCAAAAAATCTTACCGCCTTATAGGTGAAACTGTGTTATATCGAACTTGCTTTGATCCGCCGGCGTGCACAGCCCCGCCCCCCTGGAGCGCTGCTTTACCGCGTTATATCCGAATTCGTGTTATATTGGGGTAGAGGTGTATTTAATATTGAGGCTAGAGTTTGCATGTCTTGTTTTTACTCTGGTTGTAGTCCTTTAACCATGGCAAGAATTATTTAAAGGAGACAAGGAGAATATAATAAAAACAATGAGGAGTCCTTGTGGCACCTTAGAGACTAACAAATTTATTTGGGCATAAGCTTTTGTGGGCTAGAACCTGACATCAGGAATTACAACATTCAAAAATCAATAGGAGAACACTTCAACCTCACTGGTCACTCAATAACAGACTTAAAAGTGGCAATTTTGCAACAACAAAACTTCAAAAACAGACTCCAATGTGAAACGGCAGAACTGGAATTAATTTGCAAACTGGACACGATCAAATTAGGCCTGAATAAAGACTGGGAGTGGATGGGTCATTACAGAATCTAATTTTACCATACTTATTTTCCCCTATTGTTACTCACACCTTCTTGTCAACTGTTTGAAATGGGCAACCCTCATTACCACTTCAAAAGTGATTTTTCTTCCCTTGATATTCTACTGTTAATTGAATTGTCTCATTAGACTGACCCCCCACTTGGTAAGGCAACTCCCATCTTTTCATGTACTATGTATATATATACCTGCTGCTGTATTTTCCACTCCATGCATCTGATGAAGTGGATTCTAGCCCACGAAAGCTTATGCCCAAATAAATTTGTTAGTCTCTAAGGTGCCACAAGGACTCCTCGTTGTTTTTGCTGATACAGACTAACATGGATACCACTCTGAAACCTGTCACCATGCAAGGCAAGGCAAGGCAAGGCAAGGCAAAGAGATTATAATGTTAGCTGTTACTGTCATTGTCTAAACAAGAGTAACTTGTGAAGTGTGTGTGAAATACTTCCTGGGCTCAATTCTCCCCTGCATCAGAGTTCCACTTGGTGCAGGAGAGGTGAGGTTATTAGGGAACAGATTACGCTTTCCTGATTCTGTGCTGGTCCAGCCTTGGTGTCAGCTTACTGGTTGCTCTAAGGCCTTTATGCCAGTGGAGGTTCAGCATAAAATAGCAGTGCTCTGCCATAGCCCAGCGTACCCCTCTCCTCTCCTTCCTTGGCACACTCCTTGTGCCGTATGTGGTGCAGGAGCCAGTTCCAACAGCTTTACCACAGTGGGGAGTTCCTCCGTGTCACGAAATGCAAATCAGTTCTACGATGATTACAACCAGAGCGGGTCAACATTGTCCAAATTTAACTTTTTTGAAACATTAATGGACACGAACATTTTTATGAAAAACGTTTCCCCTTTTAAAAAAAAACGGCTAAAAGGGCAAATTGAAAACATTTAAATTTGAAATTTTGATGGGAGCGAAAAAGGGACAAATTCTTCCAAGAATGTTCCTGTGTTTTTTTTCTTTGACCAGCTCTAATTGGGGCCTTTGTCACCTTCCCCATTTGCACCCAAATCATGGCAAGAAAGTCTACCTCTCACTGCAGCCACTGGGAGCAGGGATTGGACTCTTGCTCTGGCTGCTCCAGACTGTGACTCCCTGGCTGCTGATGCTGGGCTTTACCTTTTCCCCTTCAAATGGCCAGGAAGGATATAGCCTCTCCCAGCAGATGGGATTAAACTTTCCCACCCAGCAGGAGCAGGTGATCCCATCCCAGAAGTCGGGGCCATGTGCTGAGCTTCCCCAGCACCTGAGCTGTGCCGGGAGGATGAGGTAAAGAAGGGTAGAGGCTACTTCCAGTGACTAGTTGGGTGTAGAGGATTTAGATGGTTCTCTCCAAGGATCTGGAATATTAAGTAGAGCGCTCTCCCAGTGACTGAATGGGAGGTGAGGATTTAGGTAGATCCTCTTCCAGTTGCCAGGGGGCAGAGGCACATTGACCCAGGGAAAGGTTAGTAGGTAGACCACCATTCTGGCTGCCAGGGCAGTAGAGCTTCTTCCAGAAGTTTGCAATATTCAGGGATCTGCCTCCCAGTAGGTAGGACAGAGGGTAGAGACAGCCCCAGTAACTTGGGGGCAGATAGACAAGAGCCCCTTTATGGCAGTCCAAGCAGGGTAATCCCCCTTACAGTAACTAGCGGGGATTGGTAGCTCTTGTGGTGTCTCAGGGGGCTGGGATGGTAGTAGGTATTGCACTAAACTCAGAGGGAGGTGGATTGTTTAACTTCCACTCGGTGGTCAAAAGGGAAGGGGAGAGCCTCTTCCCAGCAACTTGGAAGGGGTAGAGTCCCCTGTCAGTGGCTAAAGACAGGGTATATACTCTCCTTTGCATGGCCCCTTTCAGCAGCCAGGAATGTCTGTAAGGAGCAGACCACTCTCTTCTCAGCAGCCTTTTGTTCAAATACGTTTGGGTCTCTTAATAAATTGCTCTGATACATTATCTTTACTGTACAGCAGCAGGAAAAGATCCTGAAAATATATTTGTAAAAGGGAAAGTTCAAGGAAAAGTGAAGCGAGTTCTGATTCGGTTGTTTACCATCAATCAGACTGTTGCTTGGCAGGGACTGGATGACTATGAGCCTGAACAAGCTGAAAAGGGGCAGGAAAAGAAGTGGAGGCAGCATTCTTCCTATTTAAAGCTGCATCACTTCAAAAAAGTGTTTGCAGACGGTGACGGAGCTGGTGCTGAAAAAAGGGGCTTGCAGACTTTGTCCTGGAGCTGGTGCTGAAAGGAAAAGATCCCACAGCTGACTTCATGGTGCTAAAATAAGCTTACGTTTTTGCACTTTTTGCTGCCCAGGAGGATACACATGTCTAATATTTAGACATGATGGCAACCTGGGTGCAAACAAGAACTTTTTTCATTCTTGCTGCTTTATTAGGGCAATTTATAACAATAAAAGCACAAGAAGAATTTCAAGAAGAATTTGTGGGTGGTGAGTTTCCTTTTTTCGTTGTGTGCAGCGTTTTTATTGCATAGTTTGGATAATAAGTGCACTAGAAAGCCTGTGGGAAACAGTCATTGTGAGACTTTTTGGTTTAAATGCGGAGAAGGGGGCTGAGAGGTTTGCACCTTGGGAATCTGATCGGAAGACAACTGAGTTTTTTAAAGCTGGAGCTTTGCAGGGTTCCCAAGTCTCTTGCCTTCGGTGCATTGTTTTGCAGATGGGGGGAGAACAATTAAATGCAAAATGTTTCTGTGGAGCATTTAGGAATAAACCCTGTTGCCTGGCATTAATTCCGTGTGGGGCTGGAGAGACTGGAAAGTTTCAACAAAAGAAAGTGCTTGGGATGAGACTAAATGCAGCCTCTGAGGTTGGAAACTAGCCTGAACAATCTGAGCTGAGTTGAGAGAAATAAACACTGAAGCCTTGCAGGGTGGAGTCTTTTTGCACTGAGCTGCATCTGCTTTATTAAATTCTTCGTTTTGGGGAAATACACTTTTCTTTCTTTCTTTCTTTCTTTCTTTCTTTCTTTCTTTCTTTCTTTCTTTCT
>NW_020664413.1:48615529-48641830 GCF_002925995.2 Terrapene triunguis | reverse complement strand
TCTTTCTTTCTTTCTTTCTTTCTTTCTTTCTTTCTTTCTTTCTTTCTGTTTACTTCCCAGGGGCAGGATTTGATGGAATCCAGGCTTTTCTTGCATGATACTTCCCCACCCTTTTGACTTGCTTATCTGGACAGTGATAGTTTTCTCCAGGATGTTTGAAGGAAGCAAACTTAGTACTTTACTTATGTGGCATGGCAGGCTTTATGTTCCTTTATATTTAATATCATTTAACTGCAAGAAAGTGATGGATATTCAGGAAACTTTGTAGTGGCCTTTTCTACTATATTGCCAAATCCAGATGCATTGGTGTAGCACGTCTTTTTGAAAAGTGTAAAGACTAGTTATCTTTGATCCAGTAGGTATAGTGCCCTAGGCTAGGTTTCTCACATAATAAATCATTGCAGAGGTTAATGGGAAAAGACGTAGAAATGACTAATAGGCTAAAATTCAATGCAAATGACAATGATTTTATTGCATCCTATCATGCAGTTTCCTGTTTGTTATGTTTTGTTATTAAATCCTCTCCCCTAATCTGCAATACAGGGCACTGCAGAAGTGATGGGAATTCAGATCCTAATGAATAAAACAGTGAAATTATTTTGAAAACGTTTGCAGTCCTGTGGGAGAAAATGAGAAGTTTATGATTCTGTACATTGTATAAGAAGCCCTATAGAGGGAGCACTTTGTGTAGTCTTGGGAGTATATTTCATGTGGTTGCCATAAAGTGGGACATATCTTGTACATTTTTCAGATATAATGGTAACTAGAAAGGAAGAACCTAGATGTAGAATATCAGACTACTGAATGAAGAACACGGAGCTTCTAATTTCATTTATGACCTTCCTGTAACTTTAAAAAAAAAAGGCAAATTTTAAATGAGATTTCTGCAGGCATAATACATGCCATTTATTTGCTCATTGCTATTATGGGAGTTGTGGGTTAAGCCCTTGATGTAACAACATTTTTTCAAATGCACTTTATATATACTGAACTCTCAGTAAACAGTAACGTGCATTTGATAGGCCAGATTGTGAAATGTGGTATCATAAAATAACTTGTCTCTTGCATCATTTTCAGTTATTGCTTTCTGCTTAAGAATGCACTGGCTCGTGTTTAGCTTAATTACATGAGGAAATACCTCCTGCCATGCTCAGTGTAAAAAAGAAGAACTGTTCGATTATTTGGAAAGAAAATGTGTTTGTATTGAAGTGGGGAAGGAAATTCATCTCTATAGTTTGTTTGTATCTCAATCTGGTGCACTTGTTTAGTTGTATATGAAAAATGACATTAAATTCTGATTAAGAGCCTGATTTAGGCCCATAAATGCAAAGAAAATTCACAGCTTAGTTTGTCCTTAGCTCACCTTGTTGTCATGCAAGTTACTGCAAGGGTCTGAGATCAGTGCATAGTGTCATGTACTGTAGGTGATTCAATACAGCTCCCCTTCCACCTCTTCCCTTCTCCCTCCCCCCAAAACTGCCCTGAACTGCTAGAGAACAAATGATAGCAGGTGTGTGCCATACTTCCCAAATTACAGATGTATCTGGGAAAATGGGGGGAGGGAGGGTGTTTTGGAAATCTTAGATTAGAATGACTACCAGTCTTGCTGCTTTTGGAAAAAATGGAGAACTCTCTGCATTGATTTAGCATTCCCACACTAAAAATATAAAATAAATAAATAAAACTCCTACCAACAGGGAGGAATGAGGAAAAACACACAGCCTTTGCTAATATAACTAACAGAATGTATATGGTGCTCAGCATGAGACCGGGGTGCCTGAGTGTGTGGAAGGACAGCTAGATTGAAAGTAGTAAAGCAGGTAGAAAATTCCTGAATGGATTTTTTCAAAGGATGACTAAGTAGGTGCACTAAAGGACTTTAAAAACAAAGACATCATTTAACAATTCTCTGTGATGCTTATAATCACTTTAAAATGAAATCTATTTTCCTACAGAATCTTTCTTCCCCAATGCCAGTGCATATTGATGTGTTTTGGTAAGGTTGCTCATGACAAGATTACTTGGTTGGTAGTAGTTATGTATGGTAAATGCATGTTAAAAATAACAAAAATTTCAAACATATGGTAAAATAATGGTAGGCCTAATTATGGGACTAGCCACCTTGAGAGTGTTCCTTTAAGTGTCATTTGGAAGTGCAGTTTGATACCATGTAGGTAAGTGTGCTATAAATGCCTCGGTAGAGAGAAGGATGCTGGTCTTCAGTCTAAATTCTGTGTACTGGTCCAGGCTAGTTTAGGAGTGCCGGAAGGCCAAATGGAGCCCACATGGTGGCTGGAATTGTGGTTTGTGGGCCATACATAGCCTTCCAGTACTTGGCCCTGTAGTGATCATTGGAAGTAGGCATTAGTTAAGGTCCTCTCCCTCCTGCCTTAGGGCTCAGAATAGGATAAACTGTTGGCAGAACCATTGCATGCTCCTAGGCCACTGGTTTTCAAACTGCGGTCGCGACCCAGTACTGAATCGCAGAATGTAAGGCACTGGGTCGCGGCGGCTCTGGTCAGCACCACTGACCGGGCTGTTAAAAGTCCCATCGGCGGTGCTACCTGGCTAAGGCAGGCTAGTCCCTACCTGTTCTGACACCACCCTGGAAGCGGCCAGCAGTAGGTCCGGCTCCTAGATGGGGGGGCCACGGGGATCCGCACACTGCCTCGGCCCCGAGCACCGGCTCTGCACTCCCATTGGCTGGTTCCCGGCCAATGGGAGCTGGTGGGGGGCAGTGCCTGCGGGCGAGAGCCACGCGGGGCCGTTTGCGTGCCTCTGCCTAGGAGCCAAACCTGCTGCTGGCCGCTTCTGGGGCACAGCGCGGTCTGAGGTGCCAGGACAGGCAGGAAGCCTGCCTTAACACCCCCCATTGCAACGCTGACCGGGAGTCGCCCAAGGTAAGCCAGTACCCCAATGCCCTGTCCCAGTCCGGAGCCCCCCCAAACCTGGAGCCCCTTCCTGCACCCAAACCCCTCATCCCTGGCCCCACCCCAGAGCCTGCACCCCCAGTCCAGAGCCCTGACCTCCTCCTGCACCCCAACTCCCTGCCCCACCCCAGAGCCCCCTCCCACACCCTGAACCTCTCATTCCCAGCCCCACCCCACAACCCTCACCCCCACCCTCTTCCCCAACTCTGAGTCCCTCCCACACCCCAAACCCCTCATCCCCAACTCTGTTGGGTCGCGAGCATCAACCATTTTCTTCAACTGGGTTGCCAGAAAAAAAGTTTGAAAACCATTGTCCTAGACCATTCTTTGCCTGTGCACCAGCTCTCTGCCAGTTTCCTTAAAAGCCATCCTTAGTGATACACCACAAGAGTCATTTCATGAAAACTAGAACATCACTTTCTTCACCCTTGCTTGTCTGAATCTGAGTTGAGATACTGGGAATTGCCTCAGTGCAGGAAGATTTATAGTCTCCTCCAAACTCCATCTGGATATGGTAGTGCTTACCTATGGCAATAATTTCCTGGATTTCTGCGTGTTCCTATATTCTCCGAGTAGTTCAGTTTGCTTCTCTTACCAGCTTTTGGTTAAATTTACTCCAAAATGTGGAAAATTTCCTTGCTTCCTGCATGCATTCCCATATCTTAGACCTGTAACATCCCACATATTGTGAGGTCAGTCCCACTCCCACTGAAGGGTGTTTTAGCAGGATTGGGCCA
Source organism: Terrapene triunguis (assembly GCF_002925995.2). Lineage (NCBI taxonomy): Eukaryota > Metazoa > Chordata > Testudines > Emydidae > Terrapene > Terrapene triunguis. The sequence continues at coordinate 48,638,163 of NW_020664413.1, read as the reverse complement.
TTTGGTTTTTTCTTGTTCTTCTGAGTGAGCAAGCTCTTAAAAACTCTTAAAAAAAAATCTCAAGCAAGATCCTCCCACAGAGAAGGTCTTTTCCCTTTGTGACACTGTCAATCCCGCCCTAGGACTCAATGGAGGCTTCTCAATAAAGTTGGGATCTACACAGAGGGAAGAGAGATGGAATCTGGCCAGAGTGGAGACACGAATGAATAGCACTGTGTGGGGTGGATGTAGGGCTGGAAGATATGCACATTGTCTCCTCACTGGCCTCACAGAACTAATCTGGTGTTTTTCATAAAACCTCAGCTCCTGGAGTCATCTGATTACATAAGAATCTCTGCTTCCATTTAAAAAAAAAAAGACATTTCTGGATCTTATGGCGGCAAAAGAGAGTTGGAAAATATGACCCCTAAAGGCTATGGATTTGTCAAGAACAAATTATGCCAAACCAATCTAATTTCCTTCTTTGACAGGGTTACTGGCATAGTAGATGGGGGGAAGCAGTGGATGTGGTATACCTTGATTTTAGTAAGGCTTTGGACACACTACCACATGACAGTCTCATAAGAAACTAAGGAAATATACTTTAGATAAAATTACTATAAGATGGGTGAAAAACTGGTTGAAAGACTGTACTCAAAGAATAGTTATCAATGGCTCACTGTCAAACTGGGCAGATGTATCGAATGCGGTCCCACACAAATCAGTCCTGGGTCTACTACTATTCAATGTTTACATTAAGAACTTGGATAATGGAGTGGAGAGTATGCTTATTACATTTGCGAATGACAACAGCTGGGAGGGGCTGCAAGCACTTTGGAGGACAGAATTAGAATTCAAAACGACTTTGGGAAATTGGAGAATCAGTCTGAAATCAACAAGATGAAATTCAATAAAGACAAGTGCAAAGTACTGTACATAGGAAGGAAAAATCAATACACATACAAAATGGAGAACAATTGGCTAGGCAGTAGTACTGATGAAAAGGATCTAGGAATTATAGTAGATCACAAATTGAATATGAGTCAACAATGTGAAGCAATTACAAAAAAGGCTAATATTCTGGGGTGTACTAAGAGGAGTGTCATATGTAAGACACGGGAGGTAATTGTCCTGCTGTACACAGCACTGGTGAAATCTCAGCTGGAGTGTTCAATTTTGGGTGCCACACTTTAAGAAAGATATGGATAAATTGGAGAGAGTCCAGAAGAGAGCAACAAAAATGATAAAAGGTTTGAAAACCTGACCTACCAGGAAAGGTAAAATAGCTGGTCATAGTTAGTCTCAAGAAAAGAAGACTGAGGGTGAACTTGATACCAGCCTTCAATATGTCAAGGGCTGTTATAAAGAGGCTGGTGGTCAATTGTACTCCATGTCTGCTGAAGGTAGGGCAAGAAGTAATGGGTGTAAACGGCAGCAAGGAAGATTTAGGTTAGATATTAGGAAAATCTTTGTAACTATAAGGGTAGTTAACCTCTGGAATAGGCTTCCAAGGAGGTTGTGGAATCCCCACCACTGGAGGTTTTAAAGAACAGGGTGGACAAACATCTGTCAGGGATGGTCCAGGTTTACGTGGTCCTGCCTCAATGCATGGGGCTGGACTTGGCCTCTCAAGAACCCTTCCAGCCCTACTATGAATCTATGAAAAATCAGAAACTGAATAAAGTTTGGAAATGTATTTTAAAAATCTCATGATATTTTGGGATCTGACTCATGATTTTTGAACATGTGTGACTGGCAGTACTGCTTCTCCATCTGTGAAACTATGTAGAAAAAACTCTCCAAGGGGAACCTCTTGGACATTTCCTCCCACCATGAGAGCAGGCAGTTTAGTTCAAAGTTATGAAATCTGCTTAGAAGAGAGAGAGTGTGGTTCACACAAGCACATCTGCTGAATACCTGTAAAAGATCATAGCTACTCAGGAATTTAAAAATAATTGTGTCCTTTGCCTTATAGTACTGGAATTTTTACCACAGTGTTTATAAATACAGATTATTGCCAGAGAAACCACATCATCATCTCATCTCTCTCCCTCTCTCTCACACTCCCATGCACCATTTATTGTTGAATGTTAATTCTCTGAAGTGTTAATATATTTTAATATTAGCACAGTTAGAATGGATTTTGCAACCTTTGCTCATATAGGATTGCAGGATCAGGTCCATTAATATTGTTTATAAACATAAATTGCAAGGGCCATTATGTTAACTTATCAGGAACCTACTTTTCCCCTCTTACATTCTTTTCTTTATAAAAATTGAAAAAATAAAACTTCTGCCAAACAGCAGTGACTTTATTATATATTTACATAGGAAAACCCATCTTAGATGCAGCATCTTTTTTCAGTGTGGGCCATCCAGATTTCCATCTGGGTTCACTGAGCCATAGGAGGTTAAATGATTTGCCTATGATCAGGATTAGAACCTAGGCACTCTCTGTTTTCCCCCTTCTCTGTTTAAACAACTAGACCACACAGCATTCTGTGAGAGAAAAGATATAGTGGGTTTGTGGGAGGGAGGGGGCAGGGAAGGACTAGTGACTCTGAGGAAAGATAAGAGTGATTATAATGTGACAGTTCTTTTATGTAACTGTTCACAGTATATAGAGAAAGGCAATGAACTGTGTTCCAAGGAATAAAAAACAGAGCAAATTCCAGCTTCAGACATGTGATCAGTCCTTATATGTACATGAGTTTAGATGTTTTTTGCTAAGTTTCCGTCTTTGTGACTCTGCAGCTTAGAACTTGCTCATTTCTGTATACTCGGTCCTAAGAATAGAAAAACTGCTGAGAAAATTTGATTTGGAAAATGTAAGTCATCAAGTGCTGGTTCAGTGGATTTTCATTTGAACTGGGGGAGAGAGGTGGGATTTCCAGTTTAATCATTGCTTTTGTAAACAAAGAAATAATCCATTCTTAATTTAGTAAAGTATATAGGGCAAAAATAAGGCAAACACAGTTTCCCTTAGAGAAAAATGAATAAAATAATCAGGCCAACCTGGAATTTTAGTTTGTAACAAAAGCTTACTGGGGACTGAAACTTCAGAATATTCAGAAATATCAGAAGTCTCATAACATGAAATCTCAAGTGTAATCAAACCCACTTTGTAGTTAGAAACATTGGAATCTACTGCATACTTCTCACCATCAAATAATACAAATCTTGAGTTTTGTTAAACTCATAGTAAAATACCTCATGCTTCCTAAAAAGTCTAAAATATCCATTAGAACACATAGGAAATAGTTTTTACTTGTGCAAGTCCAAAAGTATAGCATCTTCTCAATGTGAAAAATGCAACTTATTTAAATGCCAGTGGTTGGCCTAGCTTGGGTTTTCTTATGTCTAGAGTGTCCATAATTACAATTTATACACGCCATTACATAAGAAGGAAGGCTGGGCACTGCAGATTAGAGCACAGAGCTGTATACATAGAAAATTAGAAATGCCATTTGGTACAATATTCTTACTTCTGTTGTAAATGTTGGTGCCATCCCATCTTTTTGTCCCATATTTCTATCCCTTGCTTTTTCATTGAAATTAATGATTTCACATGCTTTAGAAGAAATCTCACAATTCTGTGTCTGTCTTATTTTAGTAATACTAAAACTTCAGTCACTGGGCATATTTACTGGTGATTTCTCAGGAAATAATAATTGGAAGATGACTAATTTTAATGGCAGAATCTAACGATATGTTAAATTACACTTCCAAAACATTATATAACATTGATTGTTGAAGATGTTAACTGTATGTATAACATAGGTTGGAATGATACATGCGTTAACTCTATATATAACAAGAGGGGAATGAACAGAAATGTCCATTTACAGAAATATACATTCTCCAGATTTTGAGGAAATCAGGTACTACAGCCTCAGCTTGAAATAAAATGACTAGAACATACTCCATTTACACTTATGTGACATAAAATGTTTCTCAGGAGGATATGTAGCTACATAGTTCATGCTTTTAAACAATAAAAGGTGCTTCTGAGGTGACACCATTTTTCAGATATATACAGTCATGCCTTGCCTCCAAGATAGTGGTAGGATTATTATAGTATTGTGTGTTGTGTTATGTTATGTTAAAAAGTTCCCAGATAACAACATTTGAATCACGTGTTTTCTGTACTTTAGGAAATTATGAAAGGCTTTTGGAGACTGGAGCATCCTTAGTTAGGATAAAGGAACCTTGCAGAATTAAGTCTTCTTCTGAGCAACCATTGATAATGAGAAGGTGCCACTGCTTAAAGTCAGTGACACAACATCTACATGGAGTAACAGTCCGGATTGTGGAAGGCACACTTTCTGCTAAATACTCCTGCTATAAGTCTGTTTTGGTTTGCCATGGTATATCCACTAAGGCAAATTAATTCCATGATTTGTTAACATTTTATTCCTGATTCTTCTGATTTGGGGTCTGGCCTTTCGGTCCATCTCATTTAGCTCATCTATTTTAATGAGTTTTTTTATTGGCACCCATTACTATAGTGTCTAATGACCTGTTCCAAAGCCCACTGAAGCTAATGGGTGGCTTTCCACTGACTTCAGTAGACATTGGATGGGTCACCATAGTACAATCCCAGTGGGACTAATCCTAGAGGGAAAGGGCTGCAGGATCAGTCCCTAAATACGTTAGTAAATTTAGTATCTCTTTTTAGGTTGCCTGAAATATTACCTGAAATAGATTGCAGTGAAATATGTTTCAGTATTTTAGCATTTCAGATAATAGGAAATATTTGTTACCTTTTCAGAATTCACTGAAGAGAACACATCCAATAAGTTGTGTAAATGCTGTATGGAAAAAGTTCAATTGTATAATTGCCAGAGATGCAAAATTTACACTATTTAATATAATTGGAGATGTTCCAAATTTAATTAACCACTCAAAAGACCCAGATCACTTCTGTTTGTAACATTTGGCAAACTGTGATTCTTTTAATCCAAAACTATCTTCTGATGTACTGATCTATCTTAAATTTGAATGAGTCCAAAGTGAATTTTTAAAATTTAGCATAAGTGATAGCAAGGAAAATAATTACTAGTACTGGGAAATCTAACTCCCCACACTGGGTTTCACAGTAATTTGTTAATGGATCTTCAGGAACATGCTGCCATGATAAATCCTCTTACTGTAGACTGAGAGACATCACGTTGATGTGTCTGAATTTACCTGAATCCATTTAGGGTCTGATGCCATTCCCAGTTTACTCAGTGGAATGATTGCCCATTGACTAGGATGGGAGTTTGTTCGGGTCCACACTGAATATTTAAAAATTCAGCATCAGCGAAGGTCCCAAATCAAAAACTCAGTTCTGAAATCTGGAAAAGAACTTCAGAATCTTTGAAAAGTCCAGATATGAAGGAATAGCTTCATCTCTATCTCTACTCAGGATTCACTACACTCAATTTAACATCAGCATAAGCTGTAGTCAGGATGAGCATAACTTATATATTCAATTTTAATAGGTGAAAGGACACTTATTTTCTTTGTCCTTTATCAGATCTTGGGTGTCCTGAGAGTGTTCCATGTTGTGATCTATTGTTTGACTGTTTTGTTGGACAATCTTTGTTTTGACTCTGTTATTGTGCATTATTCTTTGACTGTATTCTTCTTCTGTTTTAAGTTAATAAAAGGTAACATTAATTTAACAGTATGACACAGTAAAATGAACTCTGTTTCATATGCATTGTTCAACAAATAAACTAATTATATGGATTGTATTATATGGATTGATTCAGACTATTCTTCTTTCCAACATAACTCTTATTAATGTCATTGGGAATTACACAGACACGTGGAAAGGAGAATAGATTCTTTAATACGTATATTACAGGTCCTCTAATTACATCTAAGCTTAACCATTATATTCAAAGTACTCATATTTTAAAACACCTTCTTTGTTCTGTTTCTGAAGGGAAGAAATGCCTGCTCTTTTCAATTTAGTCCTTTCCCAGTATTCTGTTCTAAACTGAATTGCTCCAGTCACTGTACTTACCAGGAATGCAAGGAATGTTAGGAGCGCATTATAGATAACTTCTCAAAAGCCTATGGGGAAAAATATGTAAATATGAGTATGTGTTTTACTTGCTAGCCCTGGGCCAATATGTTTCAGCTGTGGCACTCACAAGCCTGTAAACTTTAGGTCAAGAAGAAATGCAGGAAATGCTAATATGGCTCTTTACTTCCAGAATATCTCTGCTAGGTAACTGCATTCTTTGTTTGCTCCTGTACAAAATTATACGTCATGGTAGAACCAATATCAGTGTTGCACTGAAAATGATTTTGTATGGGTCATTTACCCATCCATTATAATTTAGCATGGAACTGTACTTGCAGTGTGCAGATTTGATAGAGTGCACATGTTGAGGTCAATAATGCCCACTTGCTTCTTAAAAACAGGATATAATGTATTATGTTTCATTTTGAGTAAGATTCACCCCTGTCCACATAACCCCCTCAGCCTCACTGAAGTCTTTAACATGTGCTTTCAGTTGTGTGGAGAGCCTGCCTTTCATTGAATTTATGCATGTGGAATTTTTGTTTCATGGGGTGATTTGCAGTTATGAAAATAATAAAATACAGGAAGGTTTGGATGCTGATAAACCATTGGCACTTACGGGAATTAAGATCAAATATCCAAGCTGTTACTTATCATGATCTTTTCTAACTAAAACACAAAGTTGCCACTGCCTGCTGTGCTGGTGTTCTTATAGTGAGAGACAACTTTAGCATTCCATCATCCCATCAGCTCATGCTGCTGAAAGGTCATGTGTTATATAAGCAGGAAGATTAAGACTGACTATCAGAGGGCCAGAGGTATGGCAAGAGTATGTTGATCTCTTATGCGGGAGACCCATATTCATGCACAGCTATAAGGTTCTATATTGGCTGGTAAAGACTGGGGGATGCAAATACTGGGCTTGGCCTCTGGCGAGGAGAAATGCTGACCACACTTTCAGGAGACCTGCTGGATAATAACTCTATGTTTTTCTGTAGCTACCTGCAAAATATTTTAGGTAAAAAATTCATCTAACAGAGTTTATCTCTATCTTATATAGAGAGACTTCCACAACACTTCCTGTCTCCTTTAATGGAATGTAAATAACCTCACAGTATTTGATTTCTACTCTTTAGAATTACAGTAACATAGGTGGATGTGAGAATTAGGTTTCATGCTGTGCCTGTGTTCTCTGGATAATCTCATGGCGCTTGGCTTTCAATTCAACAAGGACTATTCCTATAGTACTGTTGGTTATAATCCATACTCCTGTATATAATTCAGAATATTAGAATATTTCTTCCAGGAGTCTAGTTCAGGTAAAATAGACCCAAGATCCAAATATTTACTTCTGGGAAAAAGTGAAACATAAGATAAAACTTTCCTTAAGAACATAAGAACGGCCATACTGGGACAGACCAAAAGTCCATCTAGCCCATTATCCTGTCTTCCGACAGTGGCCAATGCCAGGTGTTTCAGAGGGAATGAACAGAACAGGTAATCATCAAGTGATCCTTCCTTTTAGTGGAATTTCTTTTCCCTTTTGCTGGGTACATGTGGTATCACAGTGAATTTCAGAAGATATTTTGAGTAGACACAAACTGACTGCCCTTGGTTAATCAGATTAAATATCTTTCCAAGAGATTCTGGAAGAGATCGCTTGGTTGATTTGTCAGTTCACTTTCCACCCTGAGTTTTAATGCCTCCAGGCATTAAATATCTAAGTAGGTCAGGCAATGAACTAAAGTGTAGAAATATAGACATAAATCTATTAGGCAATCTGAGCTAAGACAATTTATCTCCAGTTCAGTTTTTCACAAATAATTTCTCTACTTCATTCTGTCAAATCTTTAAATATAATGAAGGCTGAAATAGAGATTAGCTGCTGCTGTGATTGCTACCCTGTGACAATTATTTCTGTCTCTTTTAGACAGCTATCTCAAGATGTTCTTTCCTTTGCTTACTTGAATGTTAAGATTGTCAAATGTTACAGTTCATATGTTAGATGCTTGGTTAACAGTATCCTGGGGCATAGTAAGTGTTGTTGAAAGAAGGAACTGAAACATTACTACCTCCTGTAGGCTATGGTATATAATTAAGGATCGTCAGGTACAATACATCCTGTCTTTAATGTTCATTGCTATTTTAAGGAAAGGAATTTACACTGAATTATGAATTGTTAAAGTGAAATCAAAACCAATCCATGTGTGCTCCTTTCACTAATTTATTACGTGCTCTTTCTATGCCTTTCTATTTAGCCTTACTTTCTAAAAGATTAGGCTCCTGAATGGAAAGATACTCATCCAGGAAATGTCCAACACTGACCGGGCAGCCTCACTAGTAGCTTATCAGAGGATGTCAATGTTCCCGAAGCCCTTTTCCCCAGAGCTTCTACCTACTGATTGACTCATTTCCAGTGAAATGTACAGTAACTCCTCGCTTAACGTTGTAGTTATGTTCCTGAAAAATGCAACTTTAAGTGAAACCATGTTAAGCGAATCCAATTTCCCCATAAGAATTAATGTAAATGGGGGGGCTTAGGTTCCAGGGAATTTTTCTTCACCGGACAAAATACACACAGTATAAGTTTTAAACAAACAATTTAATACTGTACACAGCGATGATGATTGTGAAGTTTGGTTGAGGTGGTGAAGTCAGAGGGTGGAAGAGGGTGGGATATTTCCCAGGGAATGCCTTACTGCTAAATGATGAACTAGCTTTTGGCTGACTCCTCCAGGGTTAACCCATTGTTGTTAATGTAGCCTCACACTCTACAAGGCAGCATGAATGGAGGGAGGGGAGACAGCATGGGAGACAGAGACACACACCCTGTGTGAGAGAGAGAGAGATGCGCATTGCCCCTTTAAGTAGGCTGACCCCATTCTAAGTACATTGCCTGGTTAAGTAGATCAGCAAATTGCGACAGCAGCTGCTCCCAGGAAGCTCCCTCTGTCCCGAGCCCTGTCATGTTTTCTCCCTCCCCCATGGAGATGGGGTAAGTGGGGTGCAGGAGCAGGGGAGAGGGGGACACCCTGACATTAGCCCACCTCTCTCCCCCATCAACCCCACCCCCCACCCCGCACAGCAAGCAGGAGGCTCCCTGGAGCAGCTCCAAGGCAGAGGGCAGGAGCAGCACATGGCAGTGGCGGGAGGGACAGCTGAACTGCCGGCAATTGATAGCCTGCTGGGCGGCTGCCGCACAGGGAACTTAGGGGAGGAGGGAGCTGATAGGAGGGCTGCTGGTCCACTCTGGTTCCAAGCCCCCACCAGCTGGCTCCAACGGGCTGCTCTTCCTGCAAGCAGTGGACAAAGCAGGCAGCTGCCAAACAACTAAGGGAGCATTGTACAACTTTAAACAAGCATGTTCTCTGATTGATCAGCAACGTAACAACGAAACAACATTCACTGGGATGACTTTAAGTGAGGAGTTACTGTACTTGTAAGAGGCCATGCTTGTGGAAGGAGAGGTGATCTCTTGGATACCTAGGGCCAATCCCATGCAGATCTTTGAATATTAAAATGGAAACCTTTTATTGAGTACTGTGTTCAATAGGGAGCCAGTGCAGAGGCACAATGCACTGAGGAGATACGGTCATAGTGGCTAATGTTGCTTAGAAGAGTGGCTTCTGTGTTCTGTACTAGCTGAAGCTTTTCTAGGCTCAGCCTTTAGGCTTCCAAGCTCTAGGCTTAATTTCTACATACAAGGATAATTTATTATATTTTTATAAATTTTCACCATGTGTTCATCTGGGAGATCTGAGACTCAAGTTTTTGGAAATGATTGTAGATCTCTCCAAGAAACTGAGGGTACATGAGGGAGGAGGGTCCCAGAGCCTGGGCTCCAGCCTGAGCCTGAACATCTACCCTGCATTTTTTTGGCCCTTCAGCCAGAGCCCCACGAGGCCGAGTCAGCTCACACAGGCCAGCTGGAGGTGTTTTACTGCAGTGTGGACATATCCCTAGAGCTAGACTCATAAATTGCGTTACAGCCCTTTTGCATCCCCTGAAAGAGATTCTAACCCTTACCTTCAGTCACAGAGTGTAATAGTGTTTGTGTGTTATGGCAGTGGTTCTCAAACTAGGGCTGCCACTTGTTCAGGGAAAGCCCCTGGTGGGCCGGGTCGGTTTGTTTACCTGCCGCGTCCACAGCTGCGGCCGATCACGGCTCCCACTGGCCGCAGTTCGCCACTCCAGGCCAATGGGGGCTGCAGGAAGGGCGGCCAGCACGTCCTTAGGCCCACGCCGCTTCCTGCAGCTCCTATTGGCCTGGAGCGGCGAACCGCGGCCAGTGGGAGCCGCGATCAGCCGAATCTGCGGACGCAGCAGGTAAACAAACCGACCTGGCCCGCCAGGGGCTTTCCCTGAACAAGTGGCAGCCCTCGTTTGAGAACCACTGTGTTATGGGATTATAAATTATAGTGAAGTCATTTTAAAGGGGAAAGACACTGCAGACTTCACCCCCCCCCTCAGATTTACAACACCAGTGTCTGATGGGAATATGGTAGATGTAGTAATAATATTTGATTGTTAATAAAGCATTTGACAAAGTCTCGTAATTTTAGACTCAAAACTGTTGGCTTGGATATGAACACTGTTCATGGGTTGAGAAGTGGCTAAGCAACTGGATTAAAGATTAACAATCATGTACTTAGTTGGGGGAGGTGTCTAGTGTGTGTGACATCACAGGGATCTCTCTTAGATCCAATTTTGTGGAGAGCCTTCAGTAATGACCTAGAAGAAGAGAGAAACAGCATGTTAATGCAATTCACAGATGATACTAAAGAGGGAGTCATTGTAAATGATCAAAATATGGGCAGAAAATAATAAGATCAGAATCAATTTAGAAAAATGTAAACTGTTATAATCCAGCTGGGGAAAAATAACCCGAAACACGTGTCAGCATGTGAGAGAAATGCTGAAAGATGCTTGCGCATGCTAATGAACAGAAAATTAGATCTGAGTTGGCATTGCAATATGGAAGCAAAAGAGAGTAAAACTATGGCTCCTATCCTGCTCTCTGCTGCATGGCACAGAGTGGAGACAAACATGGTTAACATGCTCAAATTGGACAGAAAACAATAGGGTAGAGGAGCTCAGTCTTTCGTCTGTCCTTGAGTCAGCAGAAGCCCTTCTGCCCACCTAGTATGTGGAAATGTTGGGGACATGGCCTGCTGGAAATGGAGAGAAATTGATGTATACTGTCCTAGCCAGCCATGGATTTTGCAGCATTATCTTCCTATCCATCCTATCCCTACACATGCACACATTCACCAGACTGAGTACCAGTGCAGATTTGTACTTCCATCCGGGAAGAGGAGCCACGACTAAGCATAGAAGGGTAATGTGATGACTGGTGTGTATGTGTAGCCTTCCTGCTTTTGCTTCCTGTACCTGTTCCTGTTTGTTTCCTGGTTCCTGCTCCCTGAATGCAATGTTCCAGTTCCCATTCCTTTGTGTATATCTACATAGTATTGGGGGTGTGCAGTTACTCAGGGCCTGCTGTTACATACCTGCCATTTGGACTGTTATGTTTTGTTCCGACTGTTGCTGACTTAACTGTTTCATGGTTATTACATGTTTTGATTGACCATCTACTTGCGTTTCTTGCTTAGATTTCCTTGTGTTTTGGGATAGTTCTGGGGTGCATCAGACCATAATAATCAAGAACTTCTTATGGATTCGTGGGATATGAGATGGGGCCTGTGTTTCCCAAGGATCCTCAGTGGATCAATCAGTGTGTGATTGGGAGGGTATGCCCAAATATGACTCCTCTGTGGCACTTATGACCCACAATGGTTTGTATTTTCCATTGTTTAAAAAAAGCCACAGGTATTGAGTATTGGTTTTTCCTGTCCTATTGATTTCCATGAAAGTGGGTAAACCAACCCCCTGAAATAATAATTAATAAAAACTCCAACCTTTACATTGTCTTTCCCACACTGAAAAATGTATCAGCATTCTAAAAGAAGGCTGAAATATAAGTTGATGCTTCTCAACTAGGTGACCCTCTTATAAACAAGCCAAGGCATCCCAAGGGTAGAAGTTGTGTAAAGTTCAGTCTTTTCCTGCAGCACTCATAGCCATGGAGCAGGCATGTCGAATGGAGGAACAGCCAAACCAAACTGATATATTAAGTCTTACTTGGGGCCTACTAGCTTTGACAGTGTCCCTTTAGGAATGTGAGGCCTTAAAATAACATTTCTGCTGAGTCTCTCACGTAATGAAATTAAAGCATAATGCATATGCCTCACATCTCATGAGACATATGTTTTCTGATTTGTTGGCTACAATATATTGGATTAAATCCTCTTTAAACCACTACCTGCATTAGTTGGAGAGTGGGGGGTAGCTGCACAATGAAAGCCACTTCTGGAGACATTATGGCTGAGGCTTTTCTATTCCTAGTATTAAAATCATAGTACTACGATGTATTTTATTATGGCATTAAGTACAGAATAGTCTCACATTTTTGCCACTGAAGTCCCATACAAATATTTTACCTGCTGAAATGTTTTATTTTAAAGAAATAGAAATAAAGTGATAGTGTTGTGCTTTAACTTCAGGTTGCGCATATTAAAAAGATGTAACTTGCAATATTAAAAGATGTAAAGGAACGTCACCTCCCAAATTTGTCAGTTTACAATTTCCTAACATCATCAGTGCCCTTTGGTTTGGGCTTCCAGGTCATCAACATTAAATTCTTCAGGGGAAATCAGAGATATTTCTGCAGGATGTTACAACTTAGACCAGAGCAGTGAAGTTTTGTTTTAATTTGAAGGAAAAAGCCCCTGAATTCTCCATGGATTACAATATTCTATAGCTAGGGAATATTTGGAAAGATTTTTTTTAAAGGTAATACAGTGTCTTAATGGGGTCTGCCTGAGAATTACTTTTTAAGACAAATGCATCTCACTGGTGAAAATGATGGAGGATGATTTCCAGATGTTTAAATGCTTGTTTTGGCAAAAGTCACAGAATATTGAAACGTGTTGGCAAAAAAAGGAAGAAAGGAAGTGAAGCACTGATGTAAGAGACATCAAGCATTGGGACAGGCAAAGCACGCAGAACATGGAAAATGGAGACATGTGGGAGAAAGAAGAGCCAACAAATTAGTATGGGTACTCTGATAACACTGAATGTTAAAACTGTATTTCATAACTTACAGCGTCACTCTGTAAAAACATTCAAATCACTACTGTGATGATGAGCGTATTTTCTTGTTACAACTTTTTCATGCTTTCAACTGAAAAGGTGGGTGTGGCAGTTTAAAAAAATTGAGCTAAACTTGCATGTTGTAGGTATTGTATGTGATGTTTTGATACTGTTTGATTTTATGCCCTTGGGGTAAGGGATAGTATCTGTGACAGCATACCCCATAAGGCTTTATGGGGGTGTGTGCTTATAAATGTATGTATGACATAACTGGAATATGTTTTGTGCTGCCTGTGCCATGTAATATATCTCCGTAAAGGTTATGGTCTACTATATCTATTCATCCTATTTGTACGTATATATCATTTTCTACTTGAGGTTAAGAATATGGGCGGTATGCTTGCTTGGTTTCTAAGTAAGCTTTGTGAGGCATTTGGTCAGCTTCTTTAGGAAGGAATTCGCCAGGTTAAGTACCTGATCAGGAAACACTTGGAGAACAATGCATCTTGGAATGCTCCAACCACATAAGAAGTCTTCCTGGAGACATGCAAGATACCATGTGGACAATGGCTTCGGCCTGTAAAGACTGAGTCATGCAGGGACATGTGACTTGCCCAGGTGACTCCAGAACTCCATCTTGGAGATGAACTTTGCATAGGAGGGAGGAGGGGGGTCTCCACCCACAAGAGAGAGTCTATTTAAACCCGTGGGAGACCCCTTCATTTGGTCTTCAGCTGGCTAAGGAAGGAGCCCCTCCACCCCCCCAGGATACTTGAAGGGAACTGGAACAAAGGACAGTAACTACACGGGGTGTGAGTGATTGCTGGACCCAGGCTAAAAGGAGATTAGTCTGTAAAAGGGAGCATTCTGCAACTGGTGAGGAGCTTATCTGTATTTAGTTTGATTAGACATAGATTTGCGCATTTTATTTTATTTTGCTTGGTGACTTACTTTGTTCTGTCTGTTACTACTTGGAACCACTTAAATCCTATTTTCTGTATTTAATAAAATCACTTTTTATTTAGTAATTTACTCAGAGTATGTATTAATACCTGGGGGAGCAAACAACTGTGCATATCTCTCTATCAGTGTTATAGAGGGCGAACAATTTATGAGTTTGCCCTGCATAAGCTTTATGCAGGGTAAAACGGATTTATTTGGGTTTAGACCCCATTGGGAGTTGGGCATCTGAGTGCTAAAGACAAGCACACTTCTGTAAGCTGTTTTCAGGTAAACTTGCAGCTTTGGGGCAAGTGATTCAAACCCTGGGTCTGTGTTGGAGCAGACGGGAGTGTCTGGCTCAGCAAGACAGGGTGCTGGAGTCCTGAGCTGGCAGGGAAAACAGGAACAGGGGTAGTCTTCGTACATCAGGTGGCAGCTCCCAAGGGGGTTTCTGTGATCCAACCCGTCACAGTATCTTTGTGTGAGTTTGTATAATGTCTAACACAGTGTATCCATGATTCTGATTGAAGTCTTTGGGTGATATAGTAATATACATATTAAGAAGTAACAATAATAATGTAATACTTTTGTTTGTTGGAGTGGGTATATCCTGCAGGCAGCAGCTGAACCTCAGAAATAATTCAGTCTGAGGTTACCATAGTAAACCAACTTTTACTGATGATAGGCGCAGCTCCCAAGAGGAGCTACATCAGAACAAACACTTTCCAACATCTAACTGCCTATACACTCAGTCAAACAGAACTTGAGATTGTTTGTAATAGTGCTATCTGTTGACTGGCAAGAATATTGCAGCATACATCACCTTATGTCCTACTCTCAAATTTAATGATCTGTTTGATTATCTGAACCCAATTCTTATAGCCAGCAGAAAGATCTACTTGGCCATCTAAGACCTAGTCCAAATCCCAGTGAAACAGTCTCCCGTTGACTTCTGTGAGGAGGTAGATTGAGGCATTAACCCATGATCCAGCACAGCATTTAAATGCAAGATTAATTTCCATGCTGGACAGAGTCCTCAGTTTGTTTGTTTGTAATTTGCAGAATTCTTGTGTTCATCATTGTATTCTAAAATGTACAGTATGAAAAATGGAAGTAGATTTTTAAGTGCTGAGGGTGAGAATTAGAGCAGAAGCATAAAATGGCAAAAAAAGGAATAAGGGGAGAAATCAGATGTGAGCTTTAGTAATTTCTTATTCATTAATGGATTTTTCAGAGATAAAAAATGAACCAGATTTTATGCTTAATGTACTTGACTAAGTACCTGCCCAGCCTACCTGCAGTTAGGAGTCAGGACGAAGATCACAGCAGTAAGCTCTATTGATTGAGAGGAAATATGAGGGCCTTGGAATTCTGTGAGCTTGCTGGCTTGTTTTTTAACTTCGGAATAATGGAAAAACCAACCAGTTGTTTTTTTCATTGTTTTTAAAGATACAGACCAAGCCATCAGCGATAGTATACAAATAATCCAGCTATAAATAGCTGTTATTCCATAATGGATAGTAAATTACAAATCTAAAAAAAAAAATACATGGCATATTCTGTAATTTGCCAAATAAACAAAAACATTTCTTCACAATTAGTAAATGGGGGTAAAAATCCCATGTAATGTATAATTTGGAGCTTCAGGCTCACCACATTAACTGCCTGCTGCACTGAGGTCCCTTACAATCTTGAAATTGAACTTGCGTAAAATTTCCTTATCAAAAGAGAAGTTTTAAAATGGAGTCAGTGTGACAGAGAACAATATATTCTAATTAAGAATCAGAACTCAAATACATGCATAAACCAGAGAAGTTATATATGTGCAATAGATAATGAATGGCAGGTGTACTTTTATTATCTCTAGTTCATAAGTGAGGTGGGGGAAACAAAGAGCTCATGAATGCCTAAAATATGTGTATACAGTAAAAATTAGGGTCATATTGAATTGTAGAAAAGTCCTACGAAATTATCCAATTGATTTCGCTGGCAATGCATGATTGTTTCTTACAGTTCAAGAAATCTCGCTAGCTTGGACAGCTCAACTAAGATTTGAACCTGGGGCCTAGCTCCTGTGGGAGAAACATATGCCTAGACCAAAGAGCCACCTCTTTGATCACTGAGAGGTTTCCTTTGAAACCCATAAGGATCTCTATTTGTTGGGCTTGAATTCAGAATGCAGTGCTGGTTTGAAAGTCTAGAACTTTTGCTCCTTCATATGCATACCACATTGCATCAAATCCTGTAGATTTTTTTTCAGCTAGTAATGTCTGACTCTAAATCTCCTCAGACTTCTCATATTTGCCCCCATTGAAAACTGTCTGTAATGTAAAACATTTTCATGGAGGATTTTAAACCCTGTGGGTAAGCAAGTGAGGATCCCATTGCCACCGATTGTAAATTGTTCATACCATGGAATTTTTCATTAGTTTGTTTCTACTGTTTTTAAAACTTTGAAATAGTTAAAAAGTGGGGATAAGCAGCAGTTATTTCTTTGTGGTTTTGTTCCACTGTGTTCAGTCTGTTTCTTTGA
This sequence comes from Terrapene triunguis, assembly GCF_002925995.2. Lineage (NCBI taxonomy): Eukaryota > Metazoa > Chordata > Testudines > Emydidae > Terrapene > Terrapene triunguis. The sequence goes on along the minus strand of NW_020664413.1, from coordinate 48,621,538 downwards.
GGCTAGTGTTGGTTTCCTAGGAAACAGCTGCAGCATGGAATTTTGTCTGTTTTACAGACAGTGTCTGAGACGTACATACTTTGTGCGATACATGCTTGAATGCGATGCACTGAGAAAGTAAATGTTTGATGATTTAGGCCCCAGTTCAGCAAAGTACTTAAGAGCTGAATTTTAAGCACATGAATAGCTCCACTGACTTCAGTGGGAATACACATGCTTAAAGTTACACATGTGCTTAACTACCTTACTGAATGAATACTTAGTGTGCTTTTTCTTGTTGTGATTTTTTATTTTTTCCAATATAACACTGAACATTCAGGAAGCTATTCTTGTGGAAAAATATTTGGTTAGGAAAAATGGCATAGCAGTGAGTTAATTTAGTTACAGTGGGCTAGGTAGTTCTGATTGTGCTGTGATGTTTCTACTAACCATGTTGAAATAATAGAATGTAAGTATATGCAGAGATTATTTCCAACTACTATAGCATATAAGTAGAATGTTAAATATATATTATTTTTGAATATTAGACTGTGCACATTTTTCATAATGAAACCCCAAACAAGGCAACACTATCCTGGATGTGAGTTTTGTTAGAAATCGAAAATTCAGTTCAAGTTCATGTGATTTTGAATTAAGCAGGACCCAGTACTGAGTAACTGTGGTGGAGTTACACTTAGAGTTTTGTAGTTTGTTCAAATCGGAAACTCAAAGAAAAATTCAAGGGATATGAACTCCCATGAATCAAAAGTGAATGAAGGTTTGCAGAGTACTAAAGAACAGACATGTACTGAGTACTGAAGATGAACTAGTTGACAAATACTTGAAGTGCCTCCATAGGGAAAGCTGAGGTTCAGATTTGGTTCTATCTACAGCTAGGCGTACCTGCAATGAAACTGCAATGAGATATTCAAAATGTTCATCCTCATCAGCTATAGTGCAGCCCAGAAGAACATGTGTTTCATGAACCCATCCCTGGAGTGCAGATAGCAGGAGAATGCTGGCTGCACTGGGAAAGATACTGGTCTCTTCAGGTATGTCTACACTACATTGTAAACCTTGGTCTGTGGGACCTGGGCTTTTGGACTTGGAGTTTCCAGGCCCCTGCGTGAGTATCCACAGTTGTTGGACTTGGGTCTTACAGCCATGCTAATGCATCCATACTGCACTACACAGACCTTCTGACTTGGGTCTGCGGCTTGACCTGTGTCCACTCTGTAAAATTACAGGGTGTAGACCTGAGTCACAGTGGGTTTGGGCTCTGACCCATCTCCCAGCAGGGTGCTAGGACCCTGGGTTCTGAGTGCTTGCTGATCCGAATCAGACTGATTTGTGTGTGGATGGAAACTGGGCTTGGACTCAAACCTGAGTCAGAGCCTGGGCTTACTGTGCTGTGTAGACATACCCTCAGACCATACCATACCCTAGGTTCTCTAGGCCCACTATTAGAGCACTGAGGGCTTATTCAAAGCCATTGTCTTCAGTGGGCTTTGCATCGGACCTTGAAAGAAAAAGCCTTTTCTAATGTGAAAAGCATTCTCCTGCCTGCCCACCTTCTAGGGCAGGAATCACAATATGATGAATTTATGACAGAAATATCGTTACACAATGTTGCAACTCAACCTCCAAATACAGTTTGATGTAGAGGGCTAGATTCTGCCACCCTTACTTGTGTTTGCACCTTACTGTATGAGAAGTCTCATTTATTTCACTGAGACTACTTGAAGAGCCTGATACTACTTGATGTGAATACAGATAGCAGATTCTGACTTAGGCTACTAAACTCTTCCAAGCTTGGTTGCTTCATCTGTAAAATGCCTAGACGTGTGAAAAATCACACTCTGATAGGTCTATTGATTTTAGCTAAAGGTATGGTGTGCCTGTAAGGTGAAAGATAAATTGTATTAACTAAGGTATAAGCATGACACAAGGTGTTGTCACAGGGTGGCTGACCCCTGTGAATGAAGTAGGGCCAGCTCTCCTGTGCCAGGGGTGGGGGACGGGACGGACGGACAGCACCTGAGGGCTATAAAAGGACAGGAAGAGACCCAGTGTGTAGGAAGGGACCCAGTGAGAGGGAGAGACCCAGTGAGAAAGAGCCCTGATGGAGAGGTGTCCCGGTGAGTCAGAGCAGACTGGTTCGGTCAGGAAGGGCAGGTGAGAGCTGCCAGAGACCAGGGGAGTGGTGGACTTCTAAAAGGAAGCAAAAGACAGTTCCTGGGAGAAGGCTGAAGGCAGAGAGCAGCAAGAGGAGTTTGTTGGCTGACTTCCCCAAGCCACAGAGCCAGGGCTGGAGAAGGCTGAAGCAGAAGGAGCAGCAGAGGGAGTTGCCTGCAGACAACTCCCTCTGCACTTGGAACAAAGGTTGTAGAGGGCTGAAGGCAGGGGATCAGTGGGTGAGCGTGTTCACTGAAATCTCCAAGGCTGGAGAGCTCGATTGAGAGGAGGGAAATTAAGGGCTGCTCCCCTGGCAAGGATACTCCCGGGAGAGAGGCTGTGGGGGTTCTGCTGGGGAGAGCAGATTTCACTCCAGTTGAAAGGGCTGGGGTGGCTGTTCTGGTACAAGGACAGGGGAGTCTGCCAGAGACTCAGTGCATGGTTGAGGGTGCTGGTGCCTGTCTCAGTTTCCCTTTTCAGAGACCCCACTAACTCCATACAAGCTTGTCTTCTAGTCCATCAACATGGATTTTATTAACATTGTTCAAAATAGTTCATAATACAGTAAAAGTCCCAACATAAATTCCCTTAATCACCCCAAGTGCACATAATCATTAAGACCACCCTACATCTTCTCCAGCAATGCCCCATGTTGCACATGGCCTACTGCATGTGGGTGTGCCAGGCAGGGCTGCCCTGCTTACAGGTGTGTTATCCAGGCTTGCTAGATGTGCACAGCATATTATATGAATTTGCTGAAAAACAATTACATTCCAGGATTTTATAGCCTTATCTCATGGGAAATCATTCTTTCAACGCTTTAAGATAATACTTCACTGCACACAAAGGGAATTATTCTAGACTTTGTTGTTTAAAGAGAGTTATGAAACACTGCCGAGGCAGTTAGGATTATTAAAATGTATTCCAGTATAAATATAGGTCATTTTGGACTCTTCTGTAAAGTCTTTTCTCCAGTCTATCCTCTTCTTTGTATCATCAGCAGCGGAGAAGAACATGGATTTGTTGCATCCTTGTGATTCCCTCACCAAAACAATAAAATAAAATCACTGAAGGTTAATGAATAGACTCATTTCCTGATTTTCAGTTATTTATTTAACATGGAATCATAAGGTTTGGGACTGATTTAGCCTAAGGGTACACTTTTGCTGAAGCGAGTTTCCAACGATTGTTTGTTAGTAGTGCCAGCTCAGAGTTCTGTCACACGGAATAGATATTGGACTAATTTTTGCAGTTTTGTTTTATTTAAAGTTGTCTTAACTCTATCTTGCTTTCAGTTCTTTTTTATTTTTCTTTGCTTGAAGCCTGAAAATCTTTCCTGAAGTATGGAAGATTTATTATTTTCTAAATCATTTGTTTACACAATGGAACACAGCTCACTGTGTAATGTAAACACCAGAATTCTGGTGCTCCAACATTTGCACATAACATTGGTTTATTGTAATTGTTTGTTTAAGGGCACAGCTGGTAGTTCTCTACATTCATTTGTCACCTCTCTGGCAAAGCAAATTGCTGATAACTATGAGTTCTGTTGACACCTAATATATTGTGTGGTTTTAGACACAGGGCATCCTTGGATTGGATTCAGTTGGCCCCTGCTTCAAGAGCCAAAAGCTTTTCTGCACTCACGTGTATAAATATAACTGAGCTTTGGTAAATCACTTTTGACTAATGTAAAGCACATTGGCCACGTCTTCTGATGTGTCTGTGTATGCAACGACCCTAGAAATGATGGGCCTAAGGCATAATATTCTAATAAGTCTTGCTCTAGGAGGACACTGACATCTGGTTAAATCAATTTAATGGAAAATATACCTAGTCCTCATGATGACTCCCTTAGCTGTACTGAATGGCTTAGTTGGTTCATGCCTGTGTGATTAAAGAAGAGAGACAGTAATGTAATTTTTTCCATTAAAAACATAGAGGTTATCAAAAATTAACTCTAATTTTGGACATTGCACTGTTTTGGAGTGCCCAACTTCAGGCACTTGTAGCTATGTAAAGTTGCCTGCCATCGTTTTTAGAGGCCACTTTTGAAAACTTCAACCTAATAGATATGTCCAAGATTACAGAGGAAGTCTGTGGCAGAGCTGGAGCTAGAATTTAGATACTCAGACTCGCAGCCGTCTGCTTTAGCACAAGGCCTTCTACCTAAATATGACACTTTTGAAGGGGGGTCATTCCTCATTTGTATCTCTGTTGTATTGTTTGTGACTCCACTAATCGATTTCCTAAACCTGCTTTCAGATTGCGAGCCATTGCAGGCATGTGCTTAGACCTTACTTGTGGACCTACTGTACACAGAAAGCCATCAAATGTTTCCTGGAAGTGCCTCCTCCATCTTTTCTACCTGACATTGTTTACTTCCCCATGAAGAGCATGTAGAGACTTGTTTCCACACATCTTCATTCTCGAAGATGGAATTGTCATCACAGAGCCTGCCTGTGGGGCAGTGTTTTTCTTCCGCCCACTTTGACACACAAAATATAATGGATTTTCCAGGACCTGTGGTAACACGATCTGTGTTGCATTATCGGGAGCCAAAAGTGCTTGCAAAATTCATGTTTTCATTGCCTTTATTTTCTGGCATCTCATGAGATTAAGTGAAAGGTAGTGTGTGGTGCCACTAGGCTATGATACAGCAGAGGAATTTGCTTCAGAAAGAGATGTCACGAGCATATGCTGTGCAGTCTGTGTGAAAACATCCGCTGTTTGCCTGCTACCATGTCCAAAGGGAAGGGTCTGATTAAATCTTAAACAGGTCTGCATGTGCATTAGGCAGATGGGACACCATATATGTGTATTTGGCAGGGCAGGCCAAACAGTTGAGAAAAAAATCAAACACACTGCAACTTCTTGTGATCCATATTAAAACTGGATAGAATACATAGAAAACACTCCTTCCCGCAACAGGAAAGGTCTGATTTCAGAGCGAAATCCTGGACTCTGGAACTTACTTGCCTCTCCTTCACCAGAACTTTAGGGCACTCTATATATTATACCAGGATTACCTTGAGGAAGTAGGTTGGTTTGAATAAAAGTGGATAGCAAGAGAAGGATTTCATTGTGGGATGAGGAAGATGCTCTTTGAATTTTGATCCATTTGAATTTGGTATGTGATTTTATAGCCTGTACAGGGTTCTCCAATAAATTTAAATAAATTAATGACCTTTTGCTTCCTGTATCCAGAAATGTTCCTCAATGTCAAGCATTTTAGGCCTGATCCTAATGGAATAAAACTCCAAAGTGTATTTCCAAGACATCTTGAAGAAATTCTCTAGCTTCTCCACTGTCTATAGGTCAGCCAGCATTAGTAGTTCTTCCTGTGATACATACTGCCATACTCGTAGATCGAGAAGTATCAATAACACTTATTTTTTTACCAGAGCAATAATAGCTGTTATCACACAAATTAAAAATAACGTTATAGTGAAATTTTCAATGCAGACCTGTTTAAGATTTATTTATTTTTTAAAAATCTGTATTATACTGTCTTTAAAATATTTTTTTTTAATCCTGGGTTATTTGTTGAAATACCATAGTGATTTTAATCCTGGTAACAATAATGTTATGCAATTATGTAACTACTCCATCCAGTCCTTAAAATCCTTGACTTACATTAATGAATTAAGGCTGAAGCTCTTATGAGGGAGAGAGGGAGATTTCCCTATGTATAAGTCAGGAAACTGAAGCATGGAGGTTTAGGCATATATTTTCAAAGTGCCCACTGATTTGGGGTACCCCACTCAAGATAGCTACCTTGGCCACCCAAAAGCTAAAAGTCTCCCAAAGAAACAGGGCCGGCTCCAGCATTTCTGCCGCCCCAAGCAAAAAAAA
>NW_020664413.1:48542966-48615129 GCF_002925995.2 Terrapene triunguis | reverse complement strand
TTACTGGCCGCCGCTTCCAGCAGCTCCCATTGGCCTGGAGCAGCGAACCGCGGCCAGTGGGAGCCGTGATCAGCCAAACCTGCGGACGCGGCAGGTTAACAAACCGGCCCAGCCCGCCAGGGGCTTTCCCTACATAAGCAGCGTCCCAAGTTTGGGAAACACTGCTTTATGCGATATTTTGTGTGTGTTATGATTTAATGCAAAATGAAAAAAAAACCTGTTCTGTATCTTAATCTGTTTTCTTATTTGCTATATCTGTTTTGGATGTGCATAGGTCACCTTAAACTATAATCATTTTTAGGCCCAGTCCATGGCCCCTGTGTATCTACAACATAGAGAATAGCGTGGAGTTGTACCACTGAACTAGGCTAATGCAAGTCTTAGATACTATGTAATTCTCCAGCCCCAAACTAAGGGCTGAACCTGATCTTCGCCCTCTGATGCAGTATCTGGTGGTCAGGGAACCAGGGGATGATTTCAGGGAAGGCAGTGCCTCCCCAGTATCTGAATGGGGAAGGGAATTACTTTCTAGTTGAGTGACAACCAGGGAGACTGAATAGATCAATTGGCCTATGCAGTTGTGTTCTACCTTAGAGATCCATTGCAGATTTGTTACATGAGATAGGATGGGGAACACATTATGGCCAGAGAAACCTACCCTGTTTCAGCTGAAAGTATTGATGTCCCTCAAGTAGTCATTTCCTACACCTCCCCTGTGCCTTTCAATCAGGAGTGGAGGTTAGCAGGAGTTCCTGCCACCTTAGGAGACAGAAACTTCTGCAACCCAACATTGGGAAGAGAGGGGTTCCAGCTTATGCTGAGGGCAGATAAGGAATAAAGGGAGCTTATCTGCATAAAGGTTCCCAGTAACTCATTGTTTCTACATGTTTCAGATAAGGTTGGCAAATGCAGCCAGGCACAAAAGGGAAAAAAATTGACGCCACCATAAAAGGAGTAGGTGCATAATGAAGTTTGAGCAAAGCTTCAGGCTGGGTTTTAGTTGATCAGAACCAATTGTTTTCCCATCTTTATTAACAGGATGTGTTTTTTGTTCAGTTCCCAACCTGTTGGTTGTCTACGCAATTTTTTACTTAGAAAATATTCATATACAGGAACATTGGCTGCATCAGTTTTCATACATTTAAGTCCGGAAGGGACCATTATGGTCAACTAGTCTGACCTCCTGCATAATACAAGCCAAAGAAGTTCACTCAATTTTCTTGCTATCCATAATAAATTAGCATACAGGTAAACAAAGCGATTCGTTTCAAATATATTTCAAATAATATTCCTAGCATTCCTGGATCTTATTTTTCATGATTAGAATAATTGGAAAGTAACATTTGATTCTTGTAGAACAGACACTTGAGATTTTGCTCGTGATATAAAAATATTGAGTAAAAATGTTTAAGTAGCAGAGATTGAGGACTGTGTGCAAAAGAGATGCACACATATACAGCTCATATAATTGCCCTTGAAATTAGGTAAATAAGCACCTGTTTGCTTGCAGAGTTAGCTGATTTGCTTGGACTGGTGTGATTTTTGAATGCATTTATTAATGTGCAGTTCTTGGTAGTCTCTAGCTTTTTAAGAATTTTATCTGAGCTGTGGTATATAATGTAGCATTGAAAATTCAGACAGAAGAGTTTGATCTTGGGAAAACTTGTTTGGAAACCAAAATCCCTTTTTCACCCCAAGAGGTTGTCTCCTTGGGTCAGGGTTGAAGTGCAGTGACAGGATGTTGTTGAGAGCATCCACATGCTGCTGCCAAGGCTATTGGTGTTTTGTGAGCAGAGGGTTTCTATCTATGTTGTTGTCAGGCTGACACCTTTCAACAACCAACCGTTTAATCTTCCTTGTTCCCGAAATCAGTACAAAACCAGACAAATCGCCATTTATTTGTTTCAGCTTAAACAATATAGAAGATGCCTACCCCAGGCTCTAGGCGCCCTGCCACGAATTGTATACACGATTCATAACAATAAAAACAAAAAAGCAGCAAATACTCCCACATTAACCAAACATACAGCAAGGAAAACAAAATCACCCCACTTCCCAGATTCCCACAGACCTTACAGCTCAACCCCCCTCAGATGCTTGTTCCAAAGATAGGCTCTGTCTGTTGTAGGAGGAAAATTGTGCATGTTAATATGTTCCAGCAGATCATGAAATCTCTTATCTTAAAAGGCTGACTATGCCAAGCTGCTGTTATGTAGACTGTAATTTCCTTTCTAAAGAGAGAAGAAGCATCTGGTCCTACTCAGACCAAACTGTGGTATCCTTCCTCCACGTCAGCAGGGTGAGACGCCAGCTTGACTGGTCAGGGTCAGCTGTATATTGCAAGGAATCTTTTAATCTATACAAACCAGTGGGGTTGGACCTGAACCAAACCCCCAGACCTGAGCACTCTCAAATGTTAGGAAAAATCTCATCCTGCGGTTGCTCAGGACCAATTCTGTGTACCAGGAATAATCTCCCTTATACAGTAATTCTAAGAATTAGAACACAAACTCTAAACGGCTGTTGCAACAAAATTAGTGATAACAAATCTCAATAAATTGAGCTAACTAAAGTGTTTTTCCCCTACAGTGAGAGCTGTGAAGAGGCTATTTTTTACTTTATGAGATAAGAACTGAATGGATACACCTTACTAGTAAAAATTCTAGACTATAACAATTTGTTTCTGACTCCTTTTCATTGAAACTGGGATGATCCATGACGGATCTTTTAAAGTAATGATGATAAAGGAATTGCCCATTTCTTTGTGGTGGTCGAATTTCCGGCAAAAGTCACCTAATAAATGTAGTGGTATGTTCCCCAGAAAGTGATGATCTCATTGGAGAAAAGGCAGATATCTTTGTTTTATTATTGTTGGGAGGAAGGAGGTGGATGAGAGATCATCTTTCTCCTATCCCCAATTCTAATCAAAGGGGGACCTTTTCAACCCCGAGGAAGGAGGGTACCAAGACATTACCTGTTGTCTGATTGTTGATAACATTAGAGACTCCTTGGCACTACAGTGGATTGAGGGGGAAGAACATTGTACCAGCACCTCAAGGCCTGGAGAGAGGAGATGATCCACATGGCGCTTCACCTCATGGCTTAAGGAAAAAGATGCTTTCAGCATCCTTCTAAGCTTGATGAGGAGGGAAAGGATCCTCCAGGTACAACACCACCCACTCCCAGCCAGGCAACATAATGAGTGTGTTCTTAGAGACCACCTCTCTCCTCAGGCTGAGATCTTAAGATGGGAGACCCTGGATGCATTTATCAGAGGGGCTGGGGTCGGGTCTTCTCAACAGAGAGTCTTTGAATCTTGATCCCATTCCCTCTTGTCTGAATAAACCCTTTGTTGAATTTTGGGGAGCACTACAAGGTCTACCTATTTAGCCAGGCTCTTTCAGAGGAGGCAGGCTGATTGGAGGCAATTTTCAGTTTTGGTGTTGATATTTTGTTAACTCTGACTTATGTTCATAATATATTTTCAATACTGAATTGGTTACGTGCTTAGATAAGTGTATTGTAAACCAAAAAAATAAACTAATAAATATTGTTAATAAAAAACACTGCTTTTTACTATGCAATATTTTTTATGATCTTTCAGTTAGGAAAGATGGGCCAGATCCTCAGCTCCTGTAAATTAGCATGATTCCATTACTTCAGTGGAGTAATTTACACTAACTGAAGATCTGGCCCAGAAGATTGATCTCAATCATAGTGTGGTCATTGAAGTAATGAAACTGTACATCAAATATGAAGCAAATTAAACGTTGATCAAATGCATGTATGCAGTGGAAGTAAGAAGTATGTGATGTGGATTAATATAAGTATGAGGACGTGTAGTTTAAAAAATAAGTGCATTATACAACAGGGAGAATAACCCTGCAAAACTTTATTTACCAGGAGACAATGCATTGAGGCAGCAGCCTTTTAAAAAAGGGGGCAAATCTTGAGTTAGTTTCCATAGTCATGTAAACCTACAAAGCAGTAAAAGTGCTGTGTTTCTTCTGTGCCAGCAGGCCACATGGGAGAAAGGCCATGTAACGCAGCTCTACATCCCCAGTATGCTACAGGGAGGTCCCCACTATGGTTGTCTCTAACCAGAAGTAATATAGAATGGAGGAAGTGGGCATGTGGCCAGTGAGTTCACACTGAAAAGGGGGTCAACTCTACTTTGGAGAAAGCATCAAGTTGTGTCTCTACTTCCTTTCTTATCTTGCAGTGCCACAGGCCAGTACTGGGGCATAAAGTCCCTGAACGACATGGGAATCAATAATAATTTCCTTTGCCATGCTCTACAGCAGCACATATTTCTTGAAGCTAACTCCCTTCACTCAAATTTGCTTAGTTTTTTCAGGCTTTGCTCATAGAACATACACCATTTTTCTTTTAATCCAGCCTTATCTGTCGAGCCACAACATTCACTATCATAGTTGGTTGTAAACCATATGTTATTGTTTTTTTCACACAAAGTGAAACACCCAGCATTGCAAAGAAAAATACAATACACCCTAAACAGTCTAATGAAATAACCCCACTTTTGCAATTAGCTACCAATTGCCATAGTAAAACAAGGTGAAATCAATCCCTGGTGTAATTCTCTTGAATATATGTGGTCTAGAATATAAGAAAATATTTTGTGTATTAACTCTGTGATCACCATATTTCCAGGGTGGATTGTCAATGGCTGTCAATGGTTCTCAATATTTTGCTATACAAGTGAGTTTCTCAGGCAGTCAGATTGCAAACTCCTGTAATACTATTTCATCATAATCACAAAGTGCAGTAGACATAGTTGCCATACTTTGATAATCTCTTCATTCTGAGTGTGACCTAATTAACTTACATTGGATAATGCTCAGGAAAATGGCAGATATTTTAAGAACTTATTACATATTTACCAGTCTCTCTTATCCAATTTACAGGCTTAACAATAAAAAGAAAGAACAGTTATCCAATTAAAACGAAGCGTGACCTAGTGTATGAACTTTCCAAAATTCTTTGCAGTTCTCACAGGCTTCTGCTGTTCAGGACTTTCTCTACAGTTGCATTAGGTTTTGAAATGAATGAAACAAAAAGAGTGAGTGGCAGATGTAGGGGGGCAGAAACCTTTGTTATTCCTTGTGGTCTACAGCATTAATGTTTATTTTTGTAAAGGTGAATTCAACTCACACTTGTCTTGTGAGTGTGGAGGTAGGATAATCCTAGAAAACCTTATTAGATGTACGGAGAGTGTATGAGGCAAGTGAAAACTATGACTAGTAATTATATTGTAAACTCTATTCACAGAAATTATACACCAAGCAAGCAAAACCAGCTACAAAATAGTAGTGCATAAAAAAGAGAAGGATGGTTTGGGCGAAAACTAAAAGTGAACTACTCTGAGACACTAAGAAACCACACTTAAATGATAGAAGAGGCTAAGGCCTGGTCTACACTAGGCGTTTATGTCGAATTTAGCGCCGTTACATCGAATTAACCCTGCACCCGTCCACACCACGAAGCTATTTAGTTCGACATAGAGCTCTCTTAAATTCGACTTCTGTACTCCTCCCCAACGAGAGGAGTAGCGCTAAATTCGAAATGGCCATATCGAATTAGGCTAGGTGTGGATGGAAATCAACGCTAATAGCTCCGGGAGCTATCCCACAGTGCACCACTCTGTTGACGCTCTGGACAGCAGTCCGAGCTCGGATGCTCTGACCAGCCACACAGGAAAAGCTCCGGGAAAATTTGAATTCCCTTTCCTGTCTGGGCAGTTTGAATCTCATTTCCTGTTTGGACATCGTGGCGAGCTCAGCAGCACTGGCAACGATGCAGAGCTCTCCAGCAGAGATGGCCGTGCAATCGCAGACTAGAAAGAGGGCCCCAGCATGGACTGATCGGGAAGTCTTGGATCTCATCGCTGTGTGGGGCGATGAGTCCGTGCTTTCCGAGCTGCGCTCCAAAAGACGGAATGCAAAGATATATGAGAAGATCGCTAAAGCCATGGCAGAGAGAGGATACAGCCGGGATGCAACGCAGTGCCACGTGAATATCAAGGAGCTGAGACAAGGCTACCAAAAAACCAAAGAGGCAAACGGACGCTCCGGAGCCCAGCCCCACACATCCCGTTTCTACGAGGCACTGCATTCCATCCTGGGTGCGGCCGTCACCACTACCCCACCCGTGACCGTGGACTCTGAGGATGGGATATTGTCCGCGGCCGGTTCCTTGGACATGTTAGCGGACGGGGAAGATGAGGAAGGAGATGAGGAGGACGAGGCAGTCGACAGCGCTTGCACCGCTGATTTCCCCGACAGCCAAGAGCTCTTCATCACCCTTACCGAGATCCCCCACCAACCGTCCCCAGCCGTTACCCCGGACACAGAATCAGGGGAAGGATCAAGCAGTAAGTGCTTTAAACATCTAAACATTTATTTTTAACAGAACTGGAATATTTATAATACTAACAATGGGTTTCTCATGATTTCTTTGCCTTAGGCGCTTAACTATTTAGTCCCAACTATTTAAAAAAAATCTAACAATGTCCGGTTTTTCATGATTCTGCTGCCCAAGACGCTCCACTCTTTAGTCCCTGCCAGTGCAGCTACACCAAAATCCGGTCTATATGTCCGGGGATAGAGATGAAATCCTCATGGGAGATCTCAACGTAGCTCTCCTGGAGGTAATGTTCAAGCCTGTTCATCAGGTTCCTGGGGAGAGCGATCTTATTGGGTCCTCCGTGGTACGAAACGTTTCCGCGCCAGGAGACAATCAAGTACTCAGGGATCATTGCCCTGCAGAGCATGGCGGCATACGGCCCTGGTTTTTGCAGGCTTTCCCTAAGCATCCGTTCTTTCTCGCTGTCCGAGATCCTCATCAGGGTGATGTCGCTCATGATGCCCTGCTTTGAATTAGGTAGGGGAATGTTAGTATTGGGACTGCTTTACAGCCACGCGGTGGAGGCGGGAGAGGGGCAGCATACAGGGATCTTTCCCTGGGACAGCCGCGAGGGGGCGGGACAGGGGCAGAGTTCATGCTTGCCTCATTGCTGGCAGCAGAGACTGGCATTGCTTTCAGTGTGAAAGGAGGCCAGTGCTACTATTAAAGTTTTAAGCAGCCACAAGTCTACGGCTTACCATGTTTGCCCGCTACACAAATTCCGGTGTCCTGCCCCGCTTCTCAGATCGCCACTGCAAGACCACAGGCACTGAAGGCGAGGGCCGAAAATTCGACCTTGTCCTGAGTGCGCATGTGATAGGTGCAGGGCATGGTCTTGTTCACAGAGAAAGACTATGTTCTTTGTTCACAACTACATTTATCTTTCTGAGGAATTTACTCCCTTTTTCCCATTCCCACAGCCACATCTGCGACTGTCTCCCAACCCAGCGTGGCATCACAGTCCCAGAGGCTAGCGCAGATTAGGCGGAGGAAGAAGAAGATGCGGGAGGACATGTTCTCAGAACTAATGTGCTGCTCCCGAGCCCAGGCAGCCCAGCAGACACAGTGGAGGGAGAACTTGTCCCAAATGCACAGAGCAAACATGGAACGGGAGGAGAGGTGGCGTCAGGAAGACCAGCAGGCGAGTCAAACGCTGCTTGGACTGATGAGGGAGCAAACGGACACACTCTGGCGCCTTGTGGATGTTCTGCAGGACCGGAGGCAGGAGGAGAGAGCCCCGCTGCAGTGCATCTGTAACCACCCTCCCCCGCCACCAAGTCCCATACCCCCCTCACCCAAAGTCCAAAGAAGGAGGGGCGGCAGGGGCCGTGAAAAGTTTCACTCCACCCTTGCAGAGTGCTGTAGCACTAGAAGGCTCTCATTCCCCAAACTTTGAAAAGTCCTTTCCTACCCACCTCACACAAGCCCCCGTCCAAGTTCAAACCCCCCTGTTTCATGTGTTGTTACTAATAAAATATACGTTTCTGTTAATTACTGTTTCCATCATTTTCTTTTGGAGGAGAGTCTGTGTGAAGGGGGGGAAGGTGGTTGGTAATTGGACAGTATAGTCACCTTTAGCAGGGTACAGAGGCGGGGGCAGGTCCAGCAGCAGGGCACATACACAGTGCAGTTACTAGTTACCCTGGTCAGTCTGGGAGGTGGTTTTCATGTTCTGTGGGGGGGGGGGGGGGGGGTTTGCTCTGTGACTTTGTGGCGGGGGAGGGCAGTTACAGATCTTATGCAGCGGTCCTTATCCTGGATCACAGAGCCACACAGCAGGGGATCTGTAACCCTCCTCCCCCTGCCAGAAAGTCACATAGCCGACACATACACGCAGTCCCGCCCAGGACGGCTGGCAGGCTCCGTTGAAACAACCAGTCCACCACTGCGGAGCCTGTCATTCCTGGAGTTTAGAGGCATCATTTGCATCACTACACTACACCCGCCCCCCACCACAGTCTGCGTCCCAGGTTTAAAACATTCCCGCGAAAACAGTAATAAAGACAACGGTGTTCATTAAGAAAATAGAAATGATTTTATTTTTTGGGAAGGGGGTGAAGGGGGTATGTAGCTGGAGAGGATAGTCAACATAAACTGGGTAAAGAAACGGGGGCAGATTCAGCTTCTGTGTCCACAAACTTAACAGTCACTGGTTACCCTGCTCACTGTGGAACCTAGCTTTCAAAGCCTCCCGGATGCACAGCGCATCCCGCTGGGCTCTTCTAATCGCCCGGCTGTCTGGCTGGGCGTAATCTGAAGCCAGGGTATTTGCCTCAACCTCCCATCCCGCCATAAAGGTCTCCCCCTTGCTCTCACAGAGATTGTGGAGCACACAGCAAGCTGCTATAACAATGGGGATATTGGTTTCGCTGAGATCACAGCGAGTCAGTAAGCTTCTCCATCTCCCCTTGAGACGGCCAAAAGCACACTCCACCACCATTCTGCACTTGCTCAGCCGGTAGTTGAACAGTTCTTTTTCTGTGTCCAGGGCGCCAGTAAAGGGCTTCATGAGCCAGGGCATTAGCGGGTAGGCTGGGTCCCCGAGGATCACTGTAGGCATCTCCACATCCCCAAGACTTATTTTGTGGTCCGGGAAGTAAATACCTTCCTGCAGCAGTCTAAACAGACCAGAGTTCCTGAACACGCGAGCGTCATGAACCTTGCCCGGCCATCCGACGTTGATGTTGGTAAAACGTCCCCTATGGTCCACCAGTGCTTGCAGCACCATTGAAAAGTAGCCCTTTCTGTTAATGTACTGGCTGGCCTGGTGGTCCGGTCACAGGATAGGGATGTGAGTTCCATCTATAGCCCCACCGCAGTTTGGGAATCCCATCGCGGCGAAGCCATCTATGATGGCCTGCGCGTTTCCCAGGGTCACTACCTTTGAGAGCAGTACCTCAACGATTGCGTTGGCTACTTGCATGACAACAACCCCCACGGTAGATTTGCCCACACCAAAGTGGTTCGCGACTGACCGGTAGCTGTCCGGCGTTGCAAGCTTCCAGAGGGCTATGGCCACTCACTTCTGGACAGTCAGGGCTGCTCGCATCCGGGTGTCATTGCGCTTCAGGGCAGGGGACAGCAACTCACAAAGTTCGAGGAAAGTCCCCTTCCGCATGCGAAAGTTTCGCAGCCACTGGGATTCATCCCAGACCTGCAGCACTATGGGGTCCCACCAGTCCGTGCTTGTTTCCCGGGCCCAGAATCGCCGTTCCACAATATCCACATGACCCATTGCCACCGTGATGTCCTGGGCGCTGGGTCTCGTGGTTTCTGACAGCTCTGTGCTACTCTCATACTTCAGGCCCTCACCGCGGTGCCGTAGCCTCCTCGCCTGATTTCTCTGTATCTGCCTCTGGGAAAGGTGGATGAGAAGCTGCGAGGCGTTGACAACGGCCACAACTGCAGCGATGGTCGCAGCGGGCTCCATGCTCGCAGTGCTGTGGCGTCCGCGCTGTCACTGACCAGAAAAGTGCGCGAACTGATTTCCTGCCGGCGCTTTCAGGGAGGGAGGGAGGGCGGTAGTGATGGACGGATGACGACAGTTACCCAAAAGCACCCTCGACACATTTTTTTACCCAGAAGGCATTGGCGGCTCGACCCAGAATTCCAATGGGCAGCGAGGACTGCGGGAACTGTGGGATAGCTGCCCACAGTGCACCGCTTCCAATGTCGACGCTTGCCCCGTTAGTGTGAACTCACAAAGTCGAATTACTGTCCTTAGTGTGGACACACACGTTCGACTTTGCAATATCGATTCCACATATTCGATTTAAGTGAAATCGAACTACCCTCGTAGTGTAGACATACCCTAAGACTCATGGATAGATATGTAACGAGTGTCACCCCAGGAACCACTCTGTGTAAGTGTGAGACCCAAGAACTACATGAATTATTGGGACATGGAAATACAGTGCCAATTGATAGGTCATCACCAGTAAAACTAATATGTTTGTTTTGTAGCTCGCTATTGGCAAACCCAATTTTACATCTCTCAACCATTGTGACTTGCTATGTATGCCAAAGACTCTTGGTTCAAAATAGCCACTGAATTTGGTGACTTTCCAGGCACGCTGGAAAAGACAATTGTTTTAGCGGGTTTTTGGAGAGGACTGCATGTATACTTTCTCGTTGATGAAGGGTGTGGGTGACTGGTTGAATGAATTCCTATGGAACTGATTATATTAATGTTGCTAAATTTAATTTAATTGTATTTATTGGATAATTAATTGCTAGGACACCTAGAGTCTTGAATAGGTATTTTTATTTTAAATCTAAATAAATATGAGGGGCACAAAGTCATTCATTCAGGAAATTTATATTTCTGTCAGGTTAATTTCTTTTGTATCAAGAATCCTTTCTGTAACCCCAGTTCCATTGTTCTGCATTTCCGTTATAAATAACTTTCATAAATGACAGTGAGGGGATACCAAATGTGTGTGAAACATAGCCAACTTTGGGACCAAAATGAGAGTTTTCTCAAAATGGCTGGGTTCTGGACCTGGATCCTCAAGTGTTTGTCACTTGAGAGGTAACCCCAGTTTTCTGGTAGCAGAAATTCTGGTGTCCCTTCTCCATTACGTGGGTCCAAGTTATCCAGAAATGCTATTTCTTTTAAAGGTGTCATTTTCTTCTTCAAGTTACTGGTGATACTAGTCTTTCTGGTCTGCTGTGCTCTGAATCCACTGCCTGCCTCAGGAAGCCCTCCTCCCTAGTTGACAGGAAGCCTTTTCTGCGGCATATGAGTGGGCTCAGTTCAGCACACTAGCATAGAGGGACACATGCCATCAGAGCCAGTGGTGAATGAGGGAGAAACTTGGTATGTCTAAAAAACACTGTTCCCCCTCCCCACGTATTTCAGCAGTATGTACTGGGGATAAGGAGCGTACCAAAGGACAAAAGGAGAGAAGAATGAGAGAGGGGCTCCACTGTCAACAGTGTGTTCAGCCATACCTGGTACCCTTAGCTGTGACATACTGTTACTGCACCCAAGTGTTAGCTGGTGTCTGAATAGAGATATGAATAAAACATGTCTTCACTCAAAACACACAAAGGCAAATATAGTTCAAGAGAAAAAATTAAAGCAATCCAGGGAATGCATTTCTCATGGTCACCATAAGAAAAAACAAGTAAATTATCAGCTTCTGGATGGATACATGTACCAGTGAAAGGCAAGTGTGTATTGCTTTGCAGAAACAGATGCCCTTCCATGCCAGTTTTATACAACAGGAATACATTCAGAAGTAAAACTAGGACAGAAAACTATTATAGAGATAGTGGAAAAGTAAATTGTGATGAATGTGAAGCAAAATGTCATAGATACTGATGTTGAAATAAATGAGGAAATGCACATGCTAGTTTAAAAGAAATCGGAGAAACAGAAGCAAAGTGAAATTATGCCACAGACAGATGAAATACAAGATCATCCATGGGAAA
Organism: Terrapene triunguis; assembly: GCF_002925995.2. Classification (NCBI taxonomy): domain Eukaryota; kingdom Metazoa; phylum Chordata; order Testudines; family Emydidae; genus Terrapene; species Terrapene triunguis. The sequence continues at coordinate 48,603,270 of NW_020664413.1, read as the reverse complement.
TTCTGGAATCGACGTGTGTACATAGAACAGAGATGAGAAATTTTTCATAGTAGACGATTACTAGAAAGTTTGAAATGTTCTTAACACCAAAAGCAACACTGCAAAAAAAAAAAAAAAAAAAAAAGAGCAGATAAAACCAAATAATGCATTTTTGACAGCTACTTAGAAGTGCTGTCAAGTGTATATAAAGGTGTTAATTTACAATGCTCAGATGTCAAATGGAAACTAGGCTGAAGATGAAGAATGTCTTAGATGTGGATTCTGTTCTTAGTTGTACCACAGAATAAGGTCAAGATTTTGAAAAGTTGCCTCTACTATTTGGTGTCTCAAATTTTGGATGCCCAGTTGGAAAAATGTAAAGGCATCTCATCGGTAGTTATTTTAACCGTGTCTCAAGGTTGGCACTTAGCCTAATGATAACTCAAGCTGTGTTCCCAAAATCAGTGACCACTTTCCAAAAATTTGGCTTGACTGCATGATCTTGAGCAAACTACTTTAGGCCAAAATTTTCAGTAGTGGTTGGTGCCTCCATTTTTGGTTAAACAATTTGAGATACTTTGGACCTGACTTTTAGAGGCACTGTGCACTTGCTCCTCATATTCACTTGAGTTTGTACTGTGATGGTTCAGCAGTTCTAAAAAATCAAGATCAAGGTGTCTCGAGCTGAGCAGTCACAAACAATGGCCAGTTTCAAAATGTTCCTTAATCTCTATATGACTCAATTTCCTTAACTGTAAAGTAGGAACAATAATATTACTTACCTCACAAACGTGCTGTGAAACTTTGTACAACATTTTGATATCCTCTGACAGGAGATTGTACATACCTGCAAAGTAGTATTGTTTTATTCAACATATATAGATAGATATATAGATAAAATGTCATTTTAAGATATTCATTACATTTCACCTTTTAAAGGAAAAAGATCTCCTTACGTTACAGATTCCCCAAATTATAATCTTGTGTAACATTCTTAATATAGTCACATTAAAGTGGTTTAACATTTTTTGCATTTTTTATATTAACATGCAAAATTAATTACAGTATGTATTATTCAAAGGTAAAATAGGCTAATCCCATTAACAATTAGCGTAGGGAATTAATTAGTACATAACTCATTTTATCTCAAATTCACCAAATGAATACAGAAAACTAAACATATTTCAGAAGGTCCATGTGAATTTATCAGCATTAGTATCCTCATATAGTATCTTCTAGTTCTGCCAGTGATTCCAATGTACCTCATGCCATCTCAAAGATTTTAAATTCTAAAAAATACCTAAGCGCTTTTGTGATCTTCAGGCAGTAGGTCATATGTATTTGCAAAATATTTCCAGTATTATTGTTACGGTGAAGTTTGCAGCAAATGGTTCATGTTCCTATGTAATTAAGCACCCGAAGGTAAATTATTTTCATATTTCTGATAAGAACAAGAGAAGACAAAGTAAGACTCAAGGCTCTGAATAATTTTCAGTACTGGCAGAACTCACAGCAGCTCCATCTGTATCCAAATGACAGGATTTTGTGAAAACAAACACATAGGAATAGAAAACTAGAGAATCAAGCTGAAGCAAAACCAGGACATATGCTATCCAAAGAGAAATGTAATCTACAAACTAGTGCAGATCCTGAACAAAGCAACATGACAGAACATGCACCTGATAACTCATGACAACTATTTTGAGTTAGAAATGTATTTCAGCGTTCTTAGCTTTCTGGAGAAAACAGCTTTTACATAAAATCAAGAACCATAAGAAAATCAGTTCCACAAATCAAACCAATGAGCCAATGTCAGTTAAATGCAGTTTGATTTGAACTGGTGCTAAACTTACTGAAAGCTCTTGGTCAAATTCAGTTATTATGCAAACTATGTGGTTCTCCACTAGTTTTATACCAGTGTAATTTTGTAGATTTCAGTGAAGCTACTCCTGACCTACACCAGTGAAAGCATGCAGAGAATTAGGCCCCAGGTGTGAATAAGTTATCAAATGGGTGTATTGTAATGTAACTTGCCCAATTTGGCTCTCGGTGGGTGCAAAATGAGTGTAAGTTGAATGCTGAAGTAAAATAACTTACACAAGTACATAAAATAAAGTAGCCCCTCTCATCTACTTTACTGTACACATGCACTATCCATAACTCGCTGGGACCAAATTCAGTCCTGCTGTATGTGGGCATAACTACTGATTACTTCAGTTGTCCCAATGATGCGGGTGCTGAATTCAGTTTAAAAAGAATGCCAAGTAAGTGTAAGTTACTCATGTTGATTTGACACAGAAAAATTCTTATGCAAGTGGTTACTATTAGGGGGCGGGGCATGTTTAAGTGCTTTGCTAGTTCTGGGCCATAACACAGACAATGAATGCCAGATTACTGTAAATTACATTTCTGTGGCATTTACATCTCTTGTGGCCAATTTATATTTACAATAATTTTCAGTTCACACTTACATCCCACTCCACCCTGTAACAGACCTCTGAAGTAGAACGTACACCATCCAGGGCAGGCACCAGGCACCCAAGCTGGTGCTTGGGGCGGCACCTGGAGGGGGGCGGCGCGGCGCTCTGGCCGCCGGGGGGAGAGCCGAGCCCCCACCGGGGGGAGAGCCGAGCCCCCGCCGGGGGGAGAGCCGAGCCCCCGCCGGGGCTCGCCGCCCTCGCCCCAGGGCTCCGGCCGCCGGCTTTTTTGCCTGGGGCGGCAAAAAAGCCAGAGCCGGCCCTGACACCATCATTTATGTTACCGCTTAATTTGATGCAATAATTTAAAACCTAAAACATTCAGAAATTGCTTGACTCTAGCATGTATTTCATCCACATGTCTAACCCAAATTTATCAAAATAAAACCTCGAATATTGTATGATTGATAACAATGGTGTAGCTATTACCACATGATAGAAAACAAAGCATAGGCAAAATAATGGAGCAGAATAATACTCTGTCATGCCCGGAAATTTCATCTGCCTAACTCAAACTCCAGAGGATGGGGGAGGGGGAGAGAGTAAGGATCTTTCTGTCTGTAATATGGGTGTATCTGTTTTGGTGACATAGACTTGAAAGATCTCATCATGAATTCCCTGAGCCACACTTATAATTTTGGAAGTAAGACTAGATGAAACTGCTTGAATAATTCAAAAAGAAACATCAACTTTCTATCTTTTTTTAATGTATGAATAAGATTAAATATATTAGTGTTTGAGAAAGCTGAGTGAACAGGAATTTACTGTGAAATCATTAAAAAAAAAAGTTTCCCAACAATGTTTGGGAGGATGAGGGAGAAAAGATGGGAATTGGAAACCATTTATAGATTGCTGATACACAGAATCCTGTGATGTCATTAGCTGTTTGCTGGTAACTATGGAGATACATATGCAGTTAATTAAAGCTTGGTTACCAATAAGAGAACATTTGAAAGTGACAGTGGAATCTTGAACTAAACAAAAAGAAGGAACAATTTGATATTGATGGATAGCACTGGAGGTTTGGTTGATGTACTATAACTGAAATACAATTGATGGTCAGTTGCTAATGAGAGATTTATGTTAGGGTACTTTTATGAAAAACCTGACTTCAGTTTTATGACAGCTGTTATGAAGTTAGATGCATATCTGGTTGAGGCAGCATATGCCAAATGATGACTATTATTGAGACCATATTTTAATATATTTGTACATTTAAACTCCTAGGAAGAGTAGATTAAATCCAGCCAAAGTGGGGGAGGTTGTTCTCTCTCCATGTGCACACAAAGCAAACATGAGAGTTAAGTGCAAGTAAGGAGAAGAGAATGAATGACCCCCAATGTTTATTATGTATTGTCCTCTTGCTGCTGATAATTGTGTGGAAGCAGGCAGCCTTAAATATGCAGTATGACTGTTCACACACACGTTCTATTGTAGTAAATGTTCCAATCTGTTACAAATTGGCCTCTAAATTTACTCAGGCAAGTTTTGCATGCACAACCTGTTATGGGTGTGAGACCCATATTTTGCACAAGCAGCTCAGGCAGACCCTCAGTTACATTATCTGTACATATTAATTTTCATTTCTATGTACAAGTGAGGGTTTTGTGCACAACAAGCATGTGTCTGCAACTTTGCAAAGGAAAATTTAGAGGTTCCTTCTGAAAATTTGTCTCTAAAGCCTTGTCTATGCACAAAAATTGTATTACTTTCAGGGCCGGCTCCAGGCACCAGCTTGCCAAGCAGGTGCTTGGGGCGGCCACTCTGTAGAGGGGCGGCACATCCAGCTATTCGGCGGCAATTCGGCGGATGGTCCCTCACTCCCACTTGGAGCGAAGGACCTTCTGCCGAATTGCCGTCGTAGATCGCTATCGCGGCTTTTTTTTTTTTTTTTTTTTTTTCTTCTTTTGGTGGCAAAAACCCTGGAGCCGGCCCTGATTACTTTAATAACAACACTCTCAGTGTGGATGCAGTTATACCTGTACAAAGGTGCCTTATACTGGCATAGCTTAGTCCCATATGGGAAGAGAAATAAGATATACTGAGTTAAGGTACTGCTGGAATTATTTTTATTTATGTGGGGTATTACCACGACACTAATTTAACCATAAATTCCTTCATTAAATCCAAAGACTGAATGGTATATATACAATTGCTCTAAACATGCCTAAAAAGCCTAAATAATAAGCAGTTTACTGCATCCAAACAGTAACAAAACATTTACAAGCATTTAATTAAGATACTTATATACAGGCTAAAGCCAGGGGTGCTTAGACCCATATTGGTCAGCTCTAACTTGGTTAGGCAGGTGTTACCAGTGAATTTTTTAAGAGTTTACTTTTTTATACCCTTTAACAAACAAGTTATGCCATTGCCAATTATTGGACCTTAGCTAAGGCCAGATGAAGCAGTTTCCTAGATAGCCAATTATTTATTGCACCCGATACCCAGTTAACTGTGTTTTATTTCTGTTACTTCAGTCTAAACCTTAAATAAGATAACACTGATCTTATGGTAGTGAAGGATCACTACAAGTTCAACACAACAAATCTTTTTGCTCATGATCTCATTCTTTTTGGTCACATGCTTTGGGCCTATTGCTCATGCTACTATCCCAACTCAGTTTTAAATCATAGTTCACCCAAACCTAATGTGGGCCTATATTTCTATTAATATAACAGCATCCACACCAAGGGTTAAACTGATATCACTATTTTGGTAAAAAAAAAATCACACGCCAAAACCAAAATAGTTATACACTGGTACAAAAGCTGTAAGTAGGCCTGATCTAAGTGTTTGGCTTAAATCATCAAAAGAAGAGAAATTCAGGGTTAAGTCTACCACTCCATACTTAACTTGTTACATTCTATCTACTATGACATCATCTAACCTAATGCAACATAATTTACAACAACTGGCAGGTGTATGTTTGTTCTTCATTATGCTTTGTCTGAACACTTTGCTATCTCTAGCTGCTCTGATAGTGATCAAGTTATGTGTAATGGATTGTCTAGCTTAAGTGATTGTAGTTGAGAGAAACAGATTGCTTAGTGTGTGGTGTGTACAGATATCGCTGATTAGATTGACACCCCTCTCTGTCCTTACTTTCTGTGATCACACAATGCGGGAACATAAAAATGGGAGAAAGTGGCAGATCATGTTAATTAAAATAATGACTGATTCCCATTGCAGCATGGATAGAATAAAACATTTAAAATTAAAAAAGACAGTTTGAGCTGAGAGAGAAAATAGTTTTGGAGAATGAGGTGCATATTGCGCTTTATTCAGGGGCCATCTTTCCGAAGAGAAACATAAGGTGTTCTCTCATGTCCCAGGGATTCTGGGGCACAAGCAGGAAAGAAAAGGCTCTTTGATCCCTTTTGTTAGCCTTGCACATTTAACATGGTTGTAATATGTGTCTTTAGGTTCTGAGGTATGACAATAAGTGGTTTTCATATCCATGGTAACAAGGAACAGAATTTTAATTGCATTCTGTAGTAACCAGGATTTATTGCAAACTTTCCAGTTTTGTGCAGTGACTTGAAAATATGACCTATAATTGCTGGTTTCATCAGTGAGACCACATAGAGACAGGATGGATTACAAATATCTACAGTGAAAAGGACAATGTGCACTTATTGGATTAAACTAGTTACCTTCTTCCTGATATACATTCTCACACACATACAAAATTCATGTAGGTGAAGGTTGCAGGGACATATCAGTGGTTTGAGTGCATATTATCTTTCAAGAATGGCAGAGGTTAATAAAAAAAACACCAAAACAAACCCCTCAATTGTTAGAAGCATAGAAAATGCACGGTTAAGGTTGTGTTTCTCCAAGTTGGCTGTGCATAATTTCCCCCATGTCCAATCACCTCAAATTTTTGTAGAAAACATTTGCCAAACTAACCTATTAATTCTGAGGTCAAGATAACTTGTTGGTAGATGTCAGAGTGAGGGCCAAAGTTGGAAATACAATGGAAATTCTGTTGAGTGACTACCATCTATCCATAATTTCTTGGCTTCCATACAAATTTACGCTGGCAATTACTGGCATCCAAGTTGGATCCTTCTAATTGAGTACATCACAGTCATTGGCATAAAAAAGCTCCATTTATAACACCAAATTCTCAAATCAACCTATGCAGAATGGTAGTGTTGCCACCCATGTTCATGTGCCTTGTCCGGGCTAGTTAGTTTTAACTGTTTTTAAATATAATGTTTTAAAACTGGACAGCACAGTTTGGGACCATGCAACCAAATTTTAAACAATGTTTTAATCTAGTAACAAAACTCTATGCATCCGAAGAAGTGAGGTTTTTACCCATGAAAGCTTATGCCCAAATAAATCTGTTAGTCTTTAAGGTGCCACCAGACTCCTTGTTGTTTTTGTAGATACAGACTAACACGGCTACCCCCTGACACTTAACAGAAGTATAGTCCAACTTTGCTAAAAGGGTATTTTTGGTCATGGTCATGGTCTACCACCAACAAAAATTGTAACGTTTGCAAAGTGGTCATTTGGACACTCCAGACCAGTTTTGGAAAGTGTTTCATTAATGTAGTTTGCAATCATTTGGAAACTCTTTTTCCTTTAATGACAGTGTCAACAAGACTATCACTTTGTCTTCACTAGATTTTACTGTGAGGTAAGTAAGGGAGGTCAACACTATTCCGTTGCCAGTGGTTGACTTCACGGTTAAAACTACAGTGCCTTGTCTCCACGAGGATTTTACAGTAGAATAACTAACACCTCTTTTTCAGTGAAGACATAGCCTATCTTCCATTAGTATCCACGACTACCATCAGTATGACCCAGCGGGCAAGAAAAATGAACAGTGCAGCATTGCTGTGTGAACTTTGACAGCATAGCTGATCAGGGCAATGGTAGCAGAGTTTGAGGTTTTACCTTCACTTCTGAAAGTGGAATTGAGAGCTTTTAGAAGTTGGTGTCACCATAAATGAGAATAAAAACCTTAAAATGGACCATAAATAATGCTGGCAAAAAAAATGACCATAGAAAAATTGAAAAGAGAGAAGAAGGTGTTGGGATTTGGGAAGAAAGGATGCAAGAACTAATCTGAATACAGGCTTTTAAATGGTTATTGGAACAGAAATCAGTAATGCCAACCCCCAGCATTCAAAATTCATGAATCAGGTGCAAAAAATTACAAGGTTGACTTAAAAATGATAAGTTAGGGGTTCTTTTTATTTGCCTTCTGGTTTTTGAACCTTTGGGGTTCACATTTTTAAGCTGTCCTCTGCAAGAAGGCTTTTTATTTTTAACTAAGAACACCAAATATCACAATATGTATGATAAAATCATGAGAGTAGAAAACACTAACATCTAGCAGTCCATCCTCCATTCATAAATTCCTGCTGAAGTCATTGGAAAATCTGGATGTATTAGGAATGCAGGATCAGGTCCATGGTGATCACATTTGATATTAAGGTTACATTTACAAATCCTTTATAAAGGATTATGGCCCAGATTTTTAAATGTATTTAGATGTGGCTCTGCTCAGTGTCACAAGATGGCTAAGTCCCATTTCCAAAATAAATGTAGGCACTTAGGAACCTAATTTTAATTGACTTTCAGTGAGACATAGCCACCAATGTCATCTTTGGAAATGAGACATCGCCATTCAAGTCACTTAGGCCTTGCAGCGCTGAGTGGAGCAATACCCATAAACCTTTACAAATATGGACCTGTATTATTAGTGGATGTTATAAGTGTGTTACACATGTGAACAGTATAGATCAGGGGTCGGCAACGTTGGCACGCGGCTCGCCAGGGTAAGCACCCTGGCGGGCCAGGCCAGTTTTATTTACCTGCTGACGCGGCAGGTTCGGCTGATTACGGCCCCCACTGGCCGCGGTTCGCTGTCCCGGGCCAATGGGGGCGGCGAGAAGTGGCGTGGGCGAGCGATGTGCTGGCCGCGTCTTCTCGCCACCCCCATTGGCCCGGGACGGCGAACCGCGGCCAGTGGGGGCTGCGATCGGCCGAACCTGCCGCATCAGCAGGTAAATAAAACTGGCCCGGCCCGCCAGGGTGCTTACCCTGGCGAGCCGCGTGCCGAACGTTGCCGACCCTGGTATAGATGGTTATAAGTCACAGTGATAAGTAACTTGTTGAACTCTAACAGTTGATTAACCATTTACTAACTCTTTATAAACAATATAAAGTGTAACTGGGTACTAAATACTCCCTTTTTCTTTTAATTTACTCATATTAATTTTAATAGGCATTCTGACTGAGTAAATATTTGAACTTAGTCAAAACTGAAGCATTTGGTCCATTGTTAGCTGATATGTAAATAGACCGGTCCCATAAGGACTGTAATGATGTCATATCTGTGTTATACATGAGAGCTTAAATGGGTGCATGACATCAAAAAAAGGCCCAAACCAGAATGCATTTTTAGATGACCTTTATCCTAACTCATGTGATTTAGCAGTAAGTTATCCAAATGGCTGTCACAGACCACTATTTACAGAGGCTTGGAATTGATAAATATCATGAAGTTAAAAAAATTTAGGCTACAGAAATGGAGATATTTCATCGTATAATATATCAGAGGGGTAGCCGTGTTAGTCTGAATCTGTAAAAAGCAACAGAGGGTCCTGTGGCACCTTTAAGACTAACAGAAGTATTGGAGCATAAGCTTTTGTGGGTAAAAACTTCACTTCTTCAGATGCATCGTATAATAAGAATTCTGAGAGCAGAGATTCAAAATGCAGCCCAATTAACTGGGAGGCTTTTTCTTTATTATTTATATTAGGGTAGTTCCTGAAGACCCCACTCAAGGATCGAAACCCCATTGTGTTAGGTACTATACACATACAGAGTATGAGACAGCCCCTCCCTTATAGAGCCTGTATTTTAAATAGACAGTACAGACAAACAGTAATAGATAAGTGGGCTCGGCACATATAAGCAATGTACTGTTTTGTAAAAAATAAATCCAGGCACATACACAGGTCTGGGGTTAATATTGTATTGCTAGCCAAGTTTCAGAATGTAACAGCTCTTGGAAAACCACCATAATAATCAGTGCTGGGGCTTTCAGATTATACAACAGATCAGTGCCTTTAAAGAGAGACACATACATCTTCAAAATAAAGATACTTTATGGGTATTTCAATACAACCCTAAAGATTAAATTTGTCTAATCTTATACACAATCTAAGAATGATCTGTAGTGTTGTAAACTACAGTGTGTAAAGATTTAGGCCTTTCCCTTTTGAAAAGTTGAAGTAGGGGAAATTTAACAGCTAGCAGCCTGTGGGGCATCATTTTATTGAAAGGAAAAAGCTCCACATGTGGCGGTTTTTCATTTTCCAAATACTCTCCATGGTGAGCATACATGAACACATTTAGGAAATACTGAAACATACCTTATTAAAGGCTCATTGGATCCCCTTGCTGCAAAACCAGCTGCCGTGCTGCTTATATTTCAGAGTAGGTTTCTACAGACATTGTGCCATTTTCCTATGGTGCATGAGTAATTTGCTCTATAAATTGTGCCATTTAAACCCCATATATCAACGAAAGCCGTGTCCCATCACCACCTGTTTGGCAAACCATAACCTATAGTCTCCATAACTCTAATTTGCTGAAATATCTGAGAGTAAGAAAGGATAGTGGCAAGCAGGCAGCTGAGGTAATGCTGTAGCCCAATAATGCGTTTCTCTGTTAGATCCTTTGCGTTAGATGACCCAGATCCAATTTCAAGTGCCATTACTTGAATCAGAACGTTTGCTTTATTTTGACTGCGCCAGCAAGAATAACAAAGTGAAGTGGAAAAAAGTGGAAGGGTGATTTGTTGAGTATAAATAAGAAAAATGAGCTCTGCTTGAGAATTGCGTTTGAACTTTTCAGGCTTTGTACATCCACTTTCTTAAACCCCAATAGACCAGCACCTTCAAAGTTTTTTATTTCACATATTTTTTTAATATATCCTAAGAAAAGAAATAATTTTCTGAGGTCCTGGAGGACCAAGGCTATTGCTTTATGAAATAGTCCTAAGGCTATATTTTGGGTTCCCATATATATAAAAATATTGGAACGAGAGCTTCTGTTTCATAGTAGTCTGCTGGGCTGGGCTCTAAACACAAATAGGGGCATATGAAACCTAGTTCTGTTCTTCCATTCACTGGATCAGGAACCATCACTGGCAGGATTCTGGTCTGCTCAGTCTCTTCTCACTGTGCATCTAGCTCCCATTGACATTAGTGGGAGTTTTAAGTCAATGGGAGATATGTGGGTAATGTCTCATAAAAAGTTCTTTGGAAGTGTGCCCCATACGTATAAAGAAATTGAATAATTTCTTTATGGGTATTTCAATACAACCCATAAGATTAAATTTGGCTAATCTTATAGACAATCTAAGAATGATCTGTAGTGTTGTAAACTACAGTGTGTAAAGATTTAGGCCTTTCCCTTTTGAAAAGTTGAAGCAGGGGAAATTTAACAGTTAGCATGTCCCATTGACATTAGTGGGCGTTATAATCAGGCACAGCTCTCCCAGCCAGAACAGTCGGTCATTTGGAGCTGCAAAATATTTGGTAACTCTTTGTGTGGATAAGATGACCATAGGCTGGTGGAGTTGAGGGGTGGATCTTTCCTGTTTGGTCTAGGGCAGCTGAACCATTAGAGCCTGCACTAGTTATGTGAGCATAGGGAGAAGTGAATACCCCACTGCTAAATAAATAAACAAACAGCCAGAAAAATGGTAATCTGTCATTAATGGGGAGTAATATGTAATTGTGCATCTCCGATGCCCAACCACTAGAGAGCATCTGTATGTATGATATCCCAAGTAATGGAGCAGTATAGTGTGGCACAGCAAGAAGCAACACAGCAGCTCTATAAACAAGCAGGTTACTTAGCTCTCTGTCCCTGTCTTAACTGGCAAGTTTCTGGGTCCAGATGTAACAGGTGTAACACCGTATACATAAAGGAAGAGGATAAATACTGCAGGATGGCAGCTAGGAGATTATGCAAGACTGTTTACACAGTTCATTTAAGTTTGGTCATTGTGCTTTGTAAGTATCACATATACCAAACACCTTGCCTTTTCCTGGTGCTTTCTAAGTGTTCACATACACATTCACTGAGCTAATATGTTATTTGCTTCAACAACAGAGAATGTTCTAAAATGATTTGACCTCACTGTAGATAACAGAACAAAAGGATCCTGAGTCTTGGATCTCTTGCATCTATTGCCATATTAGGAAATTAGAACCAAATGTTTGTCCGTGTTTCAGACATATGGAGACACTTTGGCATTAAGTTAATGTCTCAAAATGTGTCTGTTCATAATTAACTGAATCTATCTTGCTTGTGAAATTAATGCTGGGGTGTCGTGTGGAGGGAGATACTTATAAAATGATATTTTAAAAAAATATTGTGATCTGCACGGAGTACTGTACATTTTTCATTAATACCATTTGCAGTCAGTTGTACTGTACATGCCTTGCCTTGTCAAGAAGGACAAGAAAAAAGGATATTTATTTTCCATGTTAGAAGAATCCTGAATTTGGTGTGAAAAATAGCAACATATTTGGAAGGCTTAAATCAGCTCCAGATCTAGGAACAATAGCATACCGTTGTGTGGTTTAAAACACAGGAGTATGAGATAATATATAAGGCCCTGATATTGCAACATGTATATGCTTAATTTTATGTAAATGAGTAGTCCACTGGGATTCATATATTTTGATAATAGCATATATGTACATATAGACTCTATTACTTATGGGCTGAACTGTGGCTTTGTCACAAGTTCTGAGCAAGGGGCAGGATGTTGTAGCATTGCTCCTGGAGCAGGCTGGAAGATAGTGTGTGACAAGGAGTGGCCAGCTGTTACTCAAGTGTACTATGCTATAAGCTTTGGTATTGATCTGGGGTGGTATATGAAGGGGGGATAAAAAGGAATCCGTTGGAAGTATATTTCTAAGAAACAAATATAAATAATCTAATTTTCAAAGCAGGTTTATATAAAATTTATCTTCCTAATGAATATGAAAATCAGCTGTTCAGATTATTTGTATATAGTTTTCAGTACTAAAAATATATTTTTGTGAAGACAAGTTTGATAGGAAGTTTTATAGTGGCTGTAGAAATCCAAATGAAAAGCTAAGTGGAAAAAGATTCACATGTTTAAAACAAGAACTGTGTTGAATAGACTGTTGTTGATTTGTTAGCCATAGTGATAATGAAATCAAAGCCAGAAAAAAAGATACTTAGTTTCCAGAATTCCCACTTAGCTCCAGGAAAGTAATTTCCAATCTGCTGTACATTGGCTAATTCTAATCTGTTCCTGGAGATTTTTTCCCTAGACAGCACCACTTAATATGCCTGATTCTTATGGTACATTAACCTGATATTTGTTTCACTCTTCTAATTAAATGCAGTTCTATGAAGATACATTACAGAGAGACACACTATGATGATGATGCATTCCTCAAAAAATACAGGAAATGTGTATTTTGGGGCATGCTTGACATTAGTGTTGATTACCCTTAATATCAACATTTTTGGCATGCTGCATGCTCTAAAATGAATTTGCTTTCCTGCTTAAAAGTTCGTTCTTAACTACAAGATCTATCATGCCAGACTTGTGCTATCAGGCAAATTTGTTCCAGGCTCCACAACTTTTTCACTTGATGTGAAGGTGTATTAAGTATCTTTTAAATGCAGTATTTAGTAACATAGTATGGTTCCAAAATTAACCATTGAGATGAATGAAAATACAGTAACTCCTCACTTAAAGTCCTCCCGGTTATCGTTGTTTCGTTGTTATGTTGCTGATCAATTAAGGAACATGCTCGTTTAAAGTTGTATAATCCTCCCTTCCCCCTGCTCCTGTGCCCCGCTTACACCATTTCCATAGAGCAGGGGGTACACACAACAGGGTTCAGGACAGAGGGAGCTTCCAGGCAGCAGCTGCCAAGCTGATCTGCCTTGTTAATTAGTGTACTTAAGACTGGGGTCAGCTACTTAAAGGGGAAATGTGCATCTCTCGCTCTCAGACACACGGTGTGTGTCTCTGCCTCTGTCTGCTATGCTCTCTCCCCTCCCTCCATGCTTGCTGCCTTGTACATTAACAACCAGTTAGCCCTTGAGGGCTCAGCCAAATGCTAGTTCATCATTTAGCAGTAAGTCATTCCCTGCGAAATATCCCACCCTCTGACTTCACCACCTCAACCGAGCTTCACAATCATCCTTGCTGTGTACCAGTATTAAATTGTTTGTTTAAAACTTATAGTCTGTGTGTGTATGTGTGTGTGTGTGTGTGTGTATGTATATATATACACAGTATATATATATATATATATAGTCTTTTGTCTGGTGAAAAAAAATTCCCTGGAACCTAACCCCTCATTTACATTAAATCTTATGGGGAAATTGGATTCGCTTAACATTGTTTCGCTTAAAGTCGCATTTTTCAGGAACATAACTACAACGTTAAGTGAGGAGTTACTGTAAATTCTATCAACATAAATTACTTGAAAACTCAGAATGGATGTAATCCCACAATAATGGTATATGATTTTCATTTATTACCTATATGCTACCCAGTATAGGGTGCTATCAAAATTAATTGAATGCAAATGGTGTAGGCTAAAATTGCATAGAAGGGCTTAACTGAATGGGAAAAAAAGATGGGAAATTCATAGTTCAGGCTGCTACTCCGATTCCTTTAACTCGCTGATTCCAAACTTTTAAAAGCTGAACCATGCCTTCAGGAAAAGTACATAAGAACGGCCATACTGGGTCAGACCAAAGGTCCATCTAGCCTAGTATCCTGTCTTCTGACAGAAACCAAAGCCAGGTGCCCCAGAGGGAATGAACAGAACAGGTAATCATCAAGTGATCCATCCCCATCGCCCATTCCCAGCTTCTGGCAAACAGAGTCTAGGAACACCATTCCTGCCCATTCTGGCTAATAGCCATTGATGGACCTATCCTCCGTGAACGTATATATTAATTTCATTTGGTGACCCCTAGTTCTTATAGACTCATAGACTCATAGACTTTAAGGTCAGAAGGGACCAATATGGTCATCTAGTCTGACCCCCCGCATGATGCAGGCCACAAAAGCTGACCCCCCCACTTTCCCTTATCTCTGCTGTTGAAGTCTCCTGATTGTGATCTAAAGACTTCAAGTCGCAGAGAATCTTCCAGCTTGCGACCCCTGCCCTATGCTGCGGAGGAAGGCGAAAAACCTCCAGGGCCACTGCCAATCCACCCTGGAGGAAAATTCCTTCCCGACCCCAAAAATGGCGATCACCATTCTTGTGTTATGAGAAGGAGATAATGACACTTCCTTATTTACTTTCTCCACACCAGTCATGATTTTATAGACCCCTATCATATCCCGCCTTAGTTGTTTTCTTTTCCAAGCTGAAGAGTCCTAGTCTTATTAATCTTGCCACATATGGAAGCCACTCCATACCCCTAATTATTTTTGTTGCCCTTTTCTGAACCTTTTCCAATTTCAATATATCTTTTTTGAGATGGGGTGACCACATCTATCCATGCACTATTCAAGATGTGGGCATACCATGTATTTATATAGAGGCAATATTATATTTTCTGACTATTATGTATCCCTTTCTTAATGATGCCCAACATTCTGTTCGCTTTTTTGACTGCCGCTGCACACTGAGTGGATATTTTCAGAGAACTATCCACAATGACTCCAAGATCTTTTGTAAAATCTTGGCAAACCCATCATGCCCATTCTCCAACCTTATAATGTGGTGTTAACGGCCTACTCAAAATGGCAGTCCCTCAGAGTAGATTGTGTCTTTCTCCATAATATGATCGTTCCTTTCCTTCCTTATATGCAGCAGTGAAATAGTTAACTATGTTGACATTTAAAGTGTCTTCATTGGTATCGGAGTTAGCAATCAATGAAAGAAGCAGACAGTTCCCACCTCAGAGCTGTCGTTTCAGGTTCTATGAAAACTCAGCCAGACATCACAGACTCGAGTCACATTTTCAAGATTTTCTTCACAATTATAACAACTAGAGACATACGGGTTTGGGAGCTCCAGAGGCATTGGAAACAAGAAGGCCAGCTATCATGGATATCACTCCTCCTCCCTCTTGGTACTTTCCCAACATTCTGTCATTGGCTGGTTGCCATCCTCCCTGTGGTGTGTTAAAATTGGGGAGAGGAAGATAATGCAGCTCAGAGTTACTTACGATGCAAGGGAAAATTCCACCTTAAGAAGCTGTTAACAAACTCTTCTCTGTAGCTGCTCTTGTTGGTCAGGTGGAGATCAGCCACCCCTCTCCCCAGCATGGTGGCAAAGGAGGTAAAGAGACTTGAATAAGAATGCACAATGGGAAGTAGGTATTGTATAGTTATCTGCCCTTCCTTTCCACATTGTCCAGTTCACGGGTTTTCTGCTTCTTTCTCGGTTGCACAGAGGGAGAGAAGCACATAGGCCATTGTGTGAAAATCACATCCTGCTTACCATACTCCTGAATAATTTCCATTGCATACATTGCAGTTTTACCAGAATAAGTAATATAGGATCAGCACTCAAAGTTGTGTTAAATAGTGGGGAAAAAATGTGCAAAAATGTTTGCAGTTTCATTTGGGGCAATTTTGCAACCAAAACAACTTTTGATGGGAAAACTTCATTGCACAAAGGATACAAAACCCTGAATTTCCCCATATTTTTGTTAAATCCATCCTTGCTTGGAAATGGGCTTAGTTTTACTTTAAAAAAATCTATTTTTCCAAGTGATATTTCATTATTTTTGACTCAAAAATGGGTCCATTTTCACTTAAATAGTCAATTTTAAAATAAATAAATACTAAAATTTACATTTTCTTGTGAAAATAGAGCAAGCTTTTCAAGATAGATATTTTGTTTTATAATATGTTACTGGAATACAAAGAAATAACTTTCTTTTTGCAGTGAAATGTAAAAAAATATTTAAATTCTGAGTATTTTCAGTTTTGTTGCAAAACATTTGCGTAGCTTTACAAGGACACATTAAGAAAAATCAATCAATCAATGGATTGAATAAGAAGAAAATGTTTAGTACATAGAAAACTTTCCCTCACAACTGTAAAGCAGATATCACAGAAGAAAATACTGTTTGGCGTATAGTGTAAGTAGTACTTTTTTGTTTTTATGTTTTCATAAACTAGAAAGGACTTTAATGAATTTTTAATTTTTAAGCTAGATGGCACATAAGTATGTGATTTTGAAACTAATTCTCTTTTGAAACCAGTGCTATTAAATTTTTTATCTTTTTCCCATCTGATTCTTGCCAGTTGCAACTGGCAGCATGCCAATATATTATTATGCTTATTTCTTTCTTCTTGCAAAATGACAATAACTTGTAAAATGTGACAAGGCCATGAGGGCCTGTTATAATCAGATAAAATGATAGTGTTAGCAAAATAATACATAAAAGTCTCCTGTCATGTATGTTGATCTGAACAATTCATGTTGAAGAAGGCAATGTGCTGGACACTATAATGCTAGATTAGAAAAGTCTTAGAATAGTTAGATCAATAGCTTTCACATGCAAAGGGCTATGATCTTTGTTCAAGTAAACCATAATTCTTCCTCTGGTTTTCTGAAGATTTTACCATAAGAAGTTTCAGTATGAGTGGGTGGATGCAGCAGGAAGCTACCACTTATATCCTAGAAAAATGAGCTCCTATGATATAAAAATACACATGAAACGTGGCACAAAGGCCTTTTTGTCTCTTGAGGCTGGCAGGGATTGCTGTGAAGATGGAAAATCACATAGAAGAGTTCATTAAAGGTATTGATTGGAGATGTACCAGCCATTCACTGAAAGGGAAACCGAGCACTAAATCTACAGTGGCTTTTGAAGCAATTGGAATTTTG
Organism: Terrapene triunguis; assembly: GCF_002925995.2. NCBI lineage: Eukaryota > Metazoa > Chordata > Testudines > Emydidae > Terrapene > Terrapene triunguis. Next base: position 48,585,920 of record NW_020664413.1, on the reverse strand, counting down.
GAGCAAAAGCAGGTCTGCAATTATTAAACAAAAATTCAGTGGTACAGTACATAAAGCTAATCTTTCCCCTTATGGAAAAGCACAGTTGTGCTATTTTAACTAGCTCAGTTGCTTCTTGATAATATTTAATTAGAGACAATTAAAATAAGTCTTTGCAAGGCTTTGAAAAATGATATTCAAGAGCGCATAAGGGGCTTTTTTATTTTTTTAATGCATGTATTAGGCCAGAATTTACTAAGCATTGGGGGTTGGAAGTGTGTAAATTTTGTACAAAAGCATAGGAAATCAGAGTTGTGCTGCAAGAAATTGGAGCACAGTACATAGCTTAGTTTTATATGGGACATCATAGAATAAGGTTGCCAACTTTCTACTTGCACAAAACCAAACACCTTTGTCCCCGCCCCTCCTCTGAGGCCCCGCCCATTCTCCAAGGCCCCACTCATTCCATCCCCCCTCCCTCTGTTGCTCACTCACCCCATCGTCACTCACTTGCTCATTTTCACTGGGTTGGCTCAGGGAGTTGGGGTGCAGGAGTGGGTGAGGGCTCCGGCTGGGGGTGCAGGCTCTGGGGTGGGGCCAGAAATAAGGTGTTCAGGTGCGGGAGGGGGCTCTGGGCTGAGGCAGTGGGTTGGGATGCGAGAAGGGGTGCAGTCTCTGACTGGGGGTGTGGGCTCTAGAGTGGGGCTGGTGATGAGGGGTTTGGGGTGCAGGAGGGGGCTCTGGGCTGATGCAGGGGGTTGGGGTTGGGGTAGGGTGTGTGTGTGAGGGCTCCAGCTGGGTATGAGAGGTTTGGGGTGTAGGAGGGTGCTTCAGGTTGGGACTGAGGGGTTTGGAGGGATGGAGGGGGATCAGGGCTGGGGCGGGGGTTGGGATGTGTGTGGGGGGGTGAGGGCTCTGGCTGGGGGTGCGGGCTCTGGGGTGAGTCTGGGGATGAAGGATTTGGGGGTGCAGGAGGTTGCTCTGGGCTGGTACCGAGGGCTTCAGAGGGCGGGAGGAGGATCGGGGCTGGGGTAGGGGGTTGGGGCGCAGGCTCCAGGCGGCGCTTACCTCAAGCAGCTCCCGGAAGCAGCGATATGTCCCCTCTCTGGCTCTTACATGGAGGTGCAGTCAGGGGGCTCTGCATACTGCCCGTCCGCAGGCGCTGCCCCACAGCTCTCACTGGCTGTGGTTCCCGGCCAATGGGAGCTACGGAGCTGGCGCTTGGGGCGGAGGCAGTGTGTGGAGCCCCCTGGCTGCCCCTACGCCTACGAGCCGGAGGGGGACATGCCACTGCTTCCAGGAGCTGCACAGAGCCTGCCTTAGCCCCGCTGCACTGCTGATTGGACTTTGAACGGCCTGGTCGGCGGTGATGACTGGAGACGCCAGGGTCCTTTTCGCCTGGGTGTTCCAGTCGAAAATCAGACACCTGGCAACCCTATCATAGAATCATATGTAATCCCCATCTGGAGTTTGCCAGCTGCTGGAACTCTAGACTGAGCCTCTACAGAGTCATATCCTATGGAGTACAACAATAATGGCTACCAGTGCCCTTTCACACCATTTCCCAGCATGCTTGGAGTCAGGACTGGGGCAGAATGGACTAGAAACTCCCACTGAGGCCATAGAGAGGTTTCTGCATGGTGTCATCTGGACCAGCAGTTTGCTGGGCCAGTGATGAGCCAGGGCTGATCAGCCCCTCAGTGGGAGTGGACAGCTTCACTCAGAGACTAGTTTTAGTTTCAGTTTCAAGCTCTGAGTTGGGAACGGAGAGAGAAGAGAACAGCTTAGGGAGATGCTGCTTAACTCCCCCTCCCCACAAAGGGAATCTTTGAACTGCTGTGGGACCAGTGCATGAGTCAGGCAGTTCCAGCCTCACAGAGACTAGCGTCCAGAGTGGTAGAGATCCAACCTGATGCTGGCTACCAATAGCCAGCCGAGACCACAACCTCCCGCCCCCGGATTCCAGACCAGGGAGCCAGGAAAGGACCCTGCCCCATTGTAAACTTTGTTTAAGTTGGGCTCTGACTGGGGGTGTGGGCTCTAGAGTGGGGCTGGTGATTCCAGAGCTGCAGCACTTGCCTCTAGACTCATCCTTAGTGTACCATCTGCCTGGGAAGGTGCCAGGGAGGAAGGTGGGGGGAGGGATAAATTGTGAATGTTGGGAGGTAGGAAATTTGTTGAGTTGTTAATGTTTAGTACTTATTAACCCTAATTCTCTCCTTCCCCAGATCTTATTTTCCTGTTCCCAACAAAGTCCCCTTTTGTTATATTGTTATTTTTGGATGTCATTTATTTGCTGGGGTTCGTATTGATGTACTTTGTTTCCTGTCTACTGGGTTTTATACCACTTGCCAGCAGTGGTAGCATTATTCATTTTTCCAAGAGACAGCTCGCCTTGTGTCTCAGATACAGGGTGGAATCACCTTGGGTGGAGGCACCAGGTTTCACAAAAAATAATCCAGGACCCAACCCATGTGAGGAGAGAGGAGAAGCCACTCCAAGTAGAAAGCACCAGGGAGGAGGTTTGAGTTGCATCTTGTGAGAGTAGCTACATGTAGAAATGTAGGGCTGGAAGGGACCTCAAGAGGTCATCTAGTCCATCCTCCTGCGCTGAGGTAAGAAAAGTATATGTTGATACCTAAATAGCCGGTCACTTGCATATGTCTTGTTTCTATCTGACCTAAAATAGTCTGTTTCAGGAGTTGTATTTTCTGATTGGTCTTTATAATCGTGTGTTTCTGTATTCTATTTTAATGGATTTTTGTGTTGTGCAATTTCAATACTTAACCCTTTGGAGATGGCAGATGTCTTAGTAGGCATTCATTTGGCAGATGATCTAGGAAATGCCATTTTTCTTGAAGTGAAATATTTTATTTATGAAGGGGGTTTTACACGTTAAACTTGAAGCAAGCATCTGAAGTAGAAAGTGTCTTTTATTTTCAGAGGTTATTGAATTAAAATCTTTTTTTAAAAATATTGTTTTACATGTCATGCTGTTGGTGGCTCTTTTTTGACCATTTAACAGTCTGCACCATCTCAAGTCATACATAGACTTCAAATCCCATTGAGGATGCATTGTCTGTTTTTTCTCACAGTGCAGTATGGGTGAGTGAATAATCAACCCTTATCATTGTCAGCAGGCATGGAGATGAGATGCCCACAGTTGTGGCCAGATAATTTTTCCATTGCATGGATAGGAGAAACTTGATATTGAAAGGGAATTTTCTACCTCGGATGTTGGCAGAAGTTGTCAAGTAAGGTTGAACCATAGCTACCCGAAGGATTGTTTTAAGGTTTGTGTTACATATAGTCCAGATGAAACAGGAGTAAAATCACAGGAAAAATATTAGACAAACTTCTTTACTCAGTCATATGCTGGACACTAACATATATATATATACACAAATTGTCCACCTCACTGGAGAGAGCTGGACAAGACTCTATGCGCCACATATGCTCCACTGAGCCATTAACATGTGCCTTGTGCAGGCTTTCTGCCCTGCAGGAGGAATTTTACCCATGTGAAGGGCAGTATGTTGGTTTTCTTCATGGGAGGCAGGTGGGGGATGGGGGATTTCACCCTTAATTAGATTAACTTTATGGAAAATTCCCATAATAATTAATAGAGAATAACTTGTCTATAGGATTTTTTATTAATCAATAGAATTTTATAGCAGGAATAGAATTCTCAATAGAATTCTTTAGGCTGGAATAAAATCCTATACAAGTGTATCATTCTCTATTAAAGTCTACAAGTTTATAGAATAATAGTGTCTATAGAACCCTATTAAATTTGTAGATGATCTTTTCATAGATTTGTAGAGTTTAAGGCCAGAGAAACCATCTAGTTTGACCTCCTATATATCACAGGCCATTACATTTCACCCAGTTTCCCTGTTTGGGCCCAGTAATTTACCTTTACTAGCTCTTCTTCCTAATTGGGGAATTATTTTTCCTTGTATACCGTTGCGCAGATGCATGGTGGGGAATGTGGCTCTTTTGTAGCTTCTTAATAGTCTCTAGAGGGTCAAACATGTCTTATCCCTTTGCATGTATGTTTGTAGGAAAGGATACTTAACAAGGCATAGTCTACCACAAACTTGTTAAGTATCAGAGGGGTAGCCGTGTTAGTCTGGATCTGTAAAAGCAGCAAAGAGTCCTGTGGCACCTTCTAGACTAACAGATGTATTGGAGCATGAGCTTTCGTGGGTGAATACCCACTTCGTCGGATGCAGTGCATCCAACGAAGTGGGTATTCACCCACGAAAGCTCATGCTCCAATACGTCTGTTAGTCTATAAGGTGCCACAGGACCACAAACTTGTTGTGCAACATGGAGTAAACTATGTTTTTGGGTCAAATTCTAAAGTACCTAACTACAGTGGGAGCTTTGTCTGAGTAAGGAGTAAAAACTGGATAGGCATTTCAGGGGTTAGTCCATTATAAAGAAAAGAAGAATTTATTATTTCTCATTTCTGTTTGTCACAAATGGTGACAACCAAGGGTTTCATCCAATGTTCCATTTCTACTATAAAAATGAATTTTATCATTGCAATGATGACAATATTTTTATATTGCACTGTTGTGTTGCAGTTTCCTGAAAACTCATTAAATCGAAGTACTGAGATGCAATAGTGAGCTACATAACTAAAAGTTTTTTGATCATTATATCTTATTAGTATTCGCTGATTAATCTTCTAAAGCCCTCTCTCAGCATTAAACCAGGGAAGAATTCTTTGAGTGGTGTTATTTTTTTGGTTGTTAGAAAGTATTGGTTGTCAGAAATCTGGAGGAGATATCCTCACAAATAAAAATATTTATGCTCTAGAAGGTTCCGAAGTGCTTTTCACCATGACTTACATAGTATATCAGAATCACTTCACACAACAATGACGTTCAACCACCTCAGGGAGTAAGGGTGGCAGGAACTCTTACTGTAGCAATTTTTGATAAACATTGTACAATAGCATATGATAATAATCTGCACATTTTAGCAATGGGAAATTAGAATGTAAACATTGTTTTAGAATAAATTATCATTCTATTTTTCCTGAACATGAACTTGAGTAAATTAAATTAAACTCCTAGACACAGTGGACTAAATTCTGCCCATAATTACAGCCATAAAACCCTATTTGCAGGATTAAAATTGATTACATTTTTTCCCCAGAGAATGAGAGAGGTTTATTTTAATATTTTGCATGTCTGAGCCAAAAGCAGAGCTTTTGATTAAATATTGGCTTATTTAAAATGATTAACAAATAACCTAGTAATATTGGAATTTAGAAATAACTGAGGTTAGTTAGGGCACATAAATGATGTATTTGAGTTAAATTTTGGAACCTATATGGCTGTCTAATTACGTAAGGATATGTTTTCAGAAAGGGCACAGAGTCCCCATTAATATGTGCATAAATAGTGTGCATTGCTCACATACACAAAGCTGAACATTGTAACCCATGTGTCATGTTACAGAAAAAGAAAAGAACAATAAAACCATGCACCAAGAATTGTGGTTAGTGAATGCAATCCAATCACTGGTCATCCTTTTTATGGTTTCATTAAAGAATATCTACTGTCTATTACTATGATATGTGTATTATCACTTGAGATAATACTTTCAAAAATAGAAACAAATTCTTGGAAATATTTTTGCTTTGTTCCTCAAAATTTCAAAAGATTCCAGATTTTCCAACTAGCTCTATTAATCAGATACTTAGAGGTTGAAGGAAATTGCACAACCAGTCTTAAAACAAAATCTCATAATGGTAAGTAAAGGGTGACTCATTAATTCAGAACTACTTTATTAATACCATAATTATCTATCACTCACCAACCACCTCTCTCAGAGATGGAAAGTAGTTATAGAGCACAAAGAGAGAACTCTGAGCTAGATGTTTTTGTAAGGTACTACATTTGAATTAGACTATATCTGTAAATTGCCCTGCTCTGCATAATATCAAGAACATACTGAGCCCTGAAGCCATCAGGTTCCTTATTTTCTCCAGGTGTTGACATCCAAGAAATGCCTTGAAATAGGGGGGGACTTCTGGACACAAGTTACAATTATTTGTGACTGAGTTCCATTTACCATGAAGTTTCCAAGATAGTGCAACCTAATTAAATGTGGCAGACCGAGTGCATTCTGGGCCAATGGAGGTCATGCAGTTACTTAGTGTTAATTATTTAAATAAATTATTTAAAATAAATAAATTAGTATGTTGAAAGAAACATTTTAAACTGAAGCACACACCTTTTTGATGCAAGCAGGCATAGGCTCCTGAATCAGTGTGTGCTAACATAAATAACAGAATGAATCAGTATATTGTGCATAGTGAGGGGCAGACTCTCAGCTGGTGTAAATGTTCATAGCTCCATTTACTTCAGTATATTATATTCATAGATTTTGATTTCTCTATATGTTGTCCACAGATGTCAGAAGAGGAACCCTGGCATTGGAAGCCTTGATTCTGCAAAATACTTCAGCACATGCGAATGATTCCATTGAAGTCAGGCAGATGTGTGAATGGGACCACTCCCATATTTAGAGTGAAAGCATGTGCTGGAGTACTTTGTAGAACTGGGGAGTGAGTGAAAAGTGACTGAAAATATATTTGATAGTGGCTGACAAATCCAAAGAAGTTCTGGTTCATGTTCTAGCCACAAAGTTCAGCGGAGTTGGGATTACACTTTCTGTTTTCCCACCCCCACGTATTTAATTCTGCATACCCAATTATGGCCTATGGATTCCTCTTTTACTAACCACATGAGAAAAGTGTATAAAACCTAATATCAACTACCCCGTTTCCCTGAAAATAAGACAGTGTCTTATATTAATTTTTGCTCCCAAAGATGCGCTAGGTCTTATTTTCAGGGGAGGTCTTATTTTTCCTGGAGCTTCGGGGCCTTATATTCCGGGGTGGCCTTATTATCGGGGAGGTCTTATTTTCGGGGGGATGCCTTATATTACAGCGAGAGGCAAAACTGGAAGTAGGTCTTATTTTCGGGGGATGTCTTACTTTCGGGGAAACAGGGTATGTACTTCATATCTTATTCCACCTTATTGATACAGGCTGTGTCTTCACTGCAAAACAGGTGGTCCTCTTTACTGCAGAACAACTAACATACAGTAGCTATCCCGTTGTAAAGTCCTAGTAGAGACAAGTCCGTAGTTTTTATTGTCAGGTAGTTTGGCAAGGTCAACACTATATCTCCATCTGTGGTTGACCTTGCCTAAGTTACCTTACAGTAAAACTACAGTGCCTTGTCTCCATCATGATTTTACAGTGGGATAGCTAATATGCATTGGTTATCCCATGATGAAAAAAGCCCTTTTGTTGGTTGTGAGGACAAATCCACAGTCTTAGTGCATAGTACAAAAGGCAGTGGATAATGGCAGAGGGAAATTTAGGATTGTCATACTATAGTCTACTCCTGTCTATAATCCTGATCCTCTTCTGAAGGCTTTAAATAATCTCCATATCCTGTATTGCTGGCTCCTCTCCACACATCCTGATGAAGTGGCAAAATGTTTCCATTGGGTAAGACTAAGAAGAATCAATTGGTATTAGTTAAGAGGGCCGATCCAAAAAACTTGATCCAGAGGAGCCATAGACTTCTATATTGCATATTATGATGTAATATTACAAAAATGATGCATAGAAAGTATCAAAATAAAAATAGATAATGGTTCTATTGATGTCAGTAGAAATCTTGCCATTTCAATCAGGCCAATGAACTGCAAATTCTACAGATTATGATTAATTTTTTTTCAAGGAAACAGGTGGAAAAAGGTAGGACCAGGATTACACCTCTAATGTGGAATGTATAATTGCACATAATATATTTGAAAATTGTTCAAAATAATTAACCCTTAGAGAAATATTACAAAAATATTATCTACAATATCACTAAATTCATGTATTTTACGAAAACCAAACCCACTCATGGCAAATGCTCAGTAAACACACAATATATTACTTCTCCGGTTTAAACTTGTTCCAGTGAATCTGTTGTAATTAGGAACATGAATTGGCAGGGAAAATGTGGTGGTGTTTTTTTTTCATATGAATTGTGAAATTTGTTCCAGGCATAAAATTCCCCTGAACAAAATATTATATCAATAGGATATAAAAGCTGTACAGAAAACAAACCAAACAAACCAATTCACACAATGGAGAGAAATGTGTATTGCAGTCTCCCAGGAGCTATGCACAATGGGGTGCAGCTCAACAAAGAATTAGGGCTGTTCCCATTCCTCCTAGAGTGTATAAACGGGAAACACTCAACTCAGTGACCAAAAATAGACACCATTTGAAGCAAAGCACAGAAATCATATTTACATCTTGATTTCACACTTTCTCTTACTGAATTCGGGAGGAACCATCACCCATGCTTATACGCCACCATAGCTTGTAGCTTAGTTTAGTTTAGTTATTATGCATATATACTTCCTATCCCGCCTCTTAACTTCAGGTGGGAGGTTTGGGCCCAGCCTGGCTCTGCCCACCTGGGCTTAGAGAGTGGTACCTCCTCTACTGGCTCAGTGAGAGGCCACTCCACCTCTCTACAAGATCAAACACACCATGTCCTAAAACTGAGCATATGAGTTGAGTTTCAGTTGACACACTGCTATTGGTTTTTGTCTTATTTATTTTCAGCTGGGTGTGTGCACAGCACTCCACAATAGGCATAATATGCCAACCAAAGAGCAGAATCCCTCCCCCAAAGGGTTGACAGGGCCAGATTCCGATCTTACATCAGTGTAAACCAGGAACAAATCGAACGGAATGAGTGAAATTGTAAACTAGTGTACAAATAAGGGCCAATCCAATGCAATTTGACTTCCTTGAGATCTAGATTGGGACTTAAGCGAGATCAGAATCAGGCCTACAGTATCCAAATATTCCTTCCTCATTAATTTTACAGTCACACTGAAGTTCCATATACTGCATCTTTCACGGCACCTCTTTCCACTGACATTGTTTAGTTTCTTTAGGGGTTGCTCGTACTTGTATACTTGTTTTGACCTCATTCCCTGAATTCTATCAATCTCATCCTCACCCTCAGGACTCCAAATATCTTCAGCAACAATTAAACATTCCACTGCCTGCGTAACGTTCAATCACTTTCAGTCATCAATAAAAATACGCCAGAGTTTAAAAAAGGAAGGAACAAATCTAGGAACAAATCTAAAGAAGAAACAAAACCAGAAATAAAGTAAAGGTTACAAATAACTACAGACAAATCAGAAAAGGCTAGTGCTAAGTATAAACAAAGAAGGAAGGCAAGGATTAAACAAAAATATACAGAGAGAAGACAAGGGTTAAACAACTTCTAAAAAACTATGCCCCTCTCACAATAACCTCCACAAGAGAAGATTAAGGGGGAGGAAATGTCCATGAGGATCCCTCACACAATTCGGCCTCCCTGATTTTTCTTTTGGGGATGCAAGCTTTGCACCCAGTGGAATAAACCCCATGACTTGTCCCCAAACCCTATAGTTCGCAGAGGCTCTACACTGAGGCCTTTTGTGTCTGTACTGATTGTGGAACCCCAGTGTCTTCCTACCACATTCATGGTGTCGTGGCTTCAATGGATTCACCCTCGCTATGGCTATTCACAGGATCTTCCTTAGGGAAGAATCCCCTCAGCAGATAGAACTGCATGGGAAAGGTCAGACAACCACAGGTAATCTCCCCTGGGCTGCTGTACATTCCCCTGGCCCTGGCCTCAGATATTAAAACACCATTCACTCCCTGCCCACAGCCAACCCAGTCTCACCTCCCACCTGGATCCCAGTCTTTTGAAGCACCTTAGCTGGGCCCTGGGAATGGGGGAGATAGTGATGGGAGACTACTGTTTTCCACACTGGAAGGATGAGATTTTCATGTGGTCAGTATAGGGCTCAGTCTGTCCCAATGTTAGGCAAAGATGCAATATGATCTCTCTCTCTCTGTCAAATAAAAGGTCAAGGTATAGAACCACCCAAGTCCCATAAGTCTGATATTAATAGTATAACTGACAGAAATCACAACAGCAGCAGCTAAATACAGGGTTTAGTAACAAAATGGGATATCTGCCTGGGTCTCATATGGTGTGATTTAAACAATGGCACCAACATGATGTGAACCAATCATCACCCTGGCCACTCTGCCTATATATGCTCTTTCCCCATTCTCCATCTGACTTTTTAGGCACATCCTATCTCTTCCTATGTGTATACAATGCCTGGGACATTTTGGACACTATTACAGTGTCAATGATTAATAATATGAACTTTGCCATTAACTTAATTGGGAGCCGTATTAGGCCTCAAAAGGCATAGAACCTTAATCTGCCATTGATCCAAGTATGGAATTACCCACTGAAATTGATGCAGGCTATAGTCCTTAGAGTATATAGACCTTTAGAGCCCAGCTTTCAACATTGTGCGTCTAACTTGGATCACTCACTCACACACTTTGGTGGACTGAAAAGTGCTCAGATACCAGTTTTAGATACCCGTGTTCCAATTTGACGCCTAAGCCTTCAGCTCTCATAGATATATGCATGTGCTTTAAGCTAAGCATGGACTTAAGCATCTTGCTGAATTGGGGCTCAAATACAGAGCTAGGCCTCGTAACCTAAATGCCCAAGTTTGAAAAGGAGGCTCTAAATGAGTAAAGATGAAGCAGCATCCTGTTGTATCCAAAGAAAACTCTCTTACCCAGTCAATGTATAGATGTGTGGGCTCCAGTTCCTTCCTCATAGAGAAATACCACATTAGGATTAGCCTACTCTTCTCCCCACCCATTGGGTATGCCAGAGTCCAGTTGTGCTGGATCTTACTATGACAATAGAAAATGCTTGGCTTCCAAGCAATTCTTACGGATGTTTTGGCTTCTGGACATCTGCTGTGGGTGAGCTTGGCTCTCCATCACTCCTCACGTGTGGGGTCTCCTTGACAATGCTCTAAGATGGAAGCTGTCTTTGCACCTCAATGGTGGCAGATGACAGAACAAGGAGCAAAGGTCTCAAGTTGCAGTGGGTGAGGTCTAGGTTGGATATTAGGAAAAATATTTCACTAGGAGGGTGGTGAAGCACTGGAATGGGTTACCTAGAGAGGTGGTGGAATCTCAATCCTTAGAGATTTTTAAGGCCCGGCTTGACAAAGCCCTGGCTGGGATGATTTAGCTGGGGTTGGTCCTGCTTTGAGCAGGGGGTTGGACTAGATGACCTCCTGAGGTCTCTTCCAACCCTAATATTCTATGATTCTATGATCCTTTGCAGGCACTCCTACTTCTGTAGATATTCTTTTGGACACCCATTCCATACATGCTCTCTTTCAGCTCATCGCCACTACTAACATCATAGTCTCTCTTACTATGTCAGTGTTGCACCTGCTTGTAGTAAACAGTCCATTCCACATGCTGAAGAACTTTATGGAAATTCCTTTATTGGAATTTAAAGTGTTTGAAAGATCACCGCCTTTATCAGATAATTTAATTTTCTTCAAATACCCAAGACATCCCTTTATTATTCCCTAGTAGCCTCTTTCATTTCAAATTAGATTAGGATCTTAAGCTGTTGTGTTGTGTTAGAAAAACAACTATTAAAAAAACTCTTTCCCACAAAAATTCTGAATTCTTGAGTAGGATCAAAATGCACACAAGCAGTTACTATAACATCAGTCTGGCACCTGTAATGACAGTTAAAATCACTAATGTCAACAGGAGGTAGTTTTTATAGGATAAAATAAATCTGTATTGTCTATATAGCAAACTACATTTCTAATCTTTCTTGGTACACCTCTACCTCGATATAACGCCGTCCTCGGGAGCCAAAAAATCTTACTGCGTTATAGGTGAAACCGCGTTATATCGAACTTGCTTTGATCCACCGGAGTGCGCAGCCCCGCCCCTCTGGAGCACTGCTTTACCGCGTTATATCTGAATTCGTGTTATATCGGGTCGCGTTATATTGGGGTAGAGGTGTACTAGTTTTTAGATTGCTTTTCTACACAAATCATTATGCGCTGAGATTATCATTTAATCCAAACATGATAAAATAATAAATATTGACTTGCTTTTCATCCACACCCTTAACATGATCCCATTGTGACCCCAAAAGCTCCTCAGTCCTTTTATTTTACCATAAGCCCAAACTGGATAATATTTACAGAGAGTGTTTTTCCATGAGTGGTAGGAATTTCTTCTGCCAGCTTGAAAAGCACTGAAAACAGGGAGGTTTATTGCAGAAAAGCTGACATAGCTTTATCAACAGTATAGCAGCACAAAGCATCGGTTTTCTATAAGATGGTGGCTATCTTTTCTTGTCTACTTATCTCTATGAAAGTACAGTATTATTCTCCATCTTTCTGTGTCTGTAACATACAGAAGTATGGAGTGGCAAGAATGATCTTTATGAAAGATAGCCGGTCTTGATTTCATATAGATTAAGTATCAATTTAATGTTGTGTGTTCTCCAGGGGCAGAAAGCTTCCTCTCCTTATGCTTCCCCAATTAATCACTTCAGTCTTCGTAGTTTTTCAGGGGTAGCATACTGCAAAAGTAAGCAGGGTTCTATATATTTTGCAGCTATAGCAATTGCCATATAATACACATTTTGTTGCAGAACAATGTACCAGATGTCTTTGGTTAAGAGTTCAACATACTGTAAATGGTGGACCAGATCCTCGATTGGTGTAGCACAATTAAATTTAGTGTAGGTATGCTGATTTACACTAGCTGATGACCTGGTCATGACTGTTTAGTCAGTTGACACTAGCTTTGTCCGGAGAATCAGATTCTATCAATTGTTCATTGTTTGTCAAATATATAATATTTAGGTTTATGCCAATCACTTGTAGGTAACAGACTGCAGGCTATGAAGAATTCCCCTTGCAAATGTAAATGCCTTTAAAAAGGCAGTTATATAGAAGCTAGAGGGAATTAATTCACAAAGTGCTTGCCTTCAGTTCTGGAGACCTGACAGATATAGGGAAAATGTGTCTATTGTGGTATTCTAAAAGCATGAAATAAAAGTGGCTTATTATGCCTGTCCAGTATATTTTGTAACATTACCGAAAGTTCTAAATCTTTCATTTCTTTGTAAAAGAGCCAAGCTAGAAAGTACTGTATCAAGCAGTATTGGTATGTCAGTAATTTACTTTTGTCTCTTGTTGTCTTAAAGGCAGAAATTAGTTATGCTTGAAGCAAGATAAAGAACTGGCCTCAAATAGCCTTAATTTCTAAAGTAATAAAGTTGTTTATGTCCTGTAGGGCATTTTATTTGTCAAATAGAATATTTCATTATAGAAAAATGCATTCATCCTAACAAAATATTACAGGGCTTTATTCCAGATAGGACCCAATTACCTGGAGTAAGAGCAATAATATTATTCAAACAATATATGAGTAATTTTATTGGGTCTTGTTTGCATAAAATATTACTGTGAGTGTAGCTGCATGGGTGTTGGATTTATACTTGGTGCATTGGTAGAACAGAAAGAGGAAGTGCTCCGGGAATGGGAAAGTAGAATTATATTCACTTCTGTGAATAAATTAAGCGTTAGGACACTGCATTTGTGGAGATTATAGTATGCCTTAAGTGTGTTTTATGGATGGCTAACATCTACCTCTAATCCTCTGGAAAGTACTTATTGCCTCATAAATACATTGCTTGAAGTGAATTGAGATGTATAAAATAGTGAGCTTAGTGGAAGTCATTGGCTTCACTGGAGCTATGCCTATTTACACCAACTGAGGATTTGGCCCGTAAAGGTTCAGCCTTTTTCTGTTAATGCATCTTCTAGGGAATACAGTATACGCATAATCATGGTTGTTACTGATACAAGTACTATTGTGACAGGGCCAAAACATATCTTTGTTTTAAAGCCATTCTTTGTTTGAATTCTCATTTGTATAACTGCTAATTGGATTTTTTGTAGAATCTCACGTTAGACCTTGATTTTTGGAAAGATAACATGCATGCTGAAATCACAACCATATTTCAAATGGGATGGAGAGACTAGTTCATGAGACAAAAGACTTCAGGGTTTTACACACATCTTGAGGTAAATGGAACCTAAAACATATTTAGGTTTTAAAGAGCCCTGGTAACAAATCTCCTCTCCCTTTTCTTGACCCTAATAGGTCTCCTGACTTTGCTAATGTCATGGTGGTGTTTCCTCAGATTTAGAAGTCTCTGGTGATTTTAGCGGTGTGTTTCTAAAAATATAATATCAATGCCGAATGGCTGCATATTTCTAAGTTCAGGAGTTCTTAAACTTTCACAGGACCTGGGGTAGATGACGATGGATTCTGGAACACTTCTGACCTAGGGAAGCACTGAAGCTCACAAAATTCTGATAAAACAGTTGGCCAGTACTCAAAACATTCTCTTGATGTGATACTACCAAAGGAAGGGGGAGGATTAGAGTTAGGAAGAGAGATCACTGTTGGTAGGGGTGGACTTGAGAATTGGAAAGAAGGAATTTTGGACTTGTGGGCCTGTTGGGAATTAGGAATCACGAAACAAATGGATGTGGGGAGATAAAAGGAAAGGTTGGGTTCTGGAGCAGATGAGGAGGAGTTTGGGAAAAAATGAGATCTCAGAAGGCTCATTTGAGCTTGAGATAAGCATCAGAATTTTGGTAGGCTTACCTAAACCAAACCAAACATCTTTGAAATGCTGCCGGGTGTCATTTTAAACAATTGGAGAGTGTCAGCGAACGACTTTTTATTGTGCTCGTGTTCTGTTTTTTTGTTTTGTTTTGTTTTGTTTTGTTCACCTGGCATTATTTATGTACAGAACCTGTAGTAATTCCCTGCTCAGGCAGAGGTAATCCCAAACTTGCCTCTACTTGATTTCTTAAAGTCATGAAAAATTAAATCAATTCTACCCTTTATCTTTTGAAGAAAATAGGCTGTGTTCATTTGTTATTTATACTACAGTACTAGATGCTAACATTAGATCCGCTGACACTTCATGTTAACCTTAGTTTTATCCTGGCCCACTAAAAATCTTTTTAATCATCTCTTAGTTTGGACCCTAAGAGGTAAAACATTGTTAGTGGTGCACAGGTGAGTTAAGATACCATATCCATTGTCTGTCTTTATTCAGTGGAAATTCAGTGCCCCTAGAAGTAAGATGATAATACTCATCATCCCTTACCTGACTCCCACATTCCCCTCCCCTGCCCTATTCCACCCCCTTCTTTCCCCACTACCTCTTCCCCCCATCCCGTCAACCCCCACCTTCCCTCATTTTCCCCACCCCTGCCCCCATACCCAGCCCCACCACAGGCACTCACCATTGCACAGAACACAGAAGGGGAGCACAACTGGCACTAGAACCCAGAGGAGGTGGTGTTCAGCTGCAGAGTTAGCGGAGCCGAGATGCAGCCTCCTTCAGCAGGGTAGCTTTGCACTTGCAGAAATGGGGGGGGGGGGGCAGTGGCATGTAACCCTGTGTGCCCCCCATGCCTTGCCTCTGTTTGGAGGGGCAATTCCCCCCTCAAAACTGCGCCGATGGTTGTCCTTGACCCCCGCATGGCTTCCCTTTGCTTCCCTGCCATTTTCTGCAGGGAAGCACAGGAATTCTGCGGGGCGGTGGGGGGGATGTTTTCTGCAGGTGTGCAGTCCCGCAGAATTCCCCAAGGAGTAAGTATCATGATATGCATTTTAGAGATGGTTAAATTGAGGCACAGATTTTTTCCCAGTGTAAGGAATCTGGGAGTACTGGCATCCAGTTACTGACTCTGACCACTTCACCAAATACAAGGTTGGTCATATTGTCTTTCATTTTCTTACAAAAATGGTACTGTATAGTCTTTGTTTTGCCCATGGACACCTGGCCGCAGTTTATAATTCCACTCTGGGTGAGTTGTCCAAGTTAACTTTTGGAAAATTGTGTTTGCAGTGTTGTAATAGCCATGTGGGCAGAGCCGGCTCTAACTTTTTTGCTGCCCCAAACAAAAAACAAAACAACGCCCCGCCGTAACAACCCTCCCCCCCAAGCGCTGCCCCGCCAAACCAGAAACGAAAACAACCCCCTGCAGCACCGCCCCGCTGAAACAAAAACAGAAACAACCCCCCCAGCGCCGCCCCGCCGAACCAAAAACAACCCCCCTGAGCACCGCCCCGCCGAACCAAAAATAAAAACAACCCCCCCCAAGCACCACCCCGCCGAACCAAAAATAAAAACACCCCCCCGAGCACCACCCCACTGAAACAAAACAAACAAACAAACAAACAAAAAACCCAAGCGCCGCCCCGCCACCTCAAGATTGGCTGCCCCTTACAAGGTGCCGCCCCAAGCACGTGCTTGGTTGGCTGGTGCCTGGAGCCGGCCCTGCATGTGAGTCCAGGGTATTAGAGAAACAAGGGATGGACGAGGGAATGTCTTTTATTGGACCAACTTCTGTTGGTGAAAGAGACAAGCTTCTGAGCTTACACAGAGAGCATTTGTACGGCTTGGCAGTGAAGAAGCAATGTTCTTGCCGTTTTAGCTGCATGATTTTTGTGGTTTTTAAAGGCTTGAGTCAAAGACACAATGCAAGGAGAAAATTAAAGATACTAAAAGAGATCATGTAGTCTTTAAAGGAAAAACTCAGGAAAACAGAGAATAGATGAGGTTCAAAGCAGACAATAGCTGGAAGTGATAACTGCTGGTTTGTTTTAAAGTGCATATCTTTCCTTGAATTTCAATTCACACAAAGCCTTTTTAGTGTGGACTATATGCTTTAAATAGTGTAGAAGATCATAATGTCCCATCCCCAAAGTACATAGTCACATCCAAGACCCAGAGCTGGATAGCCTGCAGAAAAGCCTTTAATTTCCTGTTGTCCCAGAAACTGTAATCCTGAAGGAGAGCAAAATAATGATTGGTATGTGTTTGTTTAGGAACATTTGTCAACGTCGTGCATCTAAATGACTTGGGGGGGATCAGATTCCTTTCTTGCTGACTGTTTTTATTCACTGTCCTGGTTTTATGCTTCACTAATCCTTATATTGGATTGACCAGGCTGCTCCTTTTTACTCCTTGGGAAATATTTTCCTGTTAGTATTCAGTTGAACTCTAGGGCTCAGATCTTTAAAGGCGCCTAAGAGAGCTAGATGCCCATTTCAATAGGAATTAAGTGTCCGTTTCAGTGGTAGTTGGGCATGATGAGAGAGTATCAGGAAGCACATTAAAATGATGATGACTTTACTCAAATGCAGGACAGGATAACACACATTGCATATCTGGAGATTCTCTAAGTCTCCTGGAGTTTCTGTGTTCCCAGTCTATTTCTTACAATGGCTTCAAATAGAATCAACAGTATAATAATAATGATATTTGTCCAGGAGAGTAGATAACAAGTGAAATAAGAAATCTAGTATCAGCTGCTTCCCTAAGCTTAGTGGGAAAGTATGTAAAGTGCTTGATGCATTTTGGTGTCATGCACCACTCCGGGGGGGAAAAAGGAGGGGAGGGGGAAAAGAATATTCGTCCTGAGAGTTGGCCTTATTCCTACTGTTTTAGGGATGAAGTTACATTGGTTTGCTCAATGGAAGACCCCAATTTAAGACAAACTGGGGATTCCAGGCTGCAAGTTTTTTAGACTGGGCTACTTTCACCTTCAGTCAACTTTCACCATGGAGGGAAGAGATTCCTCCCCCGCATAATCATTTCCCCTCACTGGGGGAAAATTGGTTGAGACTCATAGAAGACACATGGCTCTTTCCATCAGCAACTAATAATAATGTATTAATACCTAACATTTACCTAGGTCTCTAAGCTCCTTACAGAGGCAAGAAATTATTATTGCCCCCTGCCCCCCCCCCCGTTTTACAGGATAGAAAGTAGCTTGCCCAAGGTAATTAATCATGCTAAAGGGGTATTCCTGAGGCCTATTAGAATCATAGAATCATAGAATATTAGGGTTGGAAGAGACCTCAGGAGGTCATCTAGTCCAACCCCCTGCTCAAAGCAGGACCAACACCAACTACATCATCCCAGCCAGGGCTTTGTCAAGCTGGGTCTGAAAAACCTCTAAGGATTCTGAGAAGTTCTGAGTGCCCTCGGCTCCCATTACATTTAATAGGAGTCAAGGGTTCCCAGCACTTCCCACTTAAAGATTCTTACGCTTTACTCCTGCTTAATAGCAGATGTGTTCTTAGTAATGTAGTATATTGGAGAGGATTGGGTCCTGTTCATCACTTTTCCCTTGCTCTCCTACAGGCAACATACCATAGCCACTCCATGCACGATTGAGGCCCTAGTGCATTGTTACATTGTATTTTGAGTTTTTAATTGTAGTGTACAAAGAATTTCAAATTCCTCCTACCATGCATCTTGCAATAACAGAAAAAGCCCTTGGTCATGAGCCCCACCAGAATCTCTCTCTCTCTCTCTCACTCTCACACACACACACACACCTGATTTATTTTACATTAAATTAAAAACCAAGCTGCTCCTTTACAACTTTCATTACTGCAGCAAGGAGTTTCCTATGGGCTGCCAAAAGCCTTCTCCATGTCATCTTGACACCAGTATTTGCCGATTGACTTATCTAAGTATGGTAAAGGCAGATGGGAGTAGTCTTTATTGCTGGCATTGTCGCAGAGTTTCTTGTTTGTCGTTCTTTTTTTTCATTACCAAGAGGCACAGAATTTCACCAAATTAATAGTTTTGCTCTACAGTCAGCACATTATGTATTCAACTTTCCATCTAAAGCCAAAGCAATGCATTCCTACTCCTCCCAAACATCTGAGCAGTTTTCTCTTTAGCCTGAAATGCTGAAAATGTTGGAATCAAAGCCTTCCTAATTATGGAATTGAAGTTTCTTTCTAATTACGAGTCCTTATTTTTAGGGGGTGGGAAATCTTGGTCAAAGGAGGGGGCAATAAGGAGATTACATGAACCTACTTTGTAAACCACTATGTGGAAATGCTTTCTTGAAAAGGCTGAGTGTAATGGTAGGTTTCTGTTGTACTTTGATGTGTACAGAATGAAGATACCAGAGCAGGCAGCAAACAGATTTTCTCGATCTGTTCCTCTTAGAATTCTTGAGAAACCATGCCCCGCCTTCAAAGCAAAGGGAGGGAGGAAAATTCTTTTCTTTTATAATGCAAAGTAGTTATTTTTATCAAACAGATTTCTAGGAATATCATAAAACATGTGAGAACAGGAGGGCAGATCCTCAGCTGCTGTCAACTGGTGTAGCTCCTTTGAAATCAATGCAGCTACTCTGATTTACACCAGAGGAGAATCTGGCAAAAAAAATGTTTAATGTTGCTTAGTTAGGAATTTAACCTCAGCTGAAACATTTTGCATTTAAGCAGAGTATTTTGGTGAGCTTTATGGTTCCTTGTCATGTGTATCGTTACCATTTAATGTAAACAAATAGCTCTGTTTATACAGATTCACTGTCAGACATTTGCAAGATCTAAAAAAAACCCTTACGCCCTCAGATATTGGCAAAAGTCCCATTTATTTTGAGTAATTCAGCCATTTAGGCTCCTGGAATGAATGAGATAGTAGACAGTAGCAGGCCTAGCTTCTTTAATTTGAAATATTTTCAATCATGTGTATTTTAAATGCTTTGTTCGAAGCACCTTGAGGATCTTGAGCCCAGTTAGTGTCATTCTGCTTTAACATATGCTTTTGTGCTCTGACTAAACCAATCTGCCGGTAATTCTTTAAAAAAAAATTGTGCTATCTACCGAAACACATGCTTCAAGTGTTTCTTAAGAGAAACTGAATGCATATTTGGGGTTAGGCAAATGTAAATTACTGTCTTACAAATATACGGTATTTAATACCTATTGGAAAATATTTATAGAACAATATTTTATTAACATGGGTGCACAACAGTCAGAGCCCTAAAAAAACCATGTGCTGCTGCAGATACAAAGCAGTAAGTCACACAAGAGGTCTATAAACCAACCTCTTATGTCCTCCCCATTCTTCCTCCCTTTAATAAGCTCTGTTGTTCAGTTGTGGCTCCCCAGTTAATATTTTCCACTTTACAGATATTTACTGATTAAATTATGATGAACATAAAGCAAGAATTGTGTTAAAATGCAGCTGGTTATGTATTTGGTTCAAAGGTGATGACTCTGGTTCTTTTAAAATACTGTGGGCCAGATCCTGACCTGTGGCTGAGAAGCATCCTCTCCATTTCAGGAGTTAGAATACAGGGGTGGCACTGCCCTGATCCTGGGCTGACCTGCATGACTGAGCTGCGCTAGCTGCCGATGGCCCATGGGGTAGAGAGGGATCACCAGGGCACAGGGATGCTCTTTATCAGCTGCAGGGAGTGTGGTGAAGCAAGGAGCACAACACTAGGGAGTGGGCAGTTAAAGGAAAAGGAGTGGGCAGTTAAAGCAGATTTGTAGCTGTGGAGTGGTGTAAACCTTCCCCAGCATAGGTGGAAATGTGTCCCTGTGGCTTCTGCTTGATTTATTATTCACCAGCTGCTTTATAGCAATTACTTTCATGATATAAATGTTTGTCACTTATTGGTGTTAGTGATTGTGTTGTGGTTTATTTCCTATGCATGAAACAAAAGGTTTTCCCATATCAAGTTAATGGATATCTTTGGCTCTGAAGACGAGACTCGTGTGCTGAAACCTTAGTCTTTCTCCAGAACTGTTCTTTGTTCAGTATCAGTTGTAGTTGTTATCTGTTCATCCGATAAAATAGGATTTTCTGGGTTTGTTTGCTATTGTGAAGTTCTCTTTTTTACTGGAATGCCACAGCCCTTTGTAGCCTGCTCTTTTATACTTGGAGACAGTGGGTGTGTTTGGTTCCTGCGGTGGAACTCTGGAACTTCTCTAAACCATGAGCTGAGCATGGCAGGGTGCCAGAGGTGTCATCCAGGGAACCCAGAGGCATGTGTGCAAACGAGCCAAAGGGAAGTACATCAATTCAAAGAGTATGTTGTTGTGTCACAGAAATCTGTATTATAAAGGAAGGAATCAGCAATGGTTATTCTGGACCCATGTTAGAAGCAGTGATGGGATGCTATACTTCTGAAGAAGTGAGGTTTTTACCCACAAAAGCTTATGCCCAAATAAATCTGTTAGTCTTTAAGGTGCCACCAGACTCCTTGTTGTTTCTGTAGATACAGACTAACACGGCTACCCCCTGATACCCGGGATCCCAGCTGACATTCCCAGCGAATGAAGATAAAATGGTGTCGTTCACTGCTGCTGTCACTATAAAGTGCTAAAATGAGAAAGAAGAAGAGGCAGGGAGCAAGCAAGATCTAAACCATTCCAACTGATAGATGAAAACTAGGGCATTAAAGAGCCTGTAGAGATTCCTTGACCTTTGAAAAATGAGACTGAATAAGGATGGCTATTACTACTGTACCAATAGCGCACACAGATTTATTGGAGATGTAAAGTACAAGAGACCCAGAAAAATAGTGGGCTAGTTTCCCAGTGGGTGTAAATTGACATAATTCCACTGACTTCAGCTGAGGAGCTGGCACAGTGACTGCATACAAAGACATTTTACAAAACAATAAGGCACAAAATCATCAGCAACTTCAAACAATCCATCTTACTCACATGCAACTACCAACCGGGCTATAAAATGTTACTGTTCTTTTGCACCTACTGATTTAAACAAGATCTATTCATGTGTTCTCAGGGAACAGTGGAACCTCCCCCTTCGTCCTTAGGCCTTATCCTGCCCCTACAGCCGGGACAGTGGAGAGGCCCTTGGCAGTGGAACATGTGAGGTTCCACTTCAGAAGTGCACATTCCCTGAATGGTGCTGAGCTCAACCGCACAGGGTGCCCAATATGGTGGCAGTGCACATGGGATGGGCGGGGACGTAGAGGAGACAGGGTCACAGTGGAGCTGCGGCATGAATCTCCCCACCTCCCCACCCTGGGGTTGGAAGAGCCCTTAATGTGCTTTGGAGCCTTCTTCAACCAGCATGCTGCTCTGTGACTCTGGGGCAGAGGAGGATTTCTTACCTCACTCTCTCCCTAGCTTCTGCCTAATACACTATTTGGCTACTCAGGCTGAGTGTTGGGTGCAGGATTTACCCCACTGCGAAGTAGTGTTTTCACAGAACAGCTTCAGTGTCAGCAGAGAATCACTCCAGATGGCGTTTCACTCTCTTTGCTGACTGTAGGGAAGTTAAGCACAGACAGTGGACCACATATACTATTCTATTCCTTGAAACACATTACAGGCCTGGCGCACTTTTTTGAATTAGATATTCAGGAAAATGTGTTTTTTTTATTAAGCACACACTTTAAAATGTTAATGGACAAGTGACCCTTGTGATGTAGCCACTCAGATTTCTTAGAGCATTAGAGTGAAATGATGATTTAGGTAAGATTGGAATAAACAGTTCTCCTGTTAAAATCTCCCAGATCCTTTCATCATTTTGTATCTTAAGGTGGGAATTCAGGATGCTCTTTTTTGGCTGTTTTAATTGACATATACCATAATTGCTGATGCTACAAAATATAACCAAACAAGATCATATGACATTATACTGACATATAGGAACTCATAAATCCTGACACTACTTGTTCTGTGTTGAGTGGAGCTCGGGAGAGGACACATAAGGAAGGGTGAAGGATTTGAGATATTAAATATTAAATACACACTTCCTATTTTGACATAAGGTGACAAAAATTTAAAACAGCATAAGACGTCCGCACTGCTTTGCAATATGTAGCCCTGTCATGGTGGTGTAAAGGTTTGTCACTCCAGTGAAATAACGTAATTCATACTGTCCAGCATGTTGCTGGTGAGGCCAGGTTTGCAAATTGCTGATTGGAATAGCAGACTGGCCATTTGCAGATTGATGGTAGATTTAATGCAGGCATCCAAATGGACTGGGAGTGGAAGCTATGTCTCACTGATACTGGCACAGGAAGCCCTGTTTAGAGAGCTTACATTTTGGCTGTGAAGAATAATTTTTTGCAGATGTACAGCAGTCTAAGATTGGTCTTTGGAGAAACCAAAATCAAATACATTAACAGACTCCAGGCTGGTATTCCAAAGCAAACAGTAGAAGAGCATTACATGTTCACTATATAGGGTTACTATTGTAGACTTTGCAGATTTAAACATGTTAGGCAAGTTTCCTTATGGTCCGTGTAAGATTAATAAGACTTCTTAACAGCAGTTTGGACAGAATCCCCAATAACACCGTGTTCTGGAGTTTTGGCTTTCAGAATGAAGCATAATACAAGAAGTCCCCTCAATCATTTCTCTCTCTGTGGTTTAGCTGATGCAATAAACCAAATAGTTTGTACATCAATGTGACCAGTCACTACAGATGACAGTTATGCTGAATGGACTTAGCTTTCCTTCTTATCTGAAAAATGGGATTTTTTCCATATTGTTCTCATTTCTCAGTAAGAAAATTCTTTACTGTATTGCATTTGTTGTCTTGTGGTATCTGGAAAGAATGATAGCAGTGCTCAGAAAGAATTAAAAATGTGGTGGATCTCATAGAATGCTGAACTGCAAAGCAGAAAACTTTTAAGCAGAAAAAGATGTGAGACACAAAACATGAGGTAGGATTGAGCAGTACAGAAAAGGTCCAAAGGAACACTTTATAGCACCTGAAACACACTTGCTTTCAGCATTTTGGTCACAATTTAACACTTTTTCATTCCTTCCACTTTATCTCCTGATATTTTTTATAAAATGAAATTATCTCACAGTGAGGAAGATAATGCAGGATAGTATTAAATGGATTGGTACTGGCTTCCAGCCATAAACAAACCAACCAAAATCAAGAGCAACAACCCCTATCTTCTAGTCTTTGACAGTCACTTACCCTAGCTGTCTGTCTACTCACTGTGGCCTTTAGACCCCTATATGTATATTTAATTAGGGGAAGAGAATGTTACATTTTTGGTAGCCTAGCTTTTTGATGAATCTGACTTGCTACAACCTTTTCTGTTTCCTTTCTGCTTGCAGTGTTGATATTTTAATAAATACGAATTAACCAACAAGAATCTTAAGAATTTCTGCAATTGTGTTTTACCATATCAGTAGCGATTCTAAAATTAAACATAACTTGCCGTCTTAAAACTAGTTATAATGTGTTTAGTTGTAATAAGAACCAGTTTCAATTTTAAAGAAAATCCGTGTATTACAACAGTTGTCCTGTGAAAATTAAGGATGGGATTTTCAGCAGTACTGAGTATTGGCCTAACTCTACTTCCACTGAGAGCAGAATTAGGCCAACACTAAACACATCCTAATGCAGGGGCGGGCAAACTTTTTGGCCTGAGGGCCGCATCGGATTTCTGAAATTGTGTGGAGGGCCGGTTAGGGGAGGCTGTGCCTCCCCAAACAGCCAGGCATGGCCCGGCCCCCGACCCCTATCCGACCCCCCCCACCGCTTCTCACCTCCTGACGGCCCCCCCAGGACTCCTGCCCCATCCAACCCCCTCCCCAGTTCCCTGACGGCCCCCCGGGGACCCATGCCCCATCCACCCCCCCTGCTCTCTGTCCCCTGACCGCCCCCGGACCCTCCGCCCCATCCAAACCCCCCTCCTTCCTGACTGCCCCCAGAACCCCTGCCCCTAATTGCCTCCCGCCGCCCCATCCAACCCCCCTCTCCTACCTGACTGCCCCCCAGGAACCCCATCTCCCATTCAACCCCCCTGTTCCCCGCCCTCTGACGGCCCCTACCCCTATCCACACTCCCGGCCCCTGACCACCCCCCGAACTCCCCTGCCTGGAGCACTGGTGGCTGGCGGCGTGGCTGCACCAGGACAGGCAGCCGCGCCACGCAGCATAGAGCACTGGGTCAGGCCGGGCTCTGCAGCTGCGCTGCCCCAGGAGCTCGCTGCTCCGCCACCCAGAGCATTGCGCCCGCGGCGCAGTGAGCTGAGGCTGCGGTGGGAGGGGAAACAGCAGGGGAGGGCCCGGGGGCTGGCCTCCCGGGCCAGGAGCTCAGGGGCCGGACAGGATGGTCCCACGGGCTGGATGTGGCCCGCAGGCCGTAGTTTGCCCACCTCTGTCCTAATGTTTACTCCAGTCTATCTATGTAAGTTCACTGTTGAATTGCTGGTTTTGTGAGTCTTGTGTGTTCTCACACAAGTTATTTATAAGAGAAATCCAAAATCCATTCTAGAGTTAACTAAATGATCGAACTCTTCCCTGAGAAAATCAAATGGTATAATACACACATCTCTGAATATTAAACATCCCCCACTTGAAACACACTGTTATATATTTGAAAATAATTATTGTACCATTTCCCGTTTTGTAAACAGGTGGCTTGGCCCGGTAATCATCTGGAACTATTCACATGAGCTGTGGCTGCAGCATCTGGCTAGTTAATATGCACACACACATGCACGTGCGCACACATAAAATTGAACAAGCCTCAGTCTACACCTTTCCTTGATAATGGAGTAGCGTCCGTGTCACAGCATGATGAGAAAGGGTTAAAGGAAGTGTTGTCAAACTGCACAGGCCCAAAAATTATTAAAAGAAAAGGATAGATGAGTTTGCCTGCTCCTAACAAGTCTATCAGCAAAGGCTTCCATCCCATGAGTGAGTGGTGAAAAATAATAAAATATCAGCTATTCTGGTGGATGAACCCAGGGATAAACTGGTTACTACCTGAAACAAGGGAATGGTTAGGAGTGTGGCTTTGGGCACCAAATGGCCAAAGTGTTGGGCTGATTGACTCTGATTTGGTTCTTTTTTGTGATGTCACAACTGTGCATCTAGGTCTATGATGGATATCTTGGCTTGTGCCATGGAAAAAAAGGGAAAACCCATAGCCTGTGATGTTAAATGGGTTTAGGAAAAAGGAGATGAGGGAAGAATAAAAATTTCTCCATATTTGTAACTGCTAGTTTAAGAGGCTGTGCTCCCTGCCTCCAGCCGAGCCTTCTTTTCCTGCCAGCCGTTGCTCCTGTTCTCCCTTCTCCTCATTCCCACTCCATCACACTCTTAAACTTGCAGCTGCAGCACACTTCATGCTTCTGACTTCAACTGAGCCCCCTACCCCCAAAACCTTTGGATTGCTACATAATTCACTGCCCCATCCTTACAGAGAGCCATAAGATGGGGGTCTCTCTCAGGTAAGATTTAATCTTGTGCTCATTAACTCAGCAATGAGGCTGTTAATATTTATATACCCTAAATCATTAGAAGCTCAAAATGAATTGGGCCATTTGTATAAGAGATGATATCAGGAGGTTACTTGCCATACCTGAGGCCTCCAAAAAAAATCTTTTGTACTGGAAGGTGTCCAAATGTATTTATACTGTATCTCCTGCCACCATAACCAGCATGAGTTGAACACTGATATTGAAAACTTACTTTTGGCTGCCCTGCATGTGGCACTAACATTAGCCATAAAAAAAGCAGGTCTGATTTCTACTATCACAAGTATGGAGCCATCGTGATAGATGCTGTGTGTACCTGGGGTACTGGGAACACGGACTGAACAGAAAATAGCCAAAATGTAAGGTAACACTGTTTCCTTCTGCTTAAGGAAGCCATGGGAGCATATATAAAATTTGAAATTAGAATTCCATCAATTGAGTCTAACAGAATCTGATGTGCCATTCTTCCTTTTATTGTCCCCTGTGCAGCTAAATCTGGAATCATTTATGATGCTAAAGGGGTCTTTGTTCATGACTAGAACTCCTAGATGCTACAGTAATACAAATACTACCGGTAACAGAGATTTTGGCACAACCGTCTTAAAGGGACAATGCCACAGCTGGCAAATCTGATCCTAGGAACCGTTCACCTGGGAGATTACCTTTTCCTCTGCATACTCTTGTGGAGTGCACGATCTGCTTGGTTGCTCTTGCTTTCTGCTCCTGGAGTGTCTTTGTCTATGGCTGGAGGGTCTCAGTTGATGAACTTCATGCCTGGAGCTCCCTCCCTCTAATGTCTACTAGAACCTGAGGTTGGTAAACTTCCGGGCACAATGCAAGGCCTTTAGTTAACTCTTAAGGTAGCTCCTGCAGTCTATTAATTCTGTGTCTTATTGAGAGACAATTTTTATCCTGCCTATTTTAATAATTATTATTGTGGTCAGTGCTATGGCAATAGGCAGTGCATGAAA
The DNA here is from genome assembly GCF_002925995.2 of Terrapene triunguis. Classification (NCBI taxonomy): domain Eukaryota; kingdom Metazoa; phylum Chordata; order Testudines; family Emydidae; genus Terrapene; species Terrapene triunguis. Next base: position 48,558,888 of record NW_020664413.1, on the reverse strand, counting down.
ATACATAAATTCCATATTTCCCCAAAAATACCTGCCTGATTTGGAAAAGCTCTTATCCCTCTAAAACAAGGGCAGCAGTATGTTGATATCGCACCTCCGCATCTGAATGATCCATCAAAAATCCTATATGGAAAACTCCTGTGGAATTTAACAGGGATGAGAGTTGTAGGGTTGTATAGAAATTACTCTACAACCCTACTACATTTTATAAAGAACATTATATCCTCACTGTAGGTTTTTCTAACTATCCTGTAGAATTCTAAACAGAGATATAATTCTTTATTAAATTCTATAGGACATGTTTTAAAAAGTACATAGATAAATGTTTGGCCAGACCCTCTGCTGGTATAAATCAGCATAGATCCATTGACTTCAGTGGAGGTATCCTAATTTACACCAGCCAGGGATCTTGCTAATTATAATTGTCTATTAAATTCTGTAGGACTTTTCCATAGAGAACTAACCTTCTGGATTCTGGTTTTCAGCGATGTTTGTGTGTCACATTGTTCCACACTCCCTGCCTACTTTTGTTTTTGAATAGGCAGAGGGATTAAAATGGAATTTCAAGCCTTTCAGAGAGCTCCGATCTTCCAGGAGTGATGATCATGCCTAATGTGGAATGAAATGATAAAGTGCAATGACAGGAGTTATAATGAAATTGTAGCCAGGATTTCATCTGCATCCTTGCGCTGTAAATGTCTAGTCGCTCCATCTGAAGCCAACTGGGACATGAACTGAACCCTAAACTGAAATGTCTGAAAGCTAAAAAGTAAGGTGACAGTCAGAGATTCCATGTAAAATGAATTCAGAATACAGCTCAACTATCTGCTTATTGATAACTACGTAGCTTTGATTCAATCTAACTCCAATTGAAGTGAATGAGGTTCTTTCCATTGATTTCAATGAGAGCTGGAGCAGGCCTAATGCAGTAGATTGGCAACAGTCTTATCAAGTGTGCACTTACGCTACTTCTGTGCATCTATTGAGATTTAGTATATAGGCATATACACCATATCTGCAAGATGGTTGCTAGCACATATTGTTTTTCGCTATGACTTATTTCTGCGTCTCTGCTTTGTGAATCACAAGGATTAATTCCCTGCAGCTCACAACATCAAACTCAGGAAAACGTCAGGTTTTTTTAAGGAAAAGACAGTAAATAGAGATGGAATGCATTAATGCATTTGAAAAATACATTCTCTTCCCTCCAGCAAATGTGAATTTTGGTAGAGTTGTGTCCACTCTCATCATTAATTAGATTGGATCAGTGTACATGGTACTTAGTGATGTGCTGGGCATTCACCAGTTTCAGAAAATTCCCGTTAAACCGGAATATTTTGCCAGTCCATAATCTCTTTAGCACTATTACATTCCACTACCAGATCAGCACATTCATTTATTGTGATTTCAAGGCATATGTAGTTTCCATATTTGTATTTTTAATAGATTTTGTGCTCGTGTGATTATGGACGGCCATTCCATTCTCACCATGGAAGCTTTGTTGTTGTTGTTGTTGTTGTTGTTGTTGTAACCGCAATACAGCAAATATAGTATTAAACACAACCAAACGGACCGTGTATATTGGTATCCTTTACTACTGTAATGGGACTACAGTATATTTATTCTATCCGATAGCAATGCTAAGATTGCTTCAGCCCTTTTATAAACTAGCCACAGGATGAAAAAGATAGGAGGAGGAGCAGCCTGCAGGGGCTGTAACTTCTAATCCCTGCGAATCAAATTACAATTACATTGCTTATGAATTATCCTGCTATTCTGGCCCCTTTGTGCTACTCAGTCAGCACAAAGGGGTTGGATTCTGGCCACAGTCTGGCAATAGGGTTTTTCCTTGGGACAACAGAACTCCCTGCTGATGTGTAACTGGCAGAGGCATCCCCTTTCCTGGCTCTGCTGTGCTACACTTGTTCTCCATTGCAGTAGGATCCTTTGGAAAGAGGAGCAGAGCAACCTCCAAATATGGGTGAAGAGAGCAAATGGGTGGCTGAATTTTCAGGTGTTGCCTTCCAAAATGCAGGTAATTGGGTAGCTCTAGTGTGAAGTGTTGTCACATTTTCTCTCCTTTAAAATATTCCCCCTGTTGCTGAGATGTGGAGGAGAAATGTGATAATAAAAAGCTTGAGAGAAATCCATTTGGAGGAAAATCAAAACCCAATTATAAGATGACTGAGACTGGGAGCGGCTTGTGCTTATTTGCTACACACAGATCTTTATTATGACAATTGCTGTTAGTGAGTGGTGGGTTTTGGCTGCCTCCTAGTGGCTGAAGAATTATTTTTTTTGTTAACGTCAGCTTTAATCCTGAAGTTTCACAATACAGGACCCAATTCTGTTTCCACAGCAAAAGTCTGATTGACTTCAGTGGAAGGGGAATCTAGCTCACAAAGTGTTCAGGGCAGATATCAGACAGAGTCAGTTAGAAATCTACTAAGCTATCTCAGTGCATTTAGTTAATGACTTTAGATATTGATTCGAAACAGCATGCAGTCTCTGAATGTGATATTTTAATACATAAACCATTGCTAGCTGTTTGGCTTTGGTTTTGATAATGTTTTAAGACAAAAGTGGGACTCCCATAGGATAAATGAGTACCTAAAATACAACACATTGTGTCTGTTGTACATTTATCTATTATATCTACATAATGCTTTGGGCCTCATCCCCAGTTGTTTTAAATGGTGTTACTGTTGATTTACCCAGTGTATGTGAGAAGAGAATCAGGGCCAGTATCTGTTTTGGGTTGGGAAGAGAGAATGCAGTTAATCTGTTATTTCATCACTTTGTCATTTCTAGACATTCCAAAGCCGCTTTTCAAGTCTCAGCACCCTGTGTTATAGTCACTAAGATAAAAAGGCGAAATGACCCAAAGAATGCATGACTTGTACTGTATAAACAAACGCTATGTGTTAATTTCCAAACTAGGAAATAGACAGACTATAACAACCCTCATTGCCCTTCAGTTTGGATATGACTAGATAAAGTGACTATAATTTAAGCCTGACAGTAAAGTACAGTATAATGATGAACTATGGGAAAATGTGTACGTGATGTTTAGAAGCAGAGATGAGTCAGAGTTGGAATGACTGCTTCTTTCAGGTTTCTCCCTCTCCCATCAGTCAGACACTAAGGTGATAACAAATCTTTTCTGCTAGGTTGGTGGTATTTGGAGCAGATTAACAATTTTTCTCTTAGGCTGTATGTTACATGGCCCATTATCTCCACATATAGTACTGCTGCCACAAGATGAAGGACAAATATGAGACTAGAAGAGGGTGAACAGAGAACATGATTAAATGGTGCTGTGGACTTTTTCTTTTCAGCAAACCTGCAGAAGTACAGAGTAACAGACATGGTGTTTCATCTTACATTTTCCAGAAAGTTAGCTATGTGTGTGTGCCAGAGAGAGAGAATAGAGTGTGAGTGAGAAAAAGAAACTCCTGCATGTGCTGGTCACAATCTGGCCCTACTCTGGTATGCCAAAGCAATTGCTATGTGGTTTATTTGAAGTTATGACAGTATGCTGACTTCGGGTTCAGTGACTTAGAAATTTCATTTATCCTAACTGCTTCTCATCTGAACTAGGCCACCAGTTCTAATGGTGACCCATTAAGGAAGACGTGGTCCATATGCCAGACATCTGGGGAAAAAGGCTCAATATGTCAGAGCATTATGTCATGCACACAGGGGAGAAGTGAAAAGAATGCGATCCAGAGTACACTCTACAGCTTAGAAAATGGTTTACACTGTGTCATAAATGGACTGTACAGGACACATCAGCAATGTGTTTACTTCACAGTGACAACATTTCCTCCTGAGCATTTGCATCAACAGTTGGAGTCATTTTGTCAGCCTACGTGATAACCCAATTAAAAACACTGATTGATCTGTGCATAAATCAGGATTTCAGTTTCTGTTAGCAAGGTGCAAAAGTCAATGCTGGTGGATAGTAGTTAATGATACATCTGTTCCATTTCTCCTTGCTTTGACAATGATAAAATGACTTGAGTAAGGGCACAAACTTTAAATCCCCAAGTCTCTCACATGTTTTGTTTTGTGTTTCTCTCTTTACATCTGGCTTTAATTTTAACAGAAATGCAGAGAAAAATGTGACTGAAATTGCACCATGATTTGTGCTGCTAATTTTTACCTTCATGCAATAATAAATAATAATAATAATAATAATTAATTAATAAGATCTCTGCATACAAGGCTGTATGCTAGTGGCTGAATTCAGTTTTACTTTTATATTTTTCCTTCTCTCTTAGTTCAGTCCCTTTGTCTCCTTTTTCCCCATATAAAACTGGAGAGACAAAAAGTTTTGAACTTCAAATATATATATTTCTTCTTATACAGGTACTGCATGGACAATATTAAAGACGTGTATAAAATAGGAATCAATGTTTTTCATTGTTATACCTTTTTGCTTACAATTAAATGTTATTGACTATTATAGATACATAGGGTGGAAACCTGGCTCCCTTGAAGACAGTGGCAAAACTCCTGTTGAAGTCAATAGGGTCAGAATTTCACCCATAGTTTTGTAAATGTACTCATCACTTTACAAGATAAACAGGACAAGGAGGTCCTTGTCCCAGCAAGACTATGAATTCATAGAGACAAAAACAAAATACAGGCAACAAATTGATCATAGGAGGGCAAGAAGATTCTAATGCTGTAGAGATCAGCGTAGGAAAGAGTTTCAAGAGTAGGATTAAGGAAGGAGTAGGTTTAAGGAGAGGGAAGGCTTTGGTGGATGGGAAGCATGAGACTGTTCTAAGTATTAGGAGGAAGGATGAAAGGAGCTGTGAAACTGAGAGTTGAAAAATATATTTTTTTCTGATAGCCTCCATAATATGCTAGGCATTGTGATGGTTACAACAGTTTTACAGCCCTTTTATGCCAACAGATTGACATTGAAAGGTTAAGGCAACTGTGAGTTGAGACCATAAACTATAGTTGATTTGTGCAGTCCATGATGACTATTGCTTCCCTTTTCCTAACCAAGAAATGAAGTGGTAAAATAGCAAACTGTTACCAATACAGGACTCAATAAAGAATTAAAGGAAGGTAATATAAGTAATGCCAATCAACACAGGTTTGTGGAAAATAGATCCTGTCAAACTAACTTGATATTTTTTCTAATGACGTGACAAGTTTGGTTGATAAAGGTAATAGTGCTGATTTAATATACGTAGACTTCTGTAGGTCATTTGACTTGGTACTGCATGACATTTTGATTAAAAAAAATAGAAAGATATACAGTTAACATGCCATTAAGTATATTGGCTAACTGATAGATCTCAAAATGTAATTGTCAACAGGGAATAATCATCGAATGGCTGTGTTCCTAGTGGGGTCTCTTGGGTATCCGTTCTTGATCCTACGCTATTTAAAATTTTTATTAATGACCTGGAAGAAAACAAAATCATGTTTGCGGGTGACACAAAAATTGGGGGTAAATGGTAAATAATGAAGAAGACAAGTTAGTACTATAAAGAGTGGTCTGGATCTCTTAGTAAACTGGGTGCAAACAAACAATATGCATTTTAATATGGCTAAATGTAAATGAATAGATCTAGGAACAAAGAATATAGGCCACACTTACAGGATGGGTACTCCAGCCTGGGAAACAGTAACTGAAAACGATTTGGGATCATGGTGGATAATCAGCTGAACATGAACTCTAAGTTTGACGCTGTGGCCAAAAGGGCTACTGTAGTCCTTGAATGAATAGACAGGAATCTTAAGTAGGAGTATTACCCCCGTATGTGACTGCTGCTGGAATACTGTGTCCAGTTCTAGCTGTCCACAATTCAAGAAGGATGTTGATAAATTGGAGAGGGTTCAGAGAAGAGCTACAAGAATGATTCAAGGATTAGAAAACAAGCCTTACTGTGATAGACTCAAGAAGCTTAACCTATTTATCTTAACAAAGAGAATATTAAAGGGTAACTTTATTACAATCTGTAAGTACCTACACGGGGAACAAATATTTAACAATTGTCTCTTCAGAGACAAGGTGTGACATGATCCGATGGCTAGTAGTTGAAGCTAAACAAATTCAGACTGGAAATAAGATGTAATTTTTTAACAGTGAGAGTAATTAATCTTTGGAACAACTTACCAAAAGTCATGGTGGCATCTCCATTACTGATAATTTTTAAATCAAAATTTTCTAAAAGATATACTCTAAGAATTATTTGGGGGAAGTTCTATGTCCTCTGTTATACAGGAGGTCAGAGTAAATGATCACCAATGGTCCCTTCTGGCCTTGAAATTTATGAATCAAAGAGGTTAAAGAGTTAGCATTTTAAAGTCCCAAGGATTGGTTTCTACTCCATTGTTGGGCTGTTGTCTTCATCTCTCATGTGCTTTTTGCACCCATAACATACTGTTCCCAGTTAACACACTCCTCCTGTGGTTTAGCAGTTTGCAAGTGCCTAAAAAGTGTTTTCTGTTCTTTCCTAGAAGAGGATGCTGAAGAAATAGCCTGCACTCAAAACGATCAGATGTACCTGAACAGGGATATCTGGAAGCCCTCACCATGCCAGATTTGTGTCTGTGACAATGGAGCCATTCTCTGTGACGAGATTCAGTGTCAGGATGTGTTAGAATGTGAGAGCCCTCAGATTCCCGCAGGAGAATGCTGTCCTGTGTGCCCCAACACGGCACGTGTTGGTTTTGATGGCAATATTGGTAAGGCTGCTTTAGATTCCTTATTTTACATGAAGCTTGGTAAACTGACGTTTTGAACAATGTCATCTCTGATATGGTAGTTTGAGATGAGCAAAGGAGATGGTGTTCAGATCCAGATCTGCCCAGGGTTTGGCGTTTGGATGTGATGCAAAAGTAGGGCTAAAGTTCAGGTTCAGCAAACTCTCACAAGCAAACTTGTGAGATCAGCTATTCTCACGAGATTTCCACAGTCTTAGACTCGAATCGCAATAGAATGGTTATTCCAGTGAGATTTTTGCTGTCTTGAGGTGTATCTGAGCTGGGTCTGAAAGAGAGTTCCTTTCTGGCTGCAGTTCTTACACACACCCAATACTGTCGAGGTGCCTTCATAACCAGAGGTTTGATCTTAATCCCCCTTTTGGAATCTTGATGAGGTTTGGATTTCAGGTTCTTGTTCGGATCCATCTTTATAAAAAACATATCAATTTGATGGTTACATTCCATACACACCTCCTATTTTCCCTACTAAATTGTATATGTGTAAATATAAAAATTGTTGAATACAATTTAAAGAAATTGCCGAGTGTGAAAGCATATGATGGACAAGTAAATCCAGATGAATCAACCTGAATCTTCAGTCAAAGCCAAACTAAACCTCTTATGAGATATAAAAAAGGTTTACTTCATCTTTTAATTTTTAATATTTTTCATTTCATTTTCTTTTATTTTTTTTGCTCCTCTGCATTTTCTTCTTGTGTCCGGGCCCAGAAACAGAAAATATGAGTAATTTTACATTAAAGACTGTTTTTGGTCACATTTCTAGTTCAGTTTTTCAGACCCATGAGATTAGGATAAAATTTAGATAAATCATCCAAAAACGATCGGGTAAGTTTCTGAACAAAAATCTCTAAACTTTTCATTCTATACTCCTTAACACTGTGTATTATATTATTTGAACCATATAATCATCTAAAGGCATTTTAAAAAGGGAAATAATTATTGCTGGTTATATTAGTGTAAATAATGTGGAGTAATGGTAAAAGGAACATAGTAGGGAGTTGTATAATTAAGCAATAAGACAAGACATGGCATGCATTAATAAGCAGATGGTGCATACTTGCTGTGCATTAGGAGGCATTAGGCCATGGATGAGTGTCTTCAAGGAAAAAGAGCATTATGGATACATTCTGGAATGTGTTGATGCTATTAAAGATATTAATAAATATCCCTCCTAAAGATTTTTGTTATGAGCGTCACCTCAGAACTGTGAATTCACTGCCAGTGGGGACTGTACATGAGTATTGCAAGTACTTGACAAAAAAACGCAAAGATCATTCAATCGTCTGTAGCTTTTGAAAAAAATCAGTGTCAAATACCATGATATCGGGTGGGATTTTCAAAAGTGCTGGTCTGTCCGTTCCCAGTGAAGTTGATGGGAATTTCACCATTGACTTGAGTCGGAGCAGAGTTAAGCCCATGTTGAGTGCTGTTGAAAATCCCACCATAGTGTTAAGCATTCTTAAAGAGTCTTGGAGCCAGATGTATTCACTTACGGAAAGGGGGAAATTAGTGTGGCTATACAGTGGGACACCATTAAAACGTCATTTGCTATTCTGGGGTAATTGTATTAAACGTGCTATTTCCTATTCTGTCCAACACTCAGAGAGGCTGTGCATCTAGGGAACTCTTCCACACCTTACTGATCCCCATTGAGGAAGGTGGGGCATGTGTACCTCTGGGCACCTCTCAAGCTCCCCATTGGCAATCTGACCATTTCCTATGCCTCCACGTTGCACCATTCTGGCTGTACAGACATCCATTCACTCCTCAGAATGTTTTGCCTCTCTCAATAAACTAATTTGTTTCCTTTTTTGCTCCTTTTATAGGTAGAGGAAGGAAGGTAAGTTTTACTTTTTAAACTTTTTTAAGTGTATTAAAGCCCTAAAAAGGCTCCAGTCCTTTACTTGCAGCACTTAGAAATCACAGTAAAATATCACAAACACTGCTCATCTCACTCTGGCTAGTGGATATATCAACATGTCCCAGCAGACATCATAAAATAATTAACCTCCCACAGCTGGCATCTTAATAATGAAACCTCTTTGTTCTCACCGAACCTTCTTGTCATGCTTGGGGAGATTGCAGTCTCTCTGGAAGGATACCAAATCCTGGGTGGAAGGGCCCACAACCTAGGTTCCCTTATGGAGAGCACCCTCCCAGAAACCTCCTCTCTTTTATCAAGGAAGTTCCAGGTGTAGTACCTCAGCTGGCTTCATCTCTAGCAGCATCACACAGGGATAAAAGGGGTCCAGACCATTTAAGACTTTATGCTGGGATTTTGTGAGGGAGTTAGGTGCCCAATGCCTCCTGATCCCCTTACGTCCCTGAAAAGCCCAGCTTCAGCACCTTGTATTCCACACATAAACTAATTAGTAGTTAGTTCATATCCTGGAGCGCTGGTGTAATGAGTCCCAACATGGAGACCTGTTTAATAAGCAGGGTTATTATAACAGCTTCATACTACCTAAATAATACTGTACTATTAAGAATTCTGTGTGTGTTACATTTGCTGTTATATTTAATTAATTCATGGAGTTGACCATGGATCAATTAGATCTTTGCATTAATCACTACAGATTACATACAAGAGTCAACATGCAAGTGTTCTTTAGCTCTATTTCAGTTATGCACTTATTTGATCACTATGTGTCATGAATACATATTTTAAAAATATAAACATCTTTCCAGCTTCCCTTCCACTTTCACTACTGTAATAGTTCAGCTGACACAACAGAGCTCAGCTAACAGCATTACTTAATTCAACACTCAACACTAAATCTCATCAGAGAAAGAACAAAGCAAAATTGAAACAGAGGTACTCAGTTCCCATAGGGTTAGCAACCCTGATCTGATTTCACATGCGTGTACACTGCAATAGTATGCTAGTTATAAGTGAAGATGGTCCTGAACAGAAAAAAATAGCTCAGTTTCCATCTTTTCAGCCTCCCAAAGTTCAAGAGTGTTTGGATCTGGAGGTTCATTTTGACCCATTGTTGACCAGCCTGAGTGGTATGTTACTATAGATACAGTAGGAGGCATTCTCTCCTGGTAAGATACTTTTGTTGTCTGTTGGTGTGAGAATGTCTGTAACATACCACATTGTGTGAGGATAAGCAGGGAGAAAATGTGTTGTAGTGAGATCTCTTAGAAAAAATGCAAATTTAAATACTTACCTCCAATAAATAACCTCTTAAGAGGGGAGCTAGCCTCAAATAAGTATTTAACATTCATTTATATTTTTAAAGTGATAGGTTGTAGATATTCAGTAACTCTAAACATTCACTTCTAAGTAAATGCAGTAGCAGTATTAGAGGATAATGTCTTTATACCTTCCTCTGTGGAACTAAATTGAATGTTCTAAGATTGTTACTTGGTAAACCAGGCAAGGAAGTTTAATGTCACAGTGTGCATCATGTGTCAGTAATAATGTTGGAGAAGGCAGTTAAAGTTCATAAATAACGTTATTCATTACTAGTCTGCTATCTGAGCTATTTTTGTTACTGTACCCTGCAGGGACAAAAAGGAGAACCTGGAGTGGTGCCAATTGTAAGTTAATTTCTTCTTCGTTTATCAGTGCTTTTTGGAAGTATACATGTCTCATGCTGTAATTTAGGAGATTTAAGAAAATTAATCACCCATATAACAGAATTGTAGCATTTATCCAATGAAAATATGTAAATTATTTAACACCAGCAACTGCCACAACAAGATTTTTAATAGTTGCATTTAGTTGTAAGGAATAAAATTAAGTCTAAGGAGAATTTCTTCCTAAAATATAACCAACAGGAGTTTTTGATGGCTAATATTTCATATGTGCCATTGAAACCTGTCAATTGTATTTTTGGGAAAAAATTCTGCAGAATTAGTGATTTTCTTCTTCATAGTTAGAATCTGTGCATAGTGTAATGGGCAATAGGTTAATATTAGAAGGGTCTAGAACTCATAAGTAGAGCAGGTAAACAAAATCAGCAATTTCTTAATTGAAAACATTTGTTTTTGACATTTTTTATTTTTAAAAATGCTCAAAATTCAGAATTCAAAATATTTTTTTAATAATTGTGTGACAGTTGCAACTTTCTGTCAGTTATTTATTCCCCCCCACAGGAAAACTATGGAGAAAGGTAAAAACATTAGAGGAAGTGAGAATAATTCAGTTTCTCTCACATTTACTTTTTCCTCCTGGAAAAAGTTGACAATACGATTTTTTGTAAAAAGAGAAAAAGTGGTGGAAAAACACTTTTAAAAACTTTCTAGTGGAAAAGTGGAAAAAAAAGTTAAAAAGAGAGAGAAAGCAACACCCTCACTTTTAAAAATCTTTATTCGCATTTTTCTAGTAGAAAAAAGTCAGCATAAAATTATCATCATACTTCCAAAGTTCTTGTTATGTTATTCTGAAAAGGTACTGAAATTTAAAAGGGGTTACAAAATCCTAAAAGTTGTCAGGTAGCTTAATTTACTGTACAAATCTTCATCGTTCAGTGAGCAGTTTTCCTTAGGGTAGCCATGACAAATGGATTCCTAGTGTTTTGTGAAAGCTTTAGCTCATGTCTTCTGTTTGTTTAGGTTACAGGAATACGAGGCCGCCAAGGACCATCAGTAAGTAGCATCTGAGCTTCTGTTCTTCTGATTATGTTATTTCCAGTCTCTTCAATTTCCATTTTTTTACTGTGAAAATGACTGTAATGCCTGGTGGGTGAGGCAGGCTAGGGGGAAGTCCAGAGCAGTAGTCAAGTGTGTGCAGGTGATTGGGCAGCCAGGAGGTTCACCGGTATCAGAGGCAGTCCGGGGCAATGGTCTGAGTTCTCTCAGGGGTCGGTAGCCGGGAGAGCCAATCCATGAGGCTGGGTCAGTGGGCTGTGGAGGCAAGGTCAGGTGAGGTGGCAAGGCAACAAAGTAAAGTCATTACTCCTGGGGGACTTGTGTGCCACTGCGCATGCACATATTTAATGAGCCCTGCAGATTTCTATTTTTTTGCGCAGAAAAAAGCTTCTGCCAAAATGTTGCTGCAGTTTCACCTTTTGCCCACCAGAGGGCGATGTGGTGATAGCTCCCCGCCAGGGAGGGGAGCGAGAGCTGCCTTAGCAGCACTTGTCAGGCCAGGTCAGGAGACAGGGTCTGTGGGGTGCTCTGGGGGAGGACAGACTGGGCTGGGGCTGAATGGGAGTGAGGGCACAGAGACTCATGGGGATGGGGGAGGGGTACAGGGACACATGGGGACGGGGGGCTGGGTGTGGGCACAGAGACACATGGGGATGGGGGAGGGGTGCAGAGCTACATAGGGACAGGGGAGTGGCTGGGTGAGGGCACAGAGACACTTGGGGACAGAGGCAGATGTGCCTGACTGAATGAGAGAGGCTAGGGATCAGCCAGGGTCTGCATGGGGGAAGCTCCTTAACAATCCCTCCCTACCACTCCCAAAAACCTGTTCATTACTTTTCCCATTCATACCCAACAGCCCTCCAAGTTCACACCCAGGCTCCTTCCCAGCAATTTCTTCCCTCTCCCTCAGCTCCTCAATTACCCTGACTCCCCCAAGCCTTTGCACTGCTTCTGAGGGGTGCAGGAAATACAGTTCTGTATTGTAGCTTGAATTATTACTCAGAGTTCTGTATTCATATGCCTAGTAAGGAATCTATTTGTCAAAAAACATTTCCTGAATCTTTTTTGTTGTTTGTATTGATACAGACATACTTGCTGACAGGTATTTTGAAATAAATGTCCAAAAATAATTGAAACTGGTGTGATTATATTGTGTTATTTTGACAAATAAAATATGCAGAATTTTGCAGAATTTTAAAATATTTTGCGCATAATTTTTAATTTTTTGTTGCAGAATTTTTAATTTTTTGGCACAGAATTCCACCTTGAGTAATGACAGTCATGCAAAGCAGCAAGGCAAGGTGTCTAGGCACCAACCAGCAGGCAATGGCCTGTTGCTCAGACAGCTTCTCCTTCCTATTGGAGCTGTTATACAGTCCAGGTACCCAATGAGAGTGCTGTCTGTCCAGCCAATCGGGCCCCGGGCATGGCTACTGTCTGTCTGTAGGCCTTTAGCACTAAGGCTGTTGGTCAGGGGCAGCAGTTCAGTGCAGTGTCGTGGTGCAGTGGCTAAAGATGCTGCTTAAGGATCTAGCATGCCTGGGTTCAATATCAGCGTCCTGACAGTAGCTGTTAACTGACTGTAAGCTCTTTGGGCAAGGATTGTCTTTCTGATCTGTGTTTGTACCGCACCTATCAAAATGGGGTCCTGGTGCATGACTGGGAATCTTATGCACTACAATAATACAAATAATAAATATTAATTAATAAATAATAATCAAGGGGCAAACCTTGTCTGAGCTTCCATGGTTGTAGAGTGCCCTGCCTTCAATGTAGCAGATATGGCTCCACTGAGCAGGGAAGGAGCAGGACTGGGGACCCTGTGCTGGTGTTTAAACCAATTAGTATGCTGCAGAGAACAGGTCATTGAAGGCTAAGTGAGATACAGCATGCAGAGGTGGGTTGAGAAGGGAGAGAAATGGGGCAGAGTCCTGTGGGTCCAACAACCAATGAACCTCATGGTACTGTATGTCGGAAGCTGTAATAGAAGCCACATATTGTCTTTGTTACCAGTATGTGACCTGGTGGGGATGGAAGGTTGCATTTTTCACCCTCCTATGCAGGAATTGGTACAGGGCAGGGGTAGGATATGCTCATCCATGAAAGCCATAAATACTGAAAGAGGGGTGTGAGAGGGCACTAAACTTCAGGGGCCATATTGTCCTTCTGTTAGGTAGCCTACAACAGTGATTTTCCACCTGTGGTCCATGGACCTCTGAGGGTCTGCAGACTATGTCTAAGATTTCCAAAGGAGTCCATACCTCCATTTGAAATTTTGTAGGGGTCTACAAGTGAAAAAAAGGTAGAAAACAACTAGCCTACAACAATAAGATGTAAGAAGCAACTCACAAGGGAATGAGTTACATACAGCCAGGAATACTGGTATACTGCCCCGAGGTCCAATGAACATGGCAGCAGGAGTTATGAAGCCACAGAAAAGAGAGCATGAAAAAATAAATTAAGGACATGGACACAGGAACCCAGACAATGCTAAATACTCCCTCTGGGAATGGAAATGAATCAGACGCATAAGAGAGAGACAAATAAAACAGCCCTAAGCTGCTGTAAAATCCTTGGCAGAATGCAGTTGTTCTGCTGAGCATGCACAATGACATCAGGAAAGGACAGCAGTCTTGAGATCATAGGACAGAAGAAAAGGATGGAGCACATAAGAAATGGAAAGCAGGTTGCTAGGGGATTTCTGGCACTAAAACAAATGGACAGTGCCGTAGCAGCTGTGAGAGTGCTTTTGGCCACCAGGTGTGCCTTGTGGATACTGAACCTATTGACCTATTTGTAGGGATTGATGCTCAATTCCACCCTTGTATATGTGCATGTGTCTGCTGAGATCCAGGGCATCAGGGCCTCTCCTAGTATCCTTTGGAGAATCCTTTGTTCTTCAGTGTGAACCATGTCCTTAAGGATTCATTTCTTCCTTATTTTCCAGATCTGCATCTAGCACCTCTCTGTAATGCTTCTTGCATCATTAAAGTTGCTGTCACCTCGTCTGGCCCAGGGCAGCTGTTCTGATCTCTTTTTTCTTTCCATCCTTTTTGGGTACTGCCTTCTGCTGCTGCTTCGTGATTATGTTTATACTTTTTTCCCTATTTGGTTGCTACTTTGGCTGCTGTGTGTGGGGCCTCTCCTATCATTTCCCTTCTCGTGTTCACCCTCTGGTGCTTGTTCATTAAGATAGGTATCCATTCCCAAGGAGAGGATTGCATGTATGCAGAACTCCTCTTTCTCTGTACCTTTTTAAGCCGAAATTTTCTTGCATGCACTCTTTCCTGCACCCCTTGGATGAAAGGGCCCTCAGTCAAGATGCTCTTCAAGAGTAACACATTCACAACTAAAATGAATTTCTCTCTTCTTTTCCCCACCCCAGAAATAAATGACAGATGTTGGGTGGAATTCCGCCCCATTCAAGTCACTGGACTAGCAGTAGGGCCAGGATTGTATCCCATGGGTGTGATTTTCCATTGCCTTCCACCTGCACAAAGTGAGAGCAAAGTGGATGTAAAATGCTACCACCAATATGACAGTGGAGAATTCTTTTTTGATAGAGGAGCCACTCTGGGGTCACTGCTTCCTGCCTCATGGCCAAAGTGCAGATCTGGTCAGATCTGCATCAATGGTGCAGATCTGTGTTCTGGCACAGGGAGTCTCTGCTGAATTGCACAGGGGACAAGCACCTCTTTTGTAGACTGCCCAAATCCTGTAACCTGACTGCAGTGGAATAGCACTGGTTCTATATGTTTGAGAAAAAATGGGGAGCATTTGAGGCTCTTTGTGATATTCATGATATTGCTGTCTAACATTGCTCTCCTGAATCTGTAAGAAGTGATTTGAAGTGAGTACACCTTTTTAAAAGGCAAACAAACCAAAGTACTGCCTCACATTGAGTGTATGCTTTCCTGAGAAGGGCTGTTTTTATAAAATTACTTTTAAAATAATTATTTTATTTTACATTTTCAAAACTCTGTAAATCATTAGCTCAATGTATTTAATGATTTTATTTATTCCTTTAGGGACCTCCAGGTTCACAAGGACCAAGAGGAGAACGAGGACCTAAGGGGAGACCTGTAAGTTGCTACATGCTGTTCCTAGAAGTTCACTTAATCAGTATTCCCATGCAGGGCTGACCTCGAAGTGCTAAATTGCTTTACATCTTCTCTAATATCCAATGCCTTATAAACATTCCTGTTCCTTTCCACCCACCTCCCAAAACACAGATCACAAGGCCAGAGGATTTTATATCTACTGGTTCTCTGAATAGTTGGAAACGTGAATTTTACCTTTGAAACAATTGACCAATGTCTAGAGGCATTGCCACTGACAAGTCACCATTTGCCAGCACTTACCCAAAATGAGACATGAAGTATCTCATACCTTTATATGGCAACTAAAGGTAAATGTTGACTTTTTAATGGCGACAACATTGTATCAGAGGTGATGTTAACTGTTTAGAGCAGTGGTTCTCAAACTAGGGCCGCTGCTTGTTCAGGGAAAGCCTCTGGTGGGCTGTGCCGGTTTGTTTACCTGCCACGTCCGCAGGTTCGGCCGATCGCGG